>NC_139227.1:89891922-90491922 GCF_055691185.1 Crinia signifera | reverse complement strand
AATTTGTTAGCAAATAGACAAAACCATGTTGCACTGTAGGTGGGGCAGATGTAACATGTGAAGAGAGAGTTAGATTTGGGTGAGTCATTTTGTTTCTGTGCAGGGTAGCTTTATTCTTACACTGCAATTTTGATTTTAGTTTGACCACACCCCACCCTAATGTAACTGTCTTGGCATATTTTAAAATGAACCCACCTGCAGTGCGCTGCTTACTGAGCAGTTAGATGCCGTCTGATGGCCCTCATTCTCATGCCCCCCTTCCCTGAATGAACATCCACAGTTGGATGCGAAAGGATGTGTACACTCACACATCCATTTGCATGCGAGTGTACGGGGGAAAAAAAAACATTTGATGGTCGGCGACCATCGAATTATTGTTCCACCCATTCGCAACTAAGTCTAGGCTGACTGTTATTAACAAGTGCTTGGACGAAGACAGAGTGGGCGGCTGATGTCCTGTGACATCAACCGCCCGCCCAGAGCAGGCTTCAGCATGCCTGGGTTCACATGAGGACGCCCAAGGAAATGCTGGGCATCCCCATACTCCAGCCCCCTGCCCAAACCGGTGTGTGCGAACGCCTCCGTATTTGCCTTAGGCCATAGACCCTGAGCAATAGACATACTGAGCTAGAAGTGCCATGTTACTCTATTTATACATTTGGTCCTGATTCAGCGCTGCCCCCACTGAACTCGAAATTCGTCCCCGTCCGATCAAACCTGAATCAGGCCCTTTATGCAAAACCATGCATCCAATTACCAAATAAAGACTTGGAGACTGGTTTTGAAATTTATCACATTAACAACTATAATGTCTGTGTGCATTTCAATGTAATATTTGCCTCTTAGACCTAAGAACATCCAACATTAGGTGTAACTACACATTGCTCCATTTGTACTTACAGGTGCAGCCAGGGATAGGAGGGCTGGCGAGAATACAGGAGAATGCGTACCAACTAAAGTACTCAGTGATGTATAACTTTTACAAGGAGGAGGTAAGTCACCACATAGCAAAGAGTAGGCCCCAAACCTACACCTATCACTAAGCAGCTGACCCAGAGGTGTAACTCTGGGAGGCAATGGAGTCATCTGCTGCTGAGCTCCTGCTCCCAAGGGGGCACCTCTCCTCCAGTGCCTGTTTGAAACAGTTAATTGAAAGCCATCAATATCGCTTCTGTGACTGACCTGTCCTAACATCACTTTTGCAAGTGTTACACCGGTACATTGGTATGTAATCCGGCGGTCAAAATCCCGACCGTCGAAATCCCAACATGAGGGAGACGTGGATCGCCCCCCCTTGCGGGCTCGCTACGCTCGCCACGCAACAGGCCGGTGCCTCTCTACTCTCGGCACGCTAATTTATTCGCCCTCTATGGGTTTTCGTGGACACCCACAGAGGGACAAAGTGCCGGGATTCCGGCGGTCGGGATTCCGGCATCGGGATTTTGACTGCATTCCGTTACACCCTATATTAGAATCCATGACCTGTCTTGTGAGGTGTTGTTGTAACAGAGATAATAAGCTGACATCATTGCTGGGTGGTGTTCATTACAGCTCACTATTGATTTGAAGCAAGTTGCCTCGCTGGAGGATATGGACATTGGAGAGACATCAGACCCATACATTGTCGTGTTTGTGACCACTGACTCCAGCATTGAAGAGAAGTCCAAAATGTATTGCAAAACACTGAAACCTACTTTCAACGAGATTTTCACCTTTAAGGTACAATAGGGGGGGATACGGTCGAATTGTCACATGACATTTGGTCGAATGTCATTATGTCGACACCACTAGGTCGAATGGGTCAAAATGTCGACATGGGTTTATGTCGACCTTCCGACTATGTCGACTGCCATTAGGTCGAATGGGGTTAGGTCGAATTGCTCTTTTTGGGTTTTTTTTGTGCCGACATGTGCCGACAGGCGGTGGTTCATGCCCTACCATCCACTAGGGCGTGGTGGGAGAATAAAATAGTGTGCCGAGCGCAGCGAGGCACCGTGCCCGAAGCATTGCGAGCGAAGCGAGCGATGCGAGGGTCCGATTCACTATGTCAACAGTGTCCATGTCGACACTGTTGACATTTCGGCCAAAAAAACCCCAAAAAGAGCAATTCGACCTAACCCCATTCGACCTAATGGCAGTCGACATAGTCGGAAGGTCGACATAAACCCATGTCGACATTTTGACCCATTCGACCTAGTGGTGTCGACATAATGACATTCGACCAAATGTCATTCTATCAATCGATCCCAACCCAATAGGGGGAACATCTCCAATATATAAAGGCTAGAAAGACATAAACAATAAAAAGCCACTGGGATACAAACACAGTATATATTTGTAGTGAGCCTGGTGTTCTACACATTGGGTCTGATTCAGAGAGGTTTGCAAGTGCAAAATCTTTCTCAAATGGGCAAAATCATGTTCACTGCAGGTGGGGCAGATGTAACATGTGTAGAGAGAGAGAGAGAGTTAGATTTGGATGGGGTGTGTTTAAACTGAAATCTAGATTGCAGTGTAAAAGTAAAGCAGGCAGTATTTACCCTGCACAGTAATAAAATAACTCACCCAAATGAAACTCTCTGCACGTGTTACATCTGCCCCACCTGCAGCGCAGCCTGGTTTTGTCCATTAGATTATGATTTTGCTTGCAATCCATGGTGAATAATATACCATTTAGTATTGCTGCAGTTTGAATCCGCAGTTTATTAAGGCGCCTAATGAATTATGCTGGTTGGCCTATACCTTAACTTAACCTTAAGTGCCTAGAAATAACTCACACAAGACACCTTAACTTAAAATAACGACTCGGACAACCCTAGCATAAGTTGAAACTGACAAAGTATTTATTGAAGTGGTATGACCCTTATTTGTCTAAAAGGGATGGCCAAGAAAAGCACTTGAGACCAGCCCCAGTCAAAGGTGTATGTCAATGGTAGCGACTGTGACACTCCAATCCAACATAACGCCCCCTACGTAAGGTACAGCCTGCGCTGTGACGGACTTACCACCCCTTCTATGGTATAGCGCGGACACCTCCAGGAAGTGTCCAACGTCCCCCCTGCTGAGTCGGGACTCGCCCACCGTCCTGGCAAAGGGGGGCAATACCACACGGCGACCGCCTGACACCTCACCTGACTGCTGGTCGAGAGCGCCTTCTCGCCAATTTATGATTCAAGTTATTGGATCAAATTGGTTGGACAGCCATCAGGCCAGGTAGCACAAGATTGAAAAAAGGGAAGGGAGGGTGGGGATCCAGACTCAAAGAGGAAGTACTTCCTACCAACTTGCCCTTATATACCCCTCTCTAAGCTGACTTCCCCAAGCTACCTGATTGGCCCATCCACCTGCCCCTGACTGCCTGAGGTTTTTCCCATAGCACCTTGCTTTCCCTTCAATAACTTTATTTACAACCCACAAATTCACAGGCTCTTAAATGCACTCAAGCCTATGTGGCCCTTGCTCTATCTAATTAATAACGATGACAAAAACCTTATGGTAGGAGATACCCTGCTCAAATGCTCTTTACTATGTAATAACATTCTTGATGTTTCTTTCACATGTCACAAATTCAGCTGTGATACTGACCTACTGTAGATATGTTCCACATTATCTGGGAATTATACTTTCTGTAATGTTCCTTGTGTAGATTGTAGTAACTCTGTCATATACTTCAGGTGCCTCACTCAGAGATACAAGAAACAGAGATCGTGATGCAGGTTTATGACTCTAACCGACAATTCAAGGATCATGTGATCGGGGAAGTGCGGCTGCGGCCCAGGGATATGGATCTGCAGCACGTCATTGATCAGAGGAAAGAGGTGAGGGTGCAGCTGCACTGGTGTGGGGCCATTTACTGTGAATAACAAATATACACAGGAACATTTACCGCAACAACTTCTATTTACTGCTTAAATCTTTTACAGTATGAAAAACTCGGAGTCATCTGCTGCTCACTGAAGTATAACCCTGCGACCTCTAAACTCAATGTTGGCATCATTGAGGCTAAGGAACTGAAAAAAAAAGGACCGTGATGAATTTGCAGGTGATATTTACACATTAACATACAGCGAGAGATTGTACCATACTTGCCGACAATAATTGCTGCAACCTAAGGGAGGAATCAGCGGGGTCAGCTCAGCAGGGGATGGTCCGGGGCCGGGCAGGCTACAATGACAGCAGTCAGAATGAATTGTGTCATTGATCCGCCCACTTTTCCTCTGTGAGCAGAAATACAGCGGTGGTAGGAGGCTGCGGGCAGGAGTGAGAGGGATGCGGGAGACTTGCCCACATTTTCAGATGGTGGGGAGTGGCACCTTATTTCTGGAGGCCTCCGGCTGCATCGGGAGAGTGGTGAAATATGGATTGAACTACAGTATATAGTATAAAATATTTTAATTCCAGCTTAATGTTTGCAGTGGTTTTACCTAGTAGTGTTTTTTTTTATGTAAAAGTAGGATAGCTACCATAGAGCATTTCATTCATGTATTAAATCTTATGGTACTTATGTAGTATCTGGGCGTCCGATTTAGAAATCGGGTCGGATCGGTAGCATCGCATCGCATGCGACCAAATAGTATGTGATGCGATGGTCCCGATTTTTCCATAGAATTCAATGTTAAAATGGGGTCCTTTTTCTTTCCCCACTATCCAAGTGGGCATGGAGTTGGATATAAACCTGTGGCGAGCACAGCGAGCCCCGCGAGGGGACACAGAATACTTTTTAAGAAATCTGCGTCGCTTCGCTCGCCACGCTTCGGGCTCGGTGGCTCGCTGCGCTCGCCACGCTTTATTAAATCAACTCTATGCCCACTTGGATAGTGGGGAAATGAACAGGACCTTGTTAACATTGAATCCTATACAAAATCGCATCGAATCGCATCGCTATATCGGATGCGATTCGATGCGATTTTGCCGAAAATCGCGTTGAATCGCATCTGATTGTATGCCTTAAGGTAAGGCATACAATCAGAAAATCGGCAGCCCAGATACTACATAAGTACCCATCTTATTAATGGCTACAAGTCACATAATGAAATTAAATAAAACTAGAATGCTATCAAACATTTTCCCATCCACTTTAAATACAAGTGGATGAGAAGCAATGTAAAGCAGAACATATCTGTAGATTACATTATACTAGATGTTGCAGTGACCCCAAATCAGGCCTACTCCACCACAAGCAGGACAGAAGACCGACCCACTGTCCTGCTCTCCTACTTGTTCTTGCGGCTATCACTGGGCCTAATTTACGTTTGTATACACATGCCTACATAGCTGCCATTTTTTAGGATACGGAATTGCTAATCACCACAAATTAAGCAACCACAACATTGACAGCCGCTGGAGTTGTCACATAGTCATCAGCAACTGGTTAGACAAAAGCGGTATCAACTCCCTGAGTGCGTCTGTGATCACGCAGAGTGGCCGCGGCAGCAGTGATGCCGGAACTATGGAACATTTTACATCTGCCCCCCTGCAGTGCACATGGTTTTGTCCATCTAAGAAGGAATTTGTCAGAAAGAGTGAACCAAAATAACCCCTATGTTTCTCTGCTTACAGTTTATGTCTGTAGCTCAATGCAGATACAAACACCGAAAATGGCCAACTGTTTTTGCCGCCACTCCCCATTTCCCCTCAAATGCTCCCATTCTGTCATTCACTCTGCATTTCAATTCTGCGAGCGGCATCCCAAAAGGTGTCTTGGCATGTGCGCAGTTGTGTGAACTGGCCCACTACCACCTGCTGCTTCCGGTGTCTTTAGCTCAGTGACCACATGTCTGGATCCTGATATATAGAGGGCTGGCTTGCAATAGGAGCATGAAATATCTCAGCCTAGATAGGAGTGACCACTCCAACCACCTGTTCTCCAACCACTACTTGTTACCGACTTTCTCTCTATTTTCCCCTCATACCTATCCCCACAGACCCATATGTGAAAGTGCAGCTTTCGCTGAATAAGAAGAAATGGAACAGTAAGAAAACAAAAGTGACGAGGAACACCCTGAACCCATACATTAACGAAGAGTTTACCTTTTATGTAATGCCAGGACAAATTCAGGTGAGGCATTTATCCTTTATAGGCATAGGTGACCGTAGCCGGCTGCTACACCAGATGAACTTCTGTAATCCTTGTAAGCAGATCATAAACAGAAACCATTTACCTATTGAAAAAAGATAAAGATTTAGTAAAATAAAAACCTTTAATCCTCTATACAGATATGTCCTCATAGCCTCAATACGCTATGCACTGCGATATACCTGGCGGGATTGAGCCAGCCATTCCAGTTCAACTCTGCTAACACTGGGCATTTATATTGCTAAAAATAGTGTGAGTCGCACAAGCACCATCTGCTGATTTAAATGATACGTGGCATGCCTAATTTCTGACAGTGTTTTAAAGGAAAAGCTGCTTGCGCGTCCTGTTCGCATAGCGATGCGGAAAAGACACATGGAGCTATTCAGATTCAATCTGATTTGCGACTGCGCATGTACATAGGTTTTTTTATGCGCATGTGCGATCGCCCACAGCGCTCACACACAGAAGTGCGGGCAGGGGGCGTGAGGTGGTGGGCAGGGCAATTGTCATATGGGAACGCCCAGCGTTTCATGGGCGTCCCCATGCAAATTGCCCAATGATGCGGGTGCGGGCACCTGATGTCAGCTGCCTGCCCCGTCCTCGCACAGGACCATCAAATGATTTCTCCCCCGCACCCAAGTCTGCGAATGGATGCAAAAGATCCATTCGCATTGCCTGCTGGGGTTCAGGGGGGTTGGACGACTGTGCGGGCGGTCCTTGGTGGACTCACAGGGCTGCAAAATTTGCTGTAAAAAGTAAAGTGAAGTTAAGTAAAAAGTAAGTACTGTAAGTTAAGGAAAAGAGAGCACAGGTGAGCACCCCAGTCTATTTACACACACTATGCTGTCTATGCAATCTAGGGATCTATTTATTAAGATGCGGTAAAAACCTATGCGTACCCTTCACTGCTATGTCTGGATGAAGCCCCTCTTTTTTGCTGCTCTGAGTACGCGAGCTCTAATTGGCTCACCAGCCGGTGCTGCTTTTTAATTGCCTGCCGGCATCCTGAGTTAGAGAAGCCTGCTCTCCGGGACCTCCGTGCTGCAGCTCGGTGGAAGAGGTGATGGGGAAGCAGGAGCTGGGTTACGGTAAGCCAAGTGAGGAGGTGGGGGCTCCAAAATTCCTGATGGTGGACCTGGCTATACCTACTCATCCCATTACTCCCCTGCCACCACTTTCAAGTGTGGAAAGGTCAGACTTGAGGAGGTGGGGGCCTGGAATGGAAATGAGTCCCAGGCCCCAAAATTCCTGATGGCGGGCCTGGCTATACCTGCTCACCCCCCCCCCCTTCCTGCCACCACTTTCAGGTGTGGAATCAGACTTAAAAACACATGCACAGACTGTGAAAATCATTTGACGGTGAGTAAGTTGCGATTGTATTTGTAGCGGAACAATTGGCAAAATTTTCACAAGCCATTCGCAGGCTTGCAAAGGGCGGGTTTTCAGTCTGTCATAGACGGCGCCGGGAACTATCTGTTCGCAGGTCTCTGCAAATTTGCCTAGCAGAAACCAGGTCTGAATGACCCCCTGGTTAAACATTGATGAGAGAATTGTACCGTTTGCGGTGACCTCGATATATAACCATTTTAACCATAGAATGGGTTTTGATTAATAGACGTCCTACTGTAGTATTGTTGGCATTCGTGAGAATTACAGGTTGTGTGTATGACACTTATTTTATTTCCTTCTTCAGAACGTGGACCTTAGAATCTCAGTGTGGGACCATAATAAAGGCAATAAAAAGGAGATTGGGGAGATACACTTAGGCCGTCGAGCTTCAGAGAACGCCTTAAAGCACTGGTCGGACATGCTTGCAGATCCCTTAAGAAATGCAGTACAGTGGCACAGTCTCCTGCCAGCAGACAGTCTTGAACTTGAACTTAAACAAAAAAACAGTTCCCAACAGACATTGTGGTGTTATGGAGAACTCAATATCAACCCATGAAAGACCCAAATAATGAAGACCTCAACAATTTACCATCTTCTAACAGAGGAGGTGTCATCAGCAAAACTGCTGATGTTGCTGTGGAAAACATGGGGTGTGGTCATGCTGCCAATGGGCGTGGCCACAACTGCTGTAAGAATGTACTGTATTTGAATTATTATTATTTTTTGTTTAAATGTAGCATGCTGTGGGCACCATCTGTATACACAGTGCGTGGCACTGCAACTTCCCCAAACCCACCTGCACATTTGCATAAATGCTGCATATTAATGAAAGATACACAACCTGCCTACACCAAGAAAACTGAAAATAAAAATCAGAACAACATATGAAAATACTGAAATAGTAGGAATTTTTAGCATCTTTTTTTCAGGTTTCAACACAAGGGGGGTATTCAATGTGGGGTATTCAATGTGCCGCAGCTATTTCCGAAGGGGGAAATAGCGACGGCTCCCTATTCAAGGCTGCCTTTAATGACAGCATTGAAGCGGGATCACGGCAAAACGGGCCCGACTTTAGAAGCTGTCTGGCTTGTTGTGGCAATAACTGCCATGGATTGTCGCGATCCCAGCCACAGATCACCAATCCACGTCCGTTTTCGCGGCCACACCCCCTTTGCACTGATCGGCAGGCGGGCTATTGAATCCCGCCTGTCGTTCAGCTGTTCGTCAGACTGCAAACTGGCCAGGATCACAGCTGTCGGCAGGGATCGACAGCCGTGATCCTCGATTGAATACCCCCCAAAGAATCTATCCCACCAAGGACAAGACATACATATGGAGTACGAGCCATCCTTGCAGGGGATGGCGCTGGCGACGCCAGCCGCCATCCCCCGCCAGCGCCATATCGATGGCAAGAAGGGGACGCACGCGCACAAGACGCACGCGCGTCCCCTATCGACGGCGCTTCCATCCGTTCCCCCGGGTCCCCACCGCCTGCCCGCACCCCCCCCTAACCCCCCCTAGCCCTGTCCGTCTCCCTGAGGCGGAGAAGGACAGGGTTTCCGTCGCGCTGGCGACGGAGACTGAGACGCACGCGCGTCTCAGTGTGTTCGCTGGCGAGGCTGCTGGCGGGTCGCCAGAGGGGACGTTCTGGCGATCCGCCAGCAAGGATGGCCCGTACTCCATCTGTATGTAACAAATGTATTTACCACTCTGTCTTGTACAACCAATGTGAAAAACATACTGTAGCTTATGAAAGTCTATTTAGCCAATCTCTTTTTCCGACTGTCGGAATATTTACGTCAGTCCGACATATTGTCTAATTTGACCAAAGCTATTCAATCTCTGACTGACAGAACATTTCTGATAGTCGGGGACTGAATGGCCTTGGTCAAATTGACAGATATGTCCAACTGTCGGAGGTGTTCCGACAGTCGGAAAAAGAGATTGGCTATCCCCCATAGACTTTCATAGGCTACATTTTTCACATTGTATTAGATGTAATGGCCTTCCTGGGTAAGCGCATAGATAGGCAAAAAACTCACTGATCCATGTGTATATTGTTGAAAATAGAAGCAGATTGACAATCTATCGGCAATTTTCGACAATGCAGATTCAACTTTTTTGACTGGCGACCGTTCATACAAAACTTCCACAGCATCTTGTATTTGCGGAAGCTCTTCATTGCTACTCCTCTGCTGTTGGACTGTCTCCCCGGCCTCCCGCTGGCTAATATTAGCCAATGCAGGCATGAGGGGCGATGACTGTGATTGGATCACCACGGCATCATTTTTGTAAATCGAAGATGTTAAGATGGCCCTGTCTGACCCATGTCGCCTTATGCATCCCAGAGATTGCATGCCCTGTTTCTTATTTCTCATTGGTCGGATGTAAAACCCACATGTTACTCACAGCAGGTGTGAGCCCAATGCCAGTCCCACAGCGCATAAATACATCAAACGTATTATATTATATACACACACAGTAGCGCAGTTAAATAATACCAGAAGAAATGCTTTATCTCTTAAGTTTATTATGCAGGCAGCGAAAGAGGATGGATAGGTACAGGACACTTACATTATGAAAAGAGGCTTTGTACACCATTATGGGCATTTCACCCCATTCAGTATCAAAAAAGCACTGGGCTAAGTAAATTCTCCTCACAACTGCACCCTTCCCTGCACTCGCGGTCACCCTGTCCCCTCTCTGTTGCTCTCAGGAGACCCCATACCCTTGTGTGAACCCTTATCCATTATGTAAGTATTTCCCACCTGTTCGTCAATATTCTACTCATGTCTATTTGCCGTCAAGACAAAGTAGCATTGTCTTTCTGTCCCAACTATTAATATAGAACATATGAATAGAGTCATTATGGCAGCTGGATTTTTCAACAAACAGAAAATTTATAAAATATACAAACATAAATATGGCATAATCAGGGGAAGATACATGTTTTACAATAACTATTAATAGTAATTGAATATGCAATGTATGTAAAGGGGAATTGTGTGTGTTCACAGGTAATTTGCTTTATGTTGATGTCATACACGTAAAACGTTTGCATAGGAGTCATTTGTGTAAGTGCCCTGATGACGTTCCCGGGTGGCCCTTAGTTGCAGTAGGTCTCCAGGACAGCCAGAGAGCATACTCTGTGACAGCACTTCTCCACAATCCCGTCAATCCCCACCTTCCTCATCTGATAGTCCGGAAGCTGCATTCCGTCCAGCTCGCTATCCTGGGACCCGCTTGCTGCAGAGACCAGAAACAAAGGCATATTCATTGTATAGTGCCTTAACCATACCTCCCAACTTTTATGATCTTCAAATCGGGATCTTCTGTGCCAAAAGTGCAGCCAGTCCAAAAAAGGGCGGAGCTAATAAGGTGGTGGGTGTGTCCTTGTGTAGAATAGGTATGGCCTAGCACCACAACCCCAGTTTTAATCATTTTCAGGGTGTCCTATATAGTTGGCAGTAGAATTTTGCACAGCGCCCCATTGAGAGGGCGTGTCATGCTCCACCCAAAGGGCGTGTCTAGTTCCATATATGGAGAGATTGTGAAAAGAGATTTCACAATCTCTCCATATATGGAGAAGCGTGGGTGTGTACTGCTACATCTGAGAGGGATCTTTTAAAATCACTTATATCAAAATGTAGATGATCCCCAAAGCAGTTAGTAAGAGTTACTATACTTTGTAAAGTGCTGGTAAATGGTGCTGATGATTTAATGAAAATGTATCTATCTCTCAATCCTTTTCCCCAAAAAAATGTAACAGTGAAATGTGGTCTAGGTGACATGAGGGAGATTGATAGACTAATGAGGGAGAGAGGGAGATTGCTATTTCAGGGAGTCTCCTGCAGAATGCAGGAGGGTAGGCAACTATGGTTAAGGCATATCAGTGTATGACCTGTTCCCTACCCAATAATTAATAAACAAGTACCAAGTTGTTTCAGGAAAGGTACATGGTTTGCCGGGCTGAGGGTCTAAGTATAAAGATTTTCATAAAGTAGATTTATATCTTACCAAGCAGTTGCTCGAGATCTCTTCTGCCCATTGGATAGTAGAAGCCATTATCTCCACACACCAAGTACAAGGCTTCCACTAGGTGAGAGCCACACAGGTACCCGTTAGCTAAGGCTTGGGTGGTGGGTGTATACAGACTGAGAAGGATGGCCAGAGGGAGACACTGTATCCAGAGGGCCATGGTGTAAGCTTCTCGCTGCAAACACCGGAATAAAGGACAGATGGACATGAGTTGCGATGAAACATGGCAGGATGTTAGATTGGAAAGAAATCATATAAATAACCAGAAAGAAAAATCACAAAAACATTCAAATGAGTTTACCACAAGGCTGATATATAAAGAATATATACTGTAATAGAAAGTATAAAAATACAAATTAATCTTTAAAAAAACAAAAAACATAAAAGTACAGTATATAGAATTAAAATCTGTTTTAAATATGGATTGTTGTGGACCATCGTGTTTTGGTTTTAATTCATCATTGAAAAAAAAATCAATTTAAGTCTGGATTTCGTTTTTGGTTCCTTTTCCTTTTCAAATTTACACCTGCTGACATACAAATCCAAAACATGAGTTTGGTTTTCAAGTTCCAAACTGACAACAGACCAAAGCCAGTACTCGGATCCACTCGGAAACCCAAAGTCATTCTGAACTGGTACTCAATTCAACTCAGAAACCCCTAAGTTTGGGTGTGTTCATATTTCACGAAAAATAAAAGTGACATCTCTAGTTTCCATATTTAATGTTTTCTGCACCTTTTTGTACCCCCACCATAAGTATTGATCTTATTCAGTAGACTCAGAGGAACCTAACTGGAAATTCTAGTGAGAACTTTTATATCAAGTCTGTATATAGCTAACTCAGCATTACATATTGACAGGCTTCCTCGCTTCATTATATTGTGATATATGCTCATACAGGCTACAATTGTATCTAATAATAGGTAGAGCCTGTGGCTACAAATTAATAAAGAGTACAGAAAACCAATGCATTCCTGAACTTCTCAAATCCACATCTAATTTAGTTTTGGAAATCATATATACTGTACATGCCACAGTGACACTGACTCACCTGGACGGGTGCTGGGATGGTAGAAGGTGGGGTCTGGTGCAGAGGAGAGACGGCAGCTGTCAGTGATTGTTGTCTGTCTACACACCCATTTTATACACCTCAAAAGCACCTTAGCTCAGCACCTTGCCAAAATTCTGCCGCCTCATTAGCTGTTCCTCCCACAAGTGTGAACAGTTACCTATTATATGTGCAGATCGGCCGCTGAGTGTTAGTATCACTGATTTGTCTGCTCAGCTTCACCCCTCACTCATGGATGCTCTGACCACCTGTGCACATTATTCCTAGAAAAGAAACACCAAAAAATTAAAATAGATCAGCAGTCAGCAGCTTAATAAGGGGAATCTACATTTCCTTCATAAATATCAGATTATTACCTGGTAATATGTTTTCCTCTACTCCACCATGGCAGCCATTACTATGGGTTCCTCCCTTCTGGGTAGTCCTTCGGAAAAGAAAAAAAGACACCAGCCCCTATAAGAAGGCTCCACCTCCCTGCTCCGGTGTCTTGCATTCTCCAGCTTTAACACATAAACAGAAATAATTATTCCACATAACACAATACAAACAACAATTCGCAAGGGATGGGAATATATGCTGCCATGGTGGAGTAGAGGAAAACATATTACCAGGTAATAATCTGATATTTCCTCTACCTTCCCCCATGGCAGCCATTACTATGGGTCATACCGCAGCAGTTATCGTTTTCGGGAGGGCATACTCACAACCAGCACCGAATTGTTGCGTTCTCCGAATTAAAACTGTAAATCATAATTTCAGAAATCCTCTTCAAAATTTCACAGATCTGCGCTAAGAACTTTCCTTCCAAACTTAGCGTCTGCTGAAGACATTACATCCAGTATGTAATGTTTTGTAAATGTATGTATTGACGACCACCCTGCCGCCTTACATAATTCTTCCACTGAAGCGGATCCTTTCTCCGCCCAGGATGCGGCCACTGCTCTTGTAGAGTGTGCCTTCAAACTCACAGGAGGTTCTCTCTGCCTCACTTGATAAGCTTTGAGGATACAGTCCTTAATCCACCTTGCCAAAGTTGCCTTTGAGGCCATTTGCCCCTTTCTAGCACCACTTGTTAAGACAAACAGATTTTAGACTGTTCGAACTTCTTTTGTTCTCTGAACATAAACCTTTATCGCTCTCACAATATCCAAGTTATGCAAACGTCTCTCCTTCTCGTTTGTAGGGTTCATACAGAAAGAGGGTAAAACAATCTCTTGATTTATGTGAAACTCCGTCACAACCTTTGGCAGGAATTGTGGATTAGTTCTTAGAACTACCTTATTCTCAAAAAAATTCAAAAAAGGCTCTTCCGCCCACAACGCTTGCAATTCTGAAATTCTTCAGACGTAATTGCCACCAAAAACAAAACTTTCCAAGACAGAAATAATAATGAAATTTCGTGTAAAGGCTCAAAAGGAGGCTCCATAAGCACCCCAAGCACCAAATTCAAGTCCCAGGGTGCCAGAGGAGATCTAAACTTAGGTTTCAGTCTTCTCACTGCTTGAATAAACCTTCAGACATATCTGTCCCCTGCCAAGTCCCAGTCCAACATTGCCGACAGGGCTGAGACCTGGACCTTCAAAGTACTTAGGGACAGTCCCATCTGCAGTCCTACTTGCAAAAAACTTAGTACAGACGCAACTTCCCTTGGTGACTGCATTTTCTCCTTACATCTTGATACATATTTCTTCCACACCTTGTAGTACACTGCTGAAGTGGACCCCTTCCTAGCCTTGAGCAGGGTTTGGACCACTTCCCCTTCAAAACCCTTTTCAGTCAATGACCTGGTTTCAACCGCCAGGCCGTCAACTTCGCCCTTGAACTAGAAGATCGGGCCTTGACGGAAGCGTCCACGGTTCTTCCACTGCCATCTGGCGTACTGAGGCAAACCACGCTCTCCGTGGCCAATAAGGTAGCACCGCTATCACCTCTACTTTCTCCCTCTGAATTTTCCTCAACAATCTCGGAATTACCGGAATCGGTGGGAAAACATATGCTCGCCTCATCCACCAGGTGGCCGTCAGCGCGTCCCATTGCTCTGCCTGCGGATCCTTGAAGCGGGAAAAATACAGTGGTACCTTGTTGTTCTCTGCTGAGGCCATGAGGTCCACTTGAGGTAGACCCCATCTCCTCACTAACATGGTGAAAACTTCGTCGTTGAGTGACCACTCTCCTGGCAGACAAGTCTTCCTGCTTAATTCGTCTGCCATATAGTTTTCTTTCCCTGCTAGAAACACCGATGTTATGTTTAAAACATATGTCTCTGCCCAGGCCAGCAATCTTTCTGCAACTTCCATCAGACTGCGGCTCCTTGTTCTGCCTTGGCAATTTATATAGGCCACTACGGCCCGATTGTCCGATCTGATGATGAGCTCTTTGTCTCGAAGCTGACTCTGGAACCGACGACACGCTCTGACCACTGCCTCCATTTCTCTCACATTGGAGTGTGCTTTTCTCCAGACCATTCTCCTTGAGCAATCTCCAGACCACAAGTTGCCCCCCAGCCTACTTGACTGGCATCTGTAGTCACAATTACTTGTTCCATGGCGGCGAACGATCTTCCCTGCTTTAACCGATCGTCATCTGACCACCAGGCCAAATCTAATTTTGCCGCCCTTGTCAAAACTATCCTTTGCATCAGAATTTTGCTGTCCTTGTTCCATTGCATGAGAAAGCAAGCCTGCATTTTCCTCATGTGAAACCTGGACCATTGCACTGTCTCTAATGCGGCCGCCATGAGTCCCAATACCTTCATACAGTCCTGGGACTTCACTATTGACTTCACCCCCATCGTAGTGGCTTGTTGGATCAACTTCAACCTCCTGTCGGCGGTCAATGCTACATTCATTCGATTGGAATCTATTATCACTCCCAAGTACTGTATTTTTTGAGTTGGCTCTAAATGACTTTTCTTTCGATTTATAAGCCACCCATGTTGTTCCAAGCATTGAATCACTCTTTCTGTGTGACGCATCACAATGTCTCTTGAGCTTGCCACTATAAGTATGTCATCCAGGTAAGGCCATAGTTTTATGCCTTCTTGCCTTAACCTTGCCACTAGTACTATCAGTACCTTTGAGAATGTCCGTCTGGAAGTTGCCAACCCGAATGGGAGGGCTGTGAATTGATAACTTACACCTAGGATTCTGAAGCGCAGAAACTTCCGATGTCCCTCGAATATTGGCACATGAAGATACGCATCCTTGAGATCTATTGAAGTCATAAAATCTCCTGGACCTATCTCTGGGAGTATGGACCTGATCGACTCCATCTTGAATGGCCTGATCCGCACCTTTTTGTTGAGGCACCTGAGATCCAGAATGGTACGGAAACCTCCGGATGCTTTTTTATAACAAAAAAACGAGAGTACCACCCTAGAGGCTCTTGTCCTCTTGGTACTATAGTGACCACACCTTGGGTCATCATTTCTTCCAAACTCAAAAATAAAGCCCTCCTTTCCTCTTTGTCCTTGGGAATAGGAGATTCTACTACCAGATTTCCTGGCCACGTTTTGAACTCTATCTTGTATCCTGACTGAATGATTTCCAAGACCCACCTGTCTGTGGTGGACCTTCGCCAGACCTGATGAAATTTTAACAGCCTGGCACCTACCCTTTGAGGGCCGGCGTCATTGCTGTTCCTTTTTGGAAGGGAATCTATTCTCTCTGCCTCTTTGGGCCCGAAAATTTGCTCTGGATATCCAGGATCCCCTTCTATAGGCTCTGCCCGGTCTATAACTCCTGGCTTCCCTATAATCCTGAGGCTGGTATCTGTTGAACTTACTAGGCATATTCTTCTTGGCAGTGGCGTAACTAGAAATTTTGCTCCCCCCTGCCAAAAATAATTCTGGCGCCCCCCCCCAAAAAAAATAGTATTAATCAGGCACCTCTCCATACCTCCTTCCCTCTATCATCCTTGTACCTCTAATACACCCCTTCCCTCTATTAACCCTGCACCTCTCCCTCCCTCTAATACTCTTACGCAACAAAGGTTCTGCTCCTTCACAGAGGACTGTGGCAGAGCATCACAGCTGGAGTGCCACTTAATTATTTAAAAATAAATTATTATGAGAGCCTTCTATTAAGGGTGAGGCACCCATTTATACAACCACTTTTAAAATTAATGGGCAAAGGGGGCACAACACAAAATCTGTGAGGGGCCAGTCCTATATGAAACGACCCTTAGCAGCTGTGTGGCTGTGTCACCAGAGGCATTACTATAAACTGTATGGGCCCCATAGCACAATTTTGAACACTTAATTAGTGTGAGTCAAGAGGGTGGGTTATGGTAAAAAATAAATAGTAAATATAATTATAATTTAATTATAATTAAGAAAAATTAAAACACACTGGGACTTACATCTTAGTGCTGCTGCACATCGAAGCAGATTTGTGAAGGTGCTTGCTATCAGGCAATAGTGCAGAGATGATCTGGGTCACAGCAGAGATCTTTTTCTGGTGCCGGGAAGAAGGTGTCTGCATCTTGCTCTTCCTAAGTGCACCAGAGCGCATCCCCCTCCTACCCTGGCGGCCATGTCATTAAATATACAGGGCAAGTGCAACACATGCAATCTAGCTTGGCTTGTTGTGCAGGCTGTGTGCTCAGCTGTCATGCTCTGAGCACACATAGCCACACATAAGCCGTCCTGCAGTTCACTTCCCGTTCATGGCCGGGAAAGGTGAAAGTGTGTGAGGTCACTTGTACTTCGAGCACTGCCTGTCAGCACTCACACAGCCTCTGAAGCCCCAGCGCTACTGGCTACAGGGAGCCCAGAAGAGATAACGGAGCTTGCAAGGTGGAAGGGGGAGCTCTGTGGCTGTCTGTGTGAGGACGCTCAATTAACCCTGTCATTGCGTCCTCACGCAGACAGCCAGAGGCGGAGAGAAGGCTGCTGCACCTCACTCAGGAATCCTGTCTCCGGCGTCACCCGTGACCCTGCGCCCCCTTGGCGTCTGCGCCCCCCCGCCATGGCGGGGGCTGCTGAGCGTTAGTTACGCCAGTGCTTCTTGGCAGTCTTATCTTGAGGCAACCAAACTGACTTGCCCCCAGAAATTTTTGTCACCAGATCATCCAGTTGCTTCCCGAACAGGTGATCACCCTGAAATTGAAGAGACATTAACTTGTTCTTGGACTGAACATCTGCAGCCCACGGCTTCAACCACAAGGCCCTCCTGATGGCTGCTGTGGTGGCCCCTGCCCTTGCAGCCAGGCGCACTGAGTCCAAAGAGGCTTCACACAAGAACTGTACTGCCAGTTGGATGTCCTGAATCATTTTGATTAACTCCGACCTCTTTATTCCATCTAACACATCAGCCTCAAGCTGCTGGCACCAGCCTCTGAGAACTCTGGAGGTCACCGCCATTGCAGCAGCGGGCTTCAAAGTCGCCCCTGCCACCAAGTGTTGCCTTTTAAGGCCCAGCTCAATCCTCCTTTCCATGGGATCTTAAAAATGTTTGCGTCCTCTAGTGGAAGCGTGGTCTTCCTAGATATCCTAGAGACCGCTGCATCCACCCTAGGGGCCTCATCCCAGGACAACACCTGTTCCTTTTCAAACGGATACATTTTTGCAATCCTATTTGGAATAGCAATCCTTTTATCTGGGTGTTTCCATTCATCAGAAATCACCCCCTTTAAGGTTTGAGATAATGGAAAAACTTTACTCTTTTTCCTTTTATCTTTAAACAACATTTCTTGTAAATTAAGATCTTCTGTCGGATCCTGTATGTTAAGCGACTTGTGTATAAGTCCTAACAAATTATTAATCATGTCTGTGCTGAAATCAGAATCAGACTTGTCCTGCACCTGATCCTCATCCTCATCCTCAATGTCAGGATCTTGATCCAGCATATGCACACTGCCAGTTGCTTCCACTGATTCATCCGAATCACTTAACACAGCATGCTTTCTCTAAAGGTGCCCATACACGTACCAATTACCCGGTACTTTCTGTGCTAAAATAGCATCATTGTGCATGCGTTGTGCATGCGATGCAATGCTATTTTAGCACAAAAAGTACCGGGTAATTGGTACATGTACAGTATGGGCACCTTTAGATCTCATTTTGGAAAAATCCTCCTTTGTCATAAAAGTATCTGACAGAGACTTTCTCAGCATATCTACCAGACTGTTCATCTGAACCATTGGTATTTGCAGCGGGGTCTTACAAGCCTCACACAGGTTGCCCACATGCTTTTCAGGCAAAGATTTGTCACAAGAACTGCATTTAGCTTTATGAGATCTTTTTTGCTTGGCTTCTTTTTCTCTGCTGGTCTCAGACCTACCAACAAAAAACAGCCTAAATCACTATAGCGGTGTCACCAAAAAATAAAAACTAATGACCACCACCATAGATGTAAAAGAATACTTATTAGGGCTTACCCTGACTTTCTAGCAGCCTGCCGGTTCTCTTCCTCCATAATTTTTAAGGTGGTGCGCACTACAAAGAGCATATAATAAATATACAAGATTCTGCCAATGCTGAAGCCATCCAGAAAAAACTATATCCAATAAATCACCTCCAATCCGGCTGACACTGTCCAATGTAATAACAGCAGCGCTGGCTACTTCCTCCGGTATTCCAACTGACACAGTTTTTCTACTGCAACAGACACATAACCACTATTGCTTCTCCCGGCAAACATTGGTGGTACAGTGGGAATTTCAATTCCTCTTACCCGTCCAGCCGACTCCGTTTCTCTCCGCCGCAGTACCTCCACGTCCACGCGTCCCCGGCGTCTTCCGGCTTCTTCTCCAGCCGGCTACTTAACATGCAAGTGACGTCTTCCTGCTCCTTCATCCACTCGCGCCGCGCACCACCTGACACCCGCCTGTTCACTGAGGAGATTAACACAGGCCAGGAAGTACACAGCAACGCTATCCCGCGCCGCTTGCTTGTGTATCCCTGAGGGTGCCGCCGACTCAGCTCCCCCCTGTCTGGGTTCGCATGCGGCACAAACACTGGGACCGGACCCCACCGTCTGCAGCAAGGTCCAAACACCCGAGCAGCGGTATCTATACAGGCAGTACTTCACAGGGTAAGACCTTCCAAACTACCCGGAAAAGAAAAAAAGACACCGGAGCAGGGAGGTGGAGCCTTCTTATAGGGGCTGGTGTCTTTTTTTCTTTTCTGAAGGACTACCCAGAAGGGAGGAACCCAAAGTAATGGCTGCCATGGGGGAAGGTAGAGGAAATGATGTTATATTCTCTGTACAGTATGTGCAGCCTACAAACTGTACATAGAAAATCAAAGATGTAAATACATGTACAAATCATATTACACTGCATATACCAGCCAGCAGGAGGATATCTGTAGTGTTACGCATGGTACGGCAGTAGTCCATACAAATCATATTACACTGCACTTAGCCAGCATGAGCATGAGCATGACGTGAGAGTTTTCTCCCACTCCACCTTTAGGGATTCACTGGCCAGTTCGAAGGAGGGGAATACCCTCGGTCTAAGGCCTCTTGGGGTTATTTGCTGTTTTATGTATGTCTCGAAGGTTGCCTTATTCCAGAATGTTCTGGTTTGTTTCGCTAGGGCTGTCTTAAGTTTGTACAGGTCATTTAGCCAGTCTTCCTGCGAGGTATTAATTTGGGTAATATCTCTGTCTAATAATGTATCCAAATTTTTCCTCAGAGTGGTCTGTCTGTCACTTAATTCCTGACTTAGACTGAAAGTTGGTAACGGCTGGTCCCCGAGGGTGGGAAGAGAGCTTGATTGGCTGGGGTTGAACATGATATAGGTTGACTGCTGGTGCGCCCACCAGACTATTATATATTTAATAACGATATCTTCACAAAACAATGTGCCGTGCTGATCAATCAGTGAACGTGAAATTATCACAAACTTGAATGCAAAAGGGGAAGGGGGGTGATTGATCGCACTGGTATTAAAGAAAATATATTGGAACCTCTTTATTATAGTTCGTGGTAGATACTCTATATAGTCATGAGGTGTGCTACCGCCAGACAGTGATACACTAGTACAGAGGAAACAACAGAAAGTCTTTTTTGGCGGTGCACTGAGAGGAGAGAGATTTTTTATTTTTTATAAAATATAGCTTTTATTAATTAGTTTAAGAAATTAGATGCGAAATATAAAATCAAAACATACAACATAAATTGACACTGGACTCATTAAAAAGGGGGAGAGAACCTCCCCTTATCGTAGTGGGGGTAGATATCTGGATTTATTATGTATAATCACAAAATCTGCTGATTGCTTAGTGTGTACCCTAATACAATATGGTGTACAATCTGTAGTCACTGATGTTTTCTATAAGGGGAACCGTGTCCCTGTATTATATAGACATACTTATACAGAGTAACCAATATCCTTATTTGTATCAGATACACGCGGTGTAACAGTAACTAGTTAGCTGTTACCATTCAAGTGAAAACAAATTGATTCACAATTGCCGGACACACAATGTCTCTAATATGCGCCGTGCTGCGAGATCATCAGCTACGGTCGCAGTCGGAGGGGGATTCTGCAGGGACGGCGTCCCGTCTGCAGCTATCACCCCTGGAGGCTGTGCACACTGCCGGTAAGGGCTAGTGGGCACACAGATAAATCGCCTGGAGAGTCAAGCTCTCCTACACTGATATTCACCGCGTGTTACAGCCGGCGGTAGTGTATGCTGTCACCGAGATGTGACCCGCATATATCTCCGGCTCTTGGTCAGGTAATTAAAACATATAAACAATCAATTTACAATCCCCAGCTACCCCCACTAAACGATCCACGCCAACGCGCGTTTCGCAGTTTTGCTTTTTCAAGGCTAACCGAGCGGGCGCGCTCAGGTCACCTATATACTAACCCCTAATTAATATTCATGGTTCTGGGCGTGTACACGCTCTCTCATTGGTTGCCGTCATAGGGTCTATTTTAAATCATGTTAGGAGATATGTATTGGTGAATTTCATTCTCCAAACAATCTTGGTATATCCTCTCGGAATCTATCCTTATGTCGTATATCCTCGACTCATATAATTTCATATGTACGTATCTTCACGGTGATATTAATCCCGTGATCTTTCTACAGGGGACCGGATATTGTGTGGTTTAAGATTTCTCTGGTGTAATCCTATCAAATTAGGGCATTCTCTTAAATATTGCTACATATTAGTGTCCATATTGCAAATATAATGTAGTACAAGCCGGTTCTGGTTCAACGTGTCGATTTCTCCCTTTTTTTAATAATATAAAATATATATTCTATATCTAGGTATTATAACATGAGAATATCGCCATTATTGGCATTTTATTGGGCAGTTTCTTCTATTCCCATCTGTCATTATATATCTCAGTATGTCGCAAGGGCATATCGTGTTGCCAGCGATTTGTGTATTTGTGATCTGTGGTTAGTGTATTATGAATGAGAAAGTGATATAGTATTGATCTGATGTACAGTTGATGATACATTAGTGCAACAAATAAAGGTGAAAATTATTATAAACAGTGAAAGAAAAACTATTAAAGCAAATGTGATGTGAGTGCAAACGTTATCAATTCCTGTGGTATAATACAGTGATATAAGTAATATCAGTGAAAAATATCTCATGCAGATATCATCTGACAAAGTCTGACAGGCTGTCCTCCTTTGATCAAATTTCATTCTTCCGAAAATAATAATAAAAATAATCAATATAAGTGAAATCAATATTAGAGAAAGGGTGAAAGTGAAAAGTGTTATACGTCTGGTGTTTTACATCGGTGATGCGCCAATTACTCCCAATCACAATGGGAAGTAATTAAAGATTCCCAGATAGACCCGGGAGTGTAGTCGACACAGACTGGGTCGTCATTTATACGTGAGTTCGTTCTGGGACCTCAGAGTGTCCAATTTTAAGATGTCCGGTTGTTTTATAGAGTCCCTTGTTTGGTTTCCCTTGTGCTCATTCCTCACACATAGTGTTACCCGTCTGGGTTGTATGTTGGATGATGTCAGTTTCATATCCAGAGCATCGGGATAGATTACATATTCACTTCTATTGTTATGTTTGTCTAGGGATGTGTCCCTACAGTCCACCCTAATAAGTTATGTACACCAAAACTTATGTGGGTTAGTTAATTCGTGGAGAGGGGGAGGAGAATCTCAACAGTACAGTCGACTTAACTGACACCATTGTTCCTGATGTGTATCTATTCAGGGATTTATTGTATTGTGAGTCCTCTGGCATATTTAGTTTATCATCTCCCCGTGTGTGTTTCTCATGTATGTAGCTACCACACGGGTTATAGGTTAAACATTCCAGATGTATTATACATAAAGCCAGAGTCATTCATATACTCATCCCTATGTCAGGTTGTTATATCCCACATGTAAGTTCACTCCAAACCACATGATGTATTTAATTTCACACAGGATTTTTTTGGGGGGGTTGTCACTTTTACCAGATATGAGGTCAAATATTGTGACTCGATGTCATTCATAGTCCCTTGTGGTCCCTATACTCGCCTATGGTGATCTTAAATGGCTGGGATGTGGAATTACTAGGTGGTATTGTTGTCATACATGTCCCTTACTTAAAAGGAAAAGGGATTTTACCGGGAATCACAGGAAGGCAGTATAGTTGTTCTCCTCATTAAGTCCATCAGGGGACATAGTTCCCATGAGAAAAATGAGTCTTGTCTCTTGTTTCAAAAGTTCCTTGTCCCAGTCCCCCTTCCGTATGCCCATCTCCACTTTAAGCATTCCGAAAGCCTTCAAACCCCTCGGGCTCCCCTGATGGAATTTTAGGAAGTGCCGGGCAACTGGGGTGAGGGTTTTAAAGTTTTCTTTATCCCTTTTGGCATTTTTGATGCTCGAAAAATGTTCATACAATCTCTTTTTGAGAGGTCTCCTGGTTTTGCCAATGTATCTTTTCCCACATGGGCATTCAAGATGGTAAATCACTCCAGCTGTGTCACATGAGATGTATTGGCCAATTGTCCAGGTTTTGTTGAATTTGTCTACATAGGACCGAGTCTGAGTCATGATGGAACACATTCCACATGTCCCACACTTGTAGGAGCCCTTTTTACATATTTTCGGCCTGGTATCCTTCTCAAGATGACTATGCACGAGGATATCTTTCAAATTCCGACTCCGTCTCCAACTGATATCCACCCTTTCACCCAGGAAGCCACATAAGTCCCTATCCGTTTTTAGGACGTTAAGGTGTTTATTCAAAATTCCCTGGATTTGTTTCCACTCATTACAGAATGTCCCTATGAACCGCACCTTCTCCGATGTGTCAGGTTCCTTTGGTTTGGGGACAAGGAGTGTTTCCCTCTTTGTTCTTTCTGTATCCTTCATGGCTTTCCGTATGGTACGGCTACTGTATCCCCTATGTTTCAACCTTGAGCTCAGTTCCTCAAATCTTAGATCGTAGGTGGCCTTACTGGAGCAATTTCGCTTTGTGCGCATAAATTCTCCTTTCGGGAGGCCTAGTTTCACAGGTGGAAAGTGTGCACTGCTCTGATGTAGAAGGGAGTTGGTGGCCGTACTTTTCCGAAACAAATCAGTAGTAATTGACCCATCTTCCTCGACATTAATTCGCAAGTCCAGATATTCGACCCCATCTTGACTCATGTTGTAGGTCAGTTTTAAATTCAGATTATTCCTGTTGAGTATGGTCATGAATTCAATAAAGAGGTTTTTGTCCCCCTCCCAGATGATAAGTAAATCATCTATATAGCGGAGCCACATCAATATGTGGTCCGTATATAGTTCATTTTTCTACGTAAAAACATGCTCGCGTTCCCACCACTACAGGTACAGGTTAGCGTACGTGGGGGCACAAGTGCTCCCCATCGCTGTCCCCCGCACCTGGAGGTAGTAGCGATCTTCGCAAACAAAATAGTTTTTAGTGAGTACAAACCTCAAAAGTTTGATGATGAAATCATTCAGGGGTGCCTCTCGGTCCATACTTAAGAAATACCTTGTCGCTTCAATGCCAAAGTCATGGATAATGCTTGTATAAAGACTTTCGACATCACACGTGACAAGCCATGTGTCCCCATTCAGAACTACATCTTGCAGTTTATCCATGGTGTCACGTGTGTAAGATGATAGGGTGACAACATACTTTCTCAGGGAGATATCTACGAACTGGCTCGCTTTCTCCGTGAGCCCCCCTATGCCAGATACAATTGGCCTTCCCGGGGGGTTCATCTCACATTTATGCACCTTGGGAAGGAGGTACAGAGTGGGTATTTTTACACTCTTCACCTCCAAGAAGTCATATTGTGCCTTAGTGATATCTCCATCATTGACCGCTCTGCTGAGCATTTCTTGATAGATGGTCAGAAAATCATTGGTTGGATTAAATGTGAGACTCTTGTAACAAGATTTGTCCTCAAGTTGTCTCCTCAGGTCCCTTGTATACTTTTCTCGTGACCACAAGACAATATTCCCCCCTTTATCAGAGGGTTTAATTATTGTGTCACTCCAGTTTTTAATTTCATTGAGTGCAGTTCTTTCTTGTGGGCTGAGGTTGTCATTGGGGATATGTGTATGTTTCTTGATTTCTATTTGATCAAGGTCACGACTCACCAGATCTAAAAACACTTTGACCTGTGGACAGATGGAGAAGTCAGGGGAAAATGTAGACTTCTTCTTTAATGTTGGTGCACAGATGGTGGGGGTCTCGTGATCCTCAGATAGTTCTTCCAACATTAATATCATGTCCCTCTCCTGTGTATCTGGGAAAGATTGTGACATCGCCACTCCATCGGTCATTGTGTCTTGTTGTGTCATTGTATATTCAATGCTTTCCATGCGTTTGGAGAAAAATTTCTTAAGATGTAACTTCCTGGTATACAGATTAAGGTTTTTTTCATATTCGAATCTATTGAGGGATTTAGTAGGGGAGAAAGACAACCCTTTATTAAGAACTGATAGTTGGAATTCTGTTAGGTTGTGATCAGTTAAATTAATGACCCTCAAAGAGTCTTCAGGTCTTATCTCTTGTATCTTCTGGTTTCTCTCCTGTCCTCCCTCCAATCCCTGGGACCTCTTTTTCCTCTGCGCTCCCCTCCTGATCCTCCTAGGTCTCGTCCTAGGGAATCCCTGATGTCCTGCGGGCTGACCCCTAAAAAATTACGCCTTGTTCTAGTTTGATGGGTGGCGTCCGATGAGGATTCCCCTTCGGAGGAGTCAAATTCCGAGGTGGTATACCCCGTGATGTTATGGGGTGCTCTCCTGGTCCCTGTATTCCATCTGTATACCTTTTGGTTTGGAAGTCATTCTGATCTCTGGTTAGCTTACTCTTCTTCCTACTTATAACGTCCTTTTCCAGACCCTCCAAGTCCTGTTTAATTTTGCGATAAGTCTTTTGGAATTTTTCAAGGTTTTCATAATTTTAAAATTTTTCCCCAAGGGCTGCTATCTCCTGTGTTTGTTTATTAAGTACCATTTCATCATGTTTAATGAGGATACCGATGAGGTTGAATGAGCATGACGTGAGAGTTTTCTCCCACTCCACCTTTAGGGATTCACTGGCCAGTTCGAAGGAGGGGAATACCCTCGGTCTAAGGCCTCTTGGGGTTATTTGCTGTTTTATGTATGTCTCGAAGGTTGCCTTATTCCAGAATGTTCTGGTTTGTTTCGCTAGGGCTGTCTTAAGTTTGTACAGGTCATTTAGCCAGTCTTCCTGCGAGGTATTAATTTGGGTAATATCTCTGTCTAATAATGTATCCAAATTTTTCCTCAGAGTGGTCTGTCTGTCACTTAATTCCTGACTTAGACTGAAAGTTGGTAACGGCTGGTCCCCGAGGGTGGGAAGAGAGCTTGATTGGCTGGGGTTGAACATGATATAGGTTGACTGCTGGTGCGCCCACCAGACTATTATATATTTAATAACGATATCTTCACAAAACAATGTGCCGTGCTGATCAATCAGTGAACGTGAAATTATCACAAACTTGAATGCAAAAGGGGAAGGGGGGTGATTGATCGCACTGGTATTAAAGAAAATATATTGGAACCTCTTTATTATAGTTTGTGGTAGATACTCTATATAGTCATGAGGTGTGCTACCGCCAGACAGTGATACACTAGTACAGAGGAAACAACAGAAAGTCTTTTTTGGCGGTGCACTGAGAGGAGAGAGATTTTTTATTTTTTATAAAATATAGCTTTTATTAATTAGTTTAAGAAATTAGATGCGAAATATAAAATCAAAACATACAACATAAATTGACACTGGACTCATTAAAAAGGGGGAGAGAACCTCCCCTTATCGTAGTGGGGGTAGATATCTGGATTTATTATGTATAATCACAAAATCTGCTGATTGCTTAGTGTGTACCCTAATACAATATGGTGTACAATCTGTAGTCACTGATGTTTTCTATAAGGGGAACCGTGTCCCTGTATTATATAGACATACTTATACAGAGTAACCAATATCCTTATTTGTATCAGATACACGCGGTGTAACAGTAACTAGTTAGCTGTTACCGTTCAAGTGAAAACAAATTGATTCACAATTGCCGGACACACAATGTCTCTAATATGCGCCGTGCTGCGAGATCATCAGCTACGGTCGCAGTCGGAGGGGGATTCTGCAGGGACGGCGTCCCGTCTGCAGCTATCACCCCTGGAGGCTGTGCACACTGCCGGTAAGGGCTAGTGGGCACACAGATAAATCGCCTGGAGAGTCAAGCTCTCCTACACTGATATTCACCGCGTGTTACAGCCGGCGGTAGTGTATGCTGTCACCGAGATGTGACCCGCATATATCTCCGGCTCTTGGTCAGGTAATTAAAACATATAAACAATCAATTTACAATCCCCAGCTACCCCCACTAAACGATCCACGCCAACGCGCGTTTCGCAGTTTTGCTTTTTCAAGGCTAACCGAGCGGGCGCGCTCAGGTCACCTATATACTAACCCCTAATTAATATTCATGGTTCTGGGCGTGTACACGCTCTCTCATTGGTTGCCGTCATAGGGTCTATTTTAAATCATGTAAGGAGATATGTATTGGTGAATTTCATTCTCCAAACAATCTTGGTATATCCTCTCGGAATCTATCCTTATGTCGTATATCCTCGACTCATATAATTTCATATGTACGTATCTTCACGGTGATATTAATCCCGTGATCTTTCTACAGGGGACCGGATATTGTGTGGTTTAAGATTTCTCTGGTGTAATCCTATCAAATTAGGGCATTCTCTTAAATATTGCTACATATTAGTGTCCATATTGCAAATATAATGTAGTACAAGCCGGTTCTGGTTCAACGTGTCGATTTCTCCCTTTTTTTTTATAATATAAAATATATATTCTATATCTAGGTATTATAACATGAGAATATCGCCATTATTGGCATTTTATTGGGCAGTTTCTTCTATTCCCATCTGTCATTATATATCTCAGTATGTCGCAAGGGCATATCGTGTTGCCAGCGATTTGTGTATTTGTGATCTGTGGTTAGTGTATTATGAATGAGAAAGTGATATAGTATTGATCTGATGTACAGTTGATGATACATTAGTGCAACAAATAAAGGTGAAAATTATTATAAACAGTGAAAGAAAAACTATTAAAGCAAATGTGATGTGAGTGCAAACGTTATCAATTCCTGTGGTATAATACAGTGATATAAGTAATATCAGTGAAAAATATCTCATGCAGATATCATCTGACAAAGTCTGACAGGCTGTCCTCCTTTGATCAAATTTCATTCTTCCGAAAATAATAATAAAAATAATCAATATAAGTGAAATCAATATTAGAGAAAGGGTGAAAGTGAAAAGTGTTATACGTCTGGTGTTTTACATCGGTGATGCGCCAATTACTCCCAATCACAATGGGAAGTAATTAAAGATTCCCAGATAGACCCGGGAGTGTAGTCGACACAGACTGGGTCGTCATTTATACGTGAGTTCGTTCTGGGACCTCAGAGTGTCCAATTTTAAGATGTCCGGTTGTTTTATAGAGTCCCTTGTTTGGTTTCCCTTGTGCTCATTCCTCACACATAGTGTTACCCGTCTGGGTTGTATGTTGGATGATGTCAGTTTCATATCCAGAGCATCGGGATGGATTACATATTCACTTCTATTGTTATGTTTGTCTAGGGATGTGTCCCTACAGTCCACCCTAATAAGTTATGTACACCAAAACTTATGTGGGTTAGTTAATTCGTGGAGAGGGGGAGGAGAATCTCAACAGTACAGTCGACATAACTGACACCATTGTTCCTGATGTGTATCTATTCAGGGATTTATTGTATTGTGAGTCCTCTGGCATATTTAGTTTATCATCTCCCCGTGTGTGTTTCTCATGTATGTAGCTACCACACGGGTTATAGGTTAAACATTCCAGATGTATTATACATAAAGCCAGAGTCATTCATATACTCATCCCTATGTCAGGTTGTTATATCCCACATGTAAGTTCACTCCAAACCACATGACGTATTTAATTTCACACAGGATTTTTTTGGGGGGGTTGTCACTTTTACCAGATATGAGGTCAAATATTGTGACTCGATGTCATTCATAGTCCCTTGTGGTCCCTATACTCGCCTATGGTGATCTTAAATGGCTGGGATGTGGAATTACTAGGTGGTATTGTTGTCATACATATCCCTTACTTAAAAGGAAAAGGGATTTTACCGGGAATCACAGGAAGGCAGTATAGTTGTTCTCCTCATTAAGTCCATCAGGGGACATAGTTCCCATGAGAAAAATGAGTCTTGTCTCTTGTTTCAAAAGTTCCTTGTCCCAGTCCCCCTTCCGTATGCCCATCTCCACTTTAAGCATTCCGAAAGCCTTCAAACCCCTCGGGCTCCCCTGATGGAATTTTAGGAAGTGCCGGGCAACTGGGGTGAGGGTTTTAAAGTTTTCTTTATCCCTTTTGGCATTTTTGATGCTCGAAAAATGTTCATACAATCTCTTTTTGAGAGGTCTCCTGGTTTTGCCAATGTATCTTTTCCCACATGGGCATTCAAGATGGTAAATCACTCCAGCTGTGTCACATGAGATGTATTGGCCAATTGTCCAGGTTTTGTTGAATTTGTCTACATAGGACCGAGTCTGAGTCATGATGGAACACATTCCACATGTCCCACACTTGTAGGAGCCCTTTTTACATATTTTCGGCCTGGTATCCTTCTCAAGATGACTATGCACGAGGATATCTTTCAAATTCCGACTCCGTCTCCAACTGATATCCACCCTTTCAACCAGGAAGCCACATAAGTCCCTATCCGTTTTTAGGACGTTAAGGTGTTTATTCAAAATTCCCTGGATTTGTTTCCACTCATTACAGAATGTCCCTATGAACCGCACCTTCTCCGATGTGTCAGGTTCCTTTGGTTTGGGGACAAGGAGTGTTTCCCTCTTTGTTCTTTCTGTATCCTTCATGGCTTTCCGTATGGTACGGCTACTGTATCCCCTATGTTTCAACCTTGAGCTCAGTTCCTCAGATCTTAGATCGTAGGTGGCCTTACTGGAGCAATTTCGCTTTGTGCGCATAAATTCTCCTTTCGGGAGGCCTAGTTTCACAGGTGGAAAGTGTGCACTGCTCTGATGTAGAAGGGAGTTGGTGGCCGTACTTTTCCGAAACAAATCAGTAGTAATTGACCCATCTTCCTCGACATTAATTCGCAAGTCCAGATATTCGACCCCATCTTGACTCATGTTGTAGGTCAGTTTTAAATTCAGATTATTCCTGTTGAGTATGGTCATGAATTCAATAAAGAGGTTTTTGTCCCCCTCCCAGATGATAAGTAAATCATCTATATAGCGGAGCCACATCAATATGTGGTCCGTATATAGTTCATTTTTCTCCGTAAAAACATGCTCGCGTTCCCACCACCCCAGGTACAGGTTAGCGTACGTGGGGGCACAAGTGCTCCCCATCGCTGTCCCCCGCACCTGGAGGTAGTAGCGATCTTTGCAAACAAAATAGTTTTTAGTGAGTACAAACCTCAAAAGTTTGATGATGAAATCATTCAGGGGTGCCTCTCGGTCCATACTTAAGAAATACCTTGTCGCTTCAATGCCAAAGTCATGGATAATGCTTGTATAAAGACTTTCGACATCACACGTGACAAGCCATGTGTCCCCATTCAGAACTACATCTTGCAGTTTATTAAGGACATCCATGGTGTCACGTGTGTAAGATGGTAGGGTGACAACATACTTTCTCAGGGAGATATCTACGAACTGGCTCGCTTTCTCCGTGAGCCCCCCTATGCCAGATACAATTGGCCTTCCCGGGGGGTTCATCTCACATTTATGCACCTTGGGAAGGAGGTACAGAGTGGGTATTTTTACACTCTTCACCTCCAAGAAGTCATATTGTGCCTTAGTGATATCTCCATCATTGACCGCTCTGCTGAGCATTTCTTGATAGATGGTCAGAAAATCATTGGTTGGATTAAATGTGAGACTCTTGTAACAAGATTTGTCCTCAAGTTGTCTCCTCAGGTCCCTTGTATACTTTTCTCGTGACCACAAGACAATATTCCCCCCTTTATCAGAGGGTTTAATTATTGTGTCACTCCAGTTTTTAATTTCATTGAGTGCAGTTCTTTCTTGTGGGCTGAGGTTGTCATTGGGGATATGTGTATGTTTCTTGATTTCTATTTGATCAAGGTCACGACTCACCAGATCTAAAAACACTTTGACCTGTGGACAGATGGAGAAGTCAGGGGAAAATGTAGACTTCTTCTTTAATGTTGGTGCACAGATGGTGGGGGTCTCGTGATCCTCAGATAGTTCTTCCAACATTAATATCATGTCCCTCTCCTGTGTATCTGGGAAAGATTGTGACATCGCCACTCCATCGGTCATTGTGTCTTGTTGTGTCATTGTATATTCAATGCTTTCCATGCGTTTGGAGAAAAATTTCTTAAGAAGTAACTTCCTGGTATACAGATTAAGGTCTTTTTCATATTCAAATCTATTGAGGGATTTAGTAGGGGAGAAAGACAACCCTTTATTAAGAACTGATAGTTGGAATTCTGTTAGGTTGTGATCAGTTAAATTAATGACCCTCAAAGAGTCTTCAGGTCTTATCTCTTGTATCTCCTGGTTTCTCTCCTGTCCTCCCTCCAATCCCTGGGACCTCTTTTTCCTCTGCGGGTGGGTGGCGTCCGATGAGGATTCCCCTTCGGAGGAGTCAAATTCCGAGGTGGTATACCCCGTGATGTTATGGGGTGCTCTCCTGGTCCCTGTATTCCATCTGTATACCTTATTGGTTTGGAAGTCATTCTGATCTCTGGTTAGCTTACTCTTCTTCCTACTTATAACGTCCTTTTCCAGACCCTCCAAGTCCTGTTTAATTTTGCGATAAGTCTTTTGGAATTTTTCAAGGTTTTCATAATTTTTCAATTTTTCCCCAAGGGCTGCTATCTCCTGTGTTTGTTTATTAAGTACCATTTCATCATGTTTAATGAGGATACCGATGAGGTTGAATGAGCATGACGTGAGAGTTTTCTCCCACTCCACCTTTAGGGATTCACTGGCCAGTTCGAAGGAGGGGAATACCCTCGGTCTAAGGCCTCTTGGGGTTATTTGCTGTTTTATGTATGTCTCGAAGGTTGCCTTATTCCAGAATGTTCTGGTTTGTTTCGCTAGGGCTGTCTTAAGTTTGTACAGGTCATTTAGCCAGTCTTCCTGCGAGGTATTAATTTGGGTAATATCTCTGTCTAATAATGTATCCAAATTTTTCCTCAGAGTGGTCTGTCTGTCACTTAATTCCTGACTTAGACTGAAAGTTGGTAACGGCTGGTCCCCGAGGGTGGGAAGAGAGCTTGATTGGCTGGGGTTGAACATGATATAGGTTGACTGCTGGTGCGCCCACCAGACTATTATATATTTAATAACGATATCTTCACAAAACAATGTGCCGTGCTGATCAATCAGTGAACGTGAAATTATCACAAACTTGAATGCAAAAGGGGAAGGGGGGTGATTGATCGCACTGGTATTAAAGAAAATATATTGGAACCTCTTTATTATAGTTCGTGGTAGATACTCTATATAGTCATGAGGTGTGCTACCGCCAGACAGTGATACACTAGTACAGAGGAAACAACAGAAAGTCTTTTTTGGCGGTGCACTGAGAGGAGAGAGATTTTTTATTTTTTATAAAATATAGCTTTTATTAATTAGTTTAAGAAATTAGATGCGAAATATAAAATCAAAACATACAACATAAATTGACACTGGACTCATTAAAAAGGGGGAGAGAACCTCCCCTTATCGTAGTGGGGGTAGATATCTGGATTTATTATGTATAATCACAAAATCTGCTGATTGCTTAGTGTGTACCCTAATACAATATGGTGTACAATCTGTAGTCACTGATGTTTTCTATAAGGGGAACCGTGTCCCTGTATTATATAGACATACTTATACAGAGTAACCAATATCCTTATTTGTATCAGATACACGCGGTGTAACAGTAACTAGTTAGCTGTTACCGTTCAAGTGAAAACAAATTGATTCACAATTGCCGGACACACAATGTCTCTAATATGCGCCGTGCTGCGAGATCATCAGCGACGGTCGCAGTCGGAGGGGGATTCTGCAGGGACGGCGTCCCGTCTGCAGCTATCACCCCTGGAGGCTGTGCACACTGCCGGTAAGGGCTAGTGGGCACACAGATAAATCGCCTGGAGGCAAGCTCTCCTACACTGATATTCACCGCGTGTTACAGCCGGCGGTAGTGTATGCTGTCACCGAGATGTGACCCGCATATATCTCCGGCTCTTGGTCAGGTAATTAAAACATATAAACAATCAATTTACAATCCCCAGCTACCCCCACTAAACGATCCATGCCAACGCGCGTTCCGCAGTTTTGCTTTTTCAAGGCTAACCGAGCGGGCGCGCTCAGGTCACCTATATACTAACCCCTAATTAATATTCATGGTTCTGGGCGTGTACACGCTCTCTCATTGGTTGCCGTCATAGGGTCTATTTTAAATCATGTTAGGAGATATGTATTGGTGAATTTCATTCTCCAAACAATCTTGGTATATCCTCTAGGAATCTATCCTTATGTCGTATATCCTCGACTCATATAATTTCATATGTACGTATCTTCACGGTGATATTAATCCCGTGATCTTTCTACAGGGGACCGGATATTGTGTGGTTTAAGATTTCTCTGGTGTAATCCTATCAAATTAGGGCATTCTCTTAAATATTGTTACATATTAGTGTCCATATTGCAAATATAATGTAGTACAAGCCGGTTCTGGTTCAACGTGTCGATTTCTCCCTTTTTTTATAATATAAAATATATATTCTATATCTAGGTATTATAACATGAGAATATCGCCATTATTGGCATTTTATTGGGCAGTTTCTTCTATTCCCATCTGTCATTATATATCTCAGTATGTCGCAAGGGCATATCGTGTTGCCAGCGATTTGTGTATTTGTGATCTGTGGTTAGTGTATTATGAATGAGAAAGTGATATAGTATTGATCTGATGTACAGTTGATGATACATTAGTGCAACAAATAAAGGTGAAAATTATTATAAACAGTGAAAGAAAAACTATTAAAGCAAATGTGATGTGAGTGCAAACATTATCAATTCCTGTGGTATAATACAGTGATATAAGTAATATCAGTGAAAAATATCTCATGCAGATATCATCTGACAAAGTCTGACAGGCTGTCCTCCTTTGATCAAATTTCATTCTTCCGAAAATAATAATAAAAATAATCAATATAAGTGAAATCAATATTAGAGAAAGGGTGAAAGTGAAAAGTGTTATACGTCTGGTGTTTTACATCGGTGATGCGCCAATTACTCCCAATCACAATGGGAAGTAATTAAAGATTCCCAGATAGACCCGGGAGTGTAGTCGACACAGACTGGGTCGTCATTTATACGTGAGTTCGTTCTGGGACCTCAGAGTGTCCAATTTTAAGATGTCCGGTTGTTTTATAGAGTCCCTTGTTTGGTTTCCCTTGTGCTCATTCCTCACACATAGTGTTACCCGTCTGGGTTGTATGTTGGATGATGTCAGTTTCATATCCAGAGCATCGGGATAGATTACATATTCACTTCTATTGTTATGTTTGTCTAGGGATGTGTCCCTACAGTCCACCCTAATAAGTTATGTACACCAAAACTTATGTGGGTTAGTTAATTCGTGGAGAGGGGGAGGAGAATCTCAACAGTACAGTCGACATAACTGACACCATTGTTCCTGATGTGTATCTATTCAGGGATTTATTGTATTGTGAGTCCTCTGGCATATTTAGTTTATCATCTCCCCGTGTGTGTTTCTCATGAATGTAGCTACCACACGGGTTATAGGTTAAACATTCCAGATGTATTATACATAAAGCCAGAGTCATTCATATACTCATCCCTATGTCAGGTTGTTATATCCCACATGTAAGTTCACTCCAAACCACATGACGTATTTAATTTCACACAGGATTTTTTTGGGGGGGTTGTCACTTTTACCAGATATGAGGTCAAATATTGTGACTCGATGTCATTCATAGTCCCTTGTGGTCCCTATACTCGCCTATGGTGATCTTAAATGGCTGGGATGTGGAATTACTAGGTGGTATTGTTGTCATACATATCCCTTACTTAAAAGGAAAAGGGATTTTACCGGGAATCACAGGAAGGCAGTATAGTTGTTCTCCTCATTAAGTCCATCAGGGGACATAGTTCCCATGAGAAAAATGAGTCTTGTCTCTTGTTTCAAAAGTTCCTTGTCCCAGTCCCCCTTCCGTATGCCCATCTCCACTTTAAGCATTCCGAAAGCCTTCAAACCCCTCGGGCTCCCCTGATGGAATTTTAGGAAGTGCCGGGCAACTGGGGTGAGGGTTTTAAAGTTTTCTTTATCCCTTTTGGCATTTTTGATGCTCGAAAAATGTTCATACAATCTCTTTTTGAGAGGTCTCCTGGTTTTGCCAATGTATCTTTTCCCACATGGGCATTCAAGATGGTAAATCACTCCAGCTGTGTCACATGAGATGTATTGGCCAATTGTCCAGGTTTTGTTGAATTTGTCTACATAGGACCGAGTCTGAGTCATGATGGAACACATTCCACATGTCCCACACTTGTAGGAGCCCTTTTTACATATTTTCGGCCTGGTATCCTTCTCAAGATGACTATGCACGAGGATATCTTTCAAATTCCGACTCCGTCTCCAACTGATATCCACCCTTTCACCCAGGAAGCCACATAAGTCCCTATCCGTTTTTAGGACGTTAAGGTGTTTATTCAAAATTCCCTGGATTTGTTTCCACTCATTACAGAATGTCCCTATGAACCGCACCTTCTCCGATGTGTCAGGTTCCTTTGGTTTGGGGACAAGGAGTGTTTCCCTCTTTGTTCTTTCTGTATCCTTCATGGCTTTCCGTATGGTACGGCTACTGTATCCCCTATGTTTCAACCTTGAGCTCAGTTCCTCAGATCTTAGATCGTAGGTGGCCTTACTGGAGCAATTTCGCTTTGTGCGCATAAATTCTCCTTTCGGGAGGCCTAGTTTCACAGGTGGAAAGTGTGCACTGCTCTGATGTAGAAGGGAGTTGGTGGCCGTACTTTTCCGAAACAAATCAGTAGTAATTGACCCATCTTCCTCGACATTAATTCGCAAGTCCAGATATTCGACCCCATCTTGACTCATGTTGTAGGTCAGTTTTAAATTCAGATTATTCCTGTTGAGTATGGTCATGAATTCAATAAAGAGGTTTTTGTCCCCCTCCCAGATGATAAGTAAATCATCTATATAGCGGAGCCACATCAATATGTGGTCCGTATATAGTTCATTTTTCTCCGTAAAAACATGCTCGCGTTCCCACCACCCCAGGTACAGGTTAGCGTACGTGGGGGCACAAGTGCTCCCCATCGCTGTCCCCCGCACCTGGAGGTAGTAGCGATCTTCGCAAACAAAATAGTTTTTAGTGAGTACAAACCTCAAAAGTTTGATGATGAAATCATTCAGGGGTGCCTCTCGGTCCATACTTAAGAAATACCTTGTCGCTTCAATGCCAAAGTCATGGATAATGCTTGTATAAAGACTTTCGACATCACACGTGACAAGCCATGTGTCCCCATTCAGAACTACATCTTGCAGTTTATTAAGGACATCCATGGTGTCACGTGTGTAAGATGGTAGGGTGACAAAATACTTTCTCAGGGAGATATCTACGAACTGGCTCGCTTTCTCCGTGAGCCCCCCTATGCCAGATACAATTGGCCTTCCCGGGGGGTTCATCTCACATTTATGCACCTTGGGAAGGAGGTACAGAGTGGGTATTTTTACACTCTTCACCTCCAAGAAGTCATATTGTGCCTTAGTGATATCTCCATCATTGACCGCTCTGCTGAGCATTTCTTGATAGATGGTCAGAAAATCATTGGTTGGATTAAATGTGAGACTCTTGTAACAAGATTTGTCCTCAAGTTGTCTCCTCAGGTCCCTTGTATACTTTTCTCGTGACCACAAGACAATATTCCCCCCTTTATCAGAGGGTTTAATTATTGTGTCACTCCAGTTTTTAATTTCATTGAGTGCAGTTCTTTCTTGTGGGCTGAGGTTGTCATTGGGGATATGTGTATGTTTCTTGATTTCTATTTGATCAAGGTCACGACTCACCAGATCTAAAAACACTTTGACCTGTGGACAGATGGAGAAGTCAGGGGAAAATGTAGACTTCTTCTTTAATGTTGGTGCACAGATGGTGGGGGTCTCGTGATCCTCAGATAGTTCTTCCAACATTAATATCATGTCCCTCTCCTGTGTATCTGGGAAAGATTGTGACATCGCCACTCCATCGGTCATTGTGTCTTGTTGTGTCATTGTATATTCAATGCTTTCCATGCGTTTGGAGAAAAATTTCTTAAGAAGTAACTTCCTGGTATACAGATTAAGGTCTTTTTCATATTCGAATCTATTGAGGGATTTAGTAGGGGAGAAAGACAACCCTTTATTAAGAACTGATAGTTGGAATTCTGTTAGGTTGTGATCAGTTAAATTAATGACCCTCAAAGAGTCTTCAGGTCTTATCTCTTGTATCTCCTGGTTTCTCTCCTGTCCTCCCTCCAATCCCTGGGACCTCTTTTTCCTCTGCGCTCCCCTCCTGATCCTCCTAGGTCTCGTCCTAGGGAATCCCTGATGTCCTGCGGGCTGACCCCTAAAAAATTACGCCTTGTTCTAGTTTGATGGGTGGCGTCCGATGAGGATTCCCCTTCGGAGGAGTCAAATTCCGAGGTGGTATACCCTGTGATGTTATGGGGTGCTCTCCTGGTCCCTGTATTCCATCTGTATACCTTATTGGTTTGGAAGTCATTCTGATCTCTGGTTAGCTTACTCTTCTTCCTACTCATAACGTCCTTTTCCAGACCCTCCAAGTCCTGTTTAATTTTGCGATAAGTCTTTTGGAATTTTTCAAGGTTTTCATAATTTTTCAATTTTTCCCCAAGGGCTGCTATCTCCTGTGTTTATTTATTAAGTACCATTTCATCATGTTTAATGAGGATACCGATGAGGTTGAATGAGCATGACATGAGAGTTTTCTCCCACTCCACCTTTAGGGATTCACTGGCCAGTTCGAAGGAGGGGAATACCCTCGGTCTAAGGCCTCTTGGGGTTATTTGCTGTTTTATGTATGTCTCGAAGGTTGCCTTATTCCAGAATGTTCTGGTTTGTTTCGCTAGGGCTGTCTTAAGTTTGTACAGGTCATTTAGCCAGTCTTCCTGCGAGGTATTAATTTGGGTAATATCTCTGTCTAATAATGTATCCAAATTTTTCCTCAGAGTGGTCTGTCTGTCACTTAATTCCTGACTTAGATTGAAAGTTGGTAACGGCTGGTCCCCGAGGGTGGGAAGAGAGCTTGATTGGCTGGGGTTGAACATGATATAGGTTGACTGCTGGTGCGCCCACCAGACTATTATATATTTAATAACGATATCTTCACAAAACAATGTGCCGTGCTGATCAATCAGTGAACGTGAAATTATCACAAACTTGAATGCAAAAGGGGAAGGGGGGTGATTGATCGCACTGGTATTAAAGAAAATATATTGGAACCTCTTTATTATAGTTCGTGGTAGATACTCTATATAGTCATGAGGTGTGCTACCGCCAGACAGTGATACACTAGTACAGAGGAAACAACAGAAAGTCTTTTTTGGCGGTGCACTGAGAGGAGAGAGATTTTTTATTTTTTATAAAATATAGCTTTTATTAATTAGTTTAAGAAATTAGATGCGAAATATAAAATCAAAACATACAACATAAATTGACACTGGACTCATTAAAAAGGGGGAGAGAACCTCCCCTTATCGTAGTGGGGGTAGATATCTGGATTTATTATGTATAATCACAAAATCTGCTGATTGCTTAGTGTGTACCCTAATACAATATGGTGTACAATCTGTAGTCACTGATGTTTTCTATAAGGGGAACCGTGTCCCTGTATTATATAGACATACTTATACAGAGTAACCAATATCCTTATTTGTATCAGATACACGCGGTGTAACAGTAACTAGTTAGCTGTTACCGTTCAAGTGAAAACAAATTGATTCACAATTGCCGGACACACAATGTCTCTAATATGCGCCGTGCTGCGAGATCATCAGCTACGGTCGCAGTCGGAGGGGGATTCTGCAGGGACGGCGTCCCGTCTGCAGCTATCACCCCTGGAGGCTGTGCACACTGCCGGTAAGGGCTAGTGGGCACACAGATAAATCGCCTGGAGAGTCAAGCTCTCCTACACTGATATTCACCGCGTGTTACAGCCGGCGGTAGTGTATGCTGTCACCGAGATGTGACCCGCATATATCTCCGGCTCTTGGTCAGGTAATTAAAACATATAAACAATCAATTTACAATCCCCAGCTACCCCCACTAAACGATCCACGCCAACGCGCGTTTCGCAGTTTTGCTTTTTCAAGGCTAACCGAGCGGGCGCGCTCAGGTCACCTATATACTAACCCCTAATTAATATTCATGGTTCTGGGCGTGTACACGCTCTCTCATTGGTTGCCGTCATAGGGTCTATTTTAAATCATGTTAGGAGATATGTATTGGTGAATTTCATTCTCCAAACAATCTTGGTATATCCTCTCGGAATCTATCCTTATGTCGTATATCCTCGACTCATATAATTTCATATGTACGTATCTTCACGGTGATATTAATCCCGTGGTCTTTCTACAGGGGACCGGATATTGTGTGGTTTAAGATTTCTCTGGTGTAATCCTATCAAATTAGGGCATTCTCTTAAATATTGCTACATATTAGTGTCCATATTGCAAATATAATGTAGTACAAGCCGGTTCTGGTTCAACGTGTCGATTTCTCCCTTTTTTTTATAATATAAAATATATATTCTATATCTAGGTATTATAACATGAGAATATCGCCATTATTGGCATTTTATTGGGCAGTTTCTTCTATTCCCATCTGTCATTATATATCTCAGTATGTCGCAAGGGCATATTGTGTTGCCAGCGATTTGTGTATTTGTGATCTGTGGTTAGTGTATTATGAATGAGAAAGTGATATAGTATTGATCTGATGTACAGTTGATGATACATTAGTGCAACAAATAAAGGTGAAAATTATTATAAACAGTGAAAGAAAAACTATTAAAGCAAATGTGATGTGAGTGCAAACGTTATCAATTCCTGTGGTATAATACAGTGATATAAGTAATATCAGTGAAAAATATCTCATGCAGATATCATCTGACAAAGTCTGACAGGCTGTCCTCCTTTGATCAAATTTCATTCTTCCGAAAATAATAATAAAAATAATCAATATAAGTGAAATCAATATTAGAGAAAGGGTGAAAGTGAAAAGTGTTATACGTCTGGTGTTTTACATCGGTGATGCGCCAATTACTCCCAATCACAATGGGAAGTAATTAAAGATTCCCAGATAGACCCGGGAGTGTAGTCGACACAGACTGGGTCGTCATTTATACGTGAGTTCGTTCTGGGACCTCAGAGTGTCCAATTTTAAGATGTCTGGTTGTTTTATAGAGTCCCTTGTTTGGTTTCCCTTGTGCTCATTCCTCACACATAGTGTTACCCGTCTGGGTTGTATGTTGGATGATGTCAGTTTCATATCCAGAGCATCGGGATAGATTACATATTCACTTCTATTGTTATGTTTGTCTAGGGATGTGTCCCTACAGTCCACCCTAATAAGTTATGTACACCAAAACTTATGTGGGTTAGTTAATTCGTGGAGAGGGGGAGGAGAATCTCAACAGTACAGTCGACATAACTGACACCATTGTTCCTGATGTGTATCTATTCAGGGATTTATTGTATTGTGAGTCCTCTGGCATATTTAGTTTATCATCTCCCCGTGTGTGTTTCTCATGTATGTAGCTACCACACGGGTTATAGGTTAAACATTCCAGATGTATTATACATAAAGCCAGAGTCATTCATATACTCATCCCTATGTCAGGTTGTTATATCCCACATGTAAGTTCACTCCAAACCACATGATGTATTTAATTTCACACAGGATTTTTTTGGGGGGGTTGTCACTTTTACCAGATATGAGGTCAAATATTGTGACTCGATGTCATTCATAGTCCCTTGTGGTCCCTATACTCGCCTATGGTGATCTTAAATGGCTGGGATGTGGAAGGTGGTATTGTTGTCATACATATCCCTTACTTAAAAGGAAAAGGGATTTTACCGGGAATCACAGGAAGGCAGTATAGTTGTTCTCCTCATTAAGTCCATCAGGGGACATAGTTCCCAGGAGAAAAATGAGTCTTGTCTCTTGTTTCAAAAGTTCCTTGTCCCAGTCCCCCTTCCGTATGCCCATTAATGACATTAATTCGCAAGTCCAGATATTCGACACCATCTTGACTAGTTACTGTTACACCGCGTGTATCTGATACAAATAAGGATATTGGTTACTCTGTATAAGTATGTCTATATAATACAGGGACACGGTTCCCCTTATAGAAAACATCAGTGACTACAGATTGTACACCATATTGTATTAGGGTACACACTAAGCAATCAGCAGATTTTGTGATTATACATAATAAATCCAGATATCTACCCCCACTATGATAAGGGGAGGTTCTCTCCCCCTTTTTAATGAGTCCTGTGTCAATTTATGTTGTATGTTTTGATTTTATATTTCGCATCTAATTTCTTAAACTAATTAATAAAAGCTATATTTTATAAAAAATAAAAAATCTCTCTCCTCTCAGTGCACCGCCAAAAAAGACTTTCTGTTGTTTCCTCTGTACTAGTGTATCACTGTCTGGCGGTAGCACACCTCATGACTATATAGAGTATCTACCACGAACTATAATAAAGAGGTTCCAATATATTTTCTTTAATACCAGTGCGATCAATCACCCCCCTTCCCCTTTTGCATTCAAGTTTGTGATAATTTCACGTTCACTGATTGATCAGCACGGCACATTGTTTTGTGAAGATATCGTTATTATATATATAATAGTCTGGTGGGCGCACCAGCAGTCAACCTATATCATGTTCAACCCCAGCCAATCAAGCTCTCTTCCCACCCTCGGGGACCAGCCGTTACCAACTTTCAGTCTAAGTCAGGAATTAAGTGACAGACAGACCACTCTGAGGAAAAATTTGGATACATTATTAGACAGAGATATTACCCAAATTAATACCTCGCAGGAAGACTGGCTAAATGACCTGTACAAACTTAAGACAGCCCTAGCGAAACAAACCAGAACATTCTGGAATAAGGCAACCTTCGAGACATACATAAAACAGCAAATAACCCCAAGAGGCCTTAGACCGAGGGTATTCCCCTCCTTCGAACTGGCCAGTGAATCCCTAAAGGTGGAGTGGGAGAAAACTCTCACGTCATGCTCATTCAACCTCATCGGTATCCTCATTAAACATGATGAAATGGTACTTAATAAACAAACACAGGAGATAGCAGCCCTTGGGGAAAAATTGAAAAATTATGAAAACCTTGAAAAATTCCAAAAGACTTATCGCAAAATTAAACAGGACTTGGAGGGTCTGGAAAAGGACGTTATAAGTAGGAAGAAGAGTGATAATACAGAAAATCAACTAATCTATAAATCTATGCTTTTAATATATTCTGTTTTCCTGACTGCCGCTATTAATGCTGCAGATGACTTTAGCTTGTTGCACACTGTACTATTCACTGCGTATGAGGCCTTCCCTTTGCGCTAAACAGTTATAATACTGTATGTTAGAAGCAGCAGCCATTTTGTTAGGCATGACTTGCATAATAATATTATTAAAATGGCTGATCATTCAGAACAGAGCTGTAAAAGTGATTTCTTATAGAATATTGTTTTTGGTTTTAGAAGCTTAAGAATGTGATGTTGACAGTATAATGTAGCAAGGACAGGAATCTAGTCTCCACAACCTGAATAAGATTGGAACAAGGCCACACATGCGTAGACCCACAAGGCCACTGAAGTTGGGTGTTGGGTTAATTATGACATCATGATTGAAAGCAGAGCTTTTCAATAAGATTAAATGCTTATGAGTAATTAATTAATTAATGTGATAAAGGTTTAAATATCAGAGTGATAGAAGGAGGGACAAGGCAGTTGAGAAAGAACAAGGAAGCACAGGGGGCTGGAGGTAATTATGAAGGAGGTTTAATCATGGCTGATCACTGTCCTTGAAAGGTGTCCATTTTGATTTGATTTAGAATTACTGTTTAAGTATTAGCTAATCAATTTTATGTTTCTTGTGTTAGTCTGCATTTGCAATTACCTGTAATGAAGCTATTCTTTAAGTAAAGCATTGCCATACATTTTATAAAAAGGTTGTGTGGGTGTGCAATCATTTCAGCGTTGCCGTTATATTTAAAGGTAATAAAGTAAATAAATTTGGTTTGGGTTATTTATCATATCTAATCTTATCAGATAAATATAGGGTTTATCAGTTGGAGGCCCCAGCGAGATTCAATGATGTTGGTTTTCACATTTTATCAGTTGAGAAAATCAAAGTTTGAAAGAAAAAAAAATTAGCTATTAAAAAAAAAAAAAAAATTAAAAAAAAAAAAATGTGTAGAAAAAATTGTAAAGTAGGTGCATTCTTTCTCAACATCTGTTAAAGTGTACTAATCCAAAATTACTTGAAGAAACTTCGATCTTTAATTATAAAACAAATAGATCGTAATTTAAGGCATGGAAAGACAATGCTGCATTTTGCAGACTGTCAGCTTGCTAAACCCCCCCGCATCGCCCATTTCTTCTCTGTGTCAGAGAATAGATAAGGAGAGCAGCGAGAAACTTGGCAAGAAGTTGTAAACAACATTGCTTGGGTCAGGAAGAGTATTTATTTGGTTTATTTGCAAAGCGTGCAGACTATAGCAAGCATATTGGTATAAAGGTTATGCTGGCAATAAATTTTCTACTTTAAAAAAAAATATATATATATATTCTTTAAATGACAGTATTTGTTTGTTTTTATTTTTTGACCGCGGTTGGATTGTTTGGTGTATATTGTCTGCTGAGGATATTGCTGAAGTAACTAATCTGTAGCGGTTGTTTTGATAATTAGAGTTTCTTTGTTTGTCCAATCTATACATTTTAAAGAAGTTGCATATATTTGTTGTAGGTTTTCCCGTGCTTATAATTTGGTGATTAGAGATAGGTAGAGGAGATTGTGCATTTACGTTTCTTTCTGGTTGTCTGGCCAGCAACATGTGGAAGAAATGGAATGCATGATTTATCCATAATCTGTATTGTTTGGAAACCCCCGGATTGTCTACTGTATATGGTTTATATAAGAAAATGTTAATAAATAATTAAGTATAGGTTGCATTGTTAGAGCTAGCAAGCAGTCGGATTACAATAACAGTTTGAGCTAATTTCTTTATATCCATAGACAGAGGTCCGTTAAAATACAGAGTTTAAAGGAGTAGACGCTAATATTGTAAGCCAAGTAACAGTTCATTTTTACCACCAAAATAAATAAAGTTAATTGGAATATTGTTTATAACAAAGAAAGTAAGATCGAGTTTATCTCATTGTAAAGTTTTTTCTCCTGTCTTGCGGAGATGAAGTCCGTAATGTAGGACTGATGTTTTTCTGCTATGGGTTTTTGATTTAATTTTTTTTGGTTTATTAAACAAAGCAGCTGTGAGTTGGAAACTCTAAAGTGATGGATTCAGTTGATGTAATGCGAGATAAGGAGTTGTCCATGTTAGGTGAAGAAACAGGAAATGATCATGTGAATTCAATGTTTTTTTTCATTTAATGAGTAATACATTTTGGATAAGAAAAGTGATATATATCGATGAGATATAAGTCCAATATAACATCTATTCTTAAAGGTTCATATTGACATATTAGACCGTGTTTTCTGTTGGCAATTTCTATTGCCTATTTGCTTGATCTGGATACATATATTGAATCAGATATACCTTGAGTAATGCGCAGATAAATCCTGGGTTTATTTTTATTCTTATGAATGGAAGGTAATCAGTGATAACTGACTCAAGGGTGTGGGGTTTTCTTTAAGCCAATTTTTGTTTTGTTTTTGATTTGTGTTAATTTAATTTTGTTTGTTTTGAAAGGGGGAGGGTACTAAATTGGTAGAGTATCTTAAGGGGTTAATACTGTGGCCACAGTTAGCTAGATAACCAGGGGAGATAGTGATCTAATCGTGTAATGATCACTTAGACAATGTGCAGATATGGTAACAAAGAATGACATATTGCATATAATTTTTTTCTGATTTGATGAGTTGATTTTTTCCTGTGAAGAGTGCTGACCGGTAGCGAGATTCACAGGGGGTATCTGCCACCTACGTACAAGGTAGAATATATGGGGAAACATAATAAAAGAAGACAGGGTGGGGGTGGGACACGTGGAAGCGTAGGTGTGATAACATTGGGTGACACATAACGCAGCGTGGAAAGCGTAGGTGTGATAACATTGGGCGACACATAACGCAGCGTAGGTATGATAACATTTGGGTGACATATAACGCAAGGTTAGGTTTTTTGGGGACATTTTTCATTTATTTTATTTACATTTTTGTCTTTGAAAGAGGTAACACCGTTTTAAGCATTTGTATGGGATCACAGGAAGTACTCTGAGTATGTGACTAGTGTGAGCAAGTGAGAAGGAATAGAAAATACTATGCTGGTCATAGTTAGTTGGAATTGGCGATGATGATGCACCTGTGAGGTAATGATTATTTGATGAGAGTGAACGCGCAATGGTCTGGTGACAGGTGGTGAAAGCTTCGAGAATTGAGATAGTATATCCCACTAACCCACATATGTTTGGAAAGATTGTACTGTCCCACTGAGGGGTTAATTCTGTTCAGTGAGAAGTGAGGAGAGGTGATATGTCTTTTAGAGCCTTAGGGAGAAAAAGAAAAAATGGGGAAAAAAAGAATAATTTTGAAATTTTTTGTTTATTTTTGAAAAAGCAGAAGGGAAGAAGTTTTTTCCAGTGATGAGGTGAGAGTAACATCAGAAATTACTCTGTAGGAGATTAAAGGCAGGAAATGGTTAATGAGATTGATAAGAGAGTAAAGTTTTATTCCTAAATTATGTGAAATATCCAAGGAGTGTTACAGAACTGTTTTCCATAACAAGGACATGAAAGATTTTAGAATTGAAGATATTGTTTACCCTTTTGAAAAAGCATAATGAATAGATTAAAGTTATTGCAATGTTCTGTATGGGACAGTGATCAGCCATACCCAAGGATGACCTCCAGCCCCCTCCCCATTGCTTCCCTCAAGTGATAATGTTGTTTTGTCAACATCTGTTTAAAAACTGCCATTTTTTTTTCCAAATGACAAATGCTAATATGATGTCTGAGCTTAATAATGCTATTGCTTTTGCTTGTTTTATTTAAATTAAATCCCAGCCAATAGAGGTGTGACCATTCCAGAGAAAAGATTAATTTGCAAATTGATGCATTTCATTTTGCACAGAAAAAGCAAGTGTTTTTTTTTAAATTATTATAATTATTTTTATTACTGAGCCACTAGAAATTATTTAGAAAAAATATTGAGTCTGCAGGTACCTCTGCAGAATCCTTATCAAAGCCCTTATTGAAAAATACAGATTTTATAGTGATTATTATAAGATGCATATTGAGTGGCATTTTTATGCTTACTGATTTATCTGATTGCATGTTGCCACTTTACTAGATCCATTGATCATGCATATGAGCCCACAAATAAGGAATGGAGGTCACAATTGCTGCACAACTAATTATGATATTATCTCAAATATTTGTAATGATTTAATGATTATTTTTTTCTCAGAGTGGTTTGGAAGAAATTGTGTATTATTAACAGGAATCCATGAGAGACTGCTGTCAGAAGGCACTAACCGATATGAGGACCCTCACGGGGTTAGAGTATTTTGATGAGTTTTTCATTACTAATCATGTCACAAGTTTCTAAACATCTATGGACCACAAGAAATAGTTTTTTTTCCAGATTTTACAACAATGCATACTATTTAATACCCATAGTATTTGCAACACTCTGTTATTGCAGGTTATCTGCCCAATGTGATTATTACAGTCATCTAATCATTGATTTATGATCTGCATAGTTCTTAAAGAAGATAGTCAGGACTTACTACATTTATTTACAGCACAGTTCAATATATGTGGACTCAATTAAGCCAAAGTTTTATGGACAGAACCACTATGTCCCACAATGAGTTGCATGATTGCTACCACAATGCTGATTCAATATGTTTATGATCTAATGATGTGTTTAAATTCTTTACAGGATTCTCTTACTGACACCTTTTCTATTACTACTACTAAATCTAACTGACACAGAGCTGACAAAGTACAATATACTGACATAATTGCTTCATTTGAGGCTCTGATACACTCACTGACAGAAACCACAGCACTGGATATATCAGATTTATTATATACCTGTCTTTACTGTAATGAACAACAAGCAGCGGCCTTGGGAGTTTGAACACATATACATGGGGGTTCATATAGACCCATCAGGTTCTACAGTTGTGCACTTGACCAAGTGGCATCTGCTTTACCAACATGTTTAAGGACTGTGGCGGCTGCTGCAGCCTTTTGTATAGAAATTACAGAACACCGCACACTATGTGTCTCTAATGCTACATCTTTTCTACTGAACTCTTCACGGACAAGACACATTTCCAGTGCATGGTTCTCTCGTTGGGAACTTTTGCTCCCAGCGCCACATGACCTGACTATTGTCAGGTGTGGTACGCTAAATCCTGCTACTCTGCTACCTGGTGGGACCCGGGAGTCCCAGAGGATGGAATAGAGGCAGGATTTAGAACATGATTGTGAGGAATATTTAAAGCAAAATTTCTCCAATTAGACCTGATATCTCTGACACGCCACTACCATCTACAAAGATTGTAGTTGTCACCAACAAGGAGACTCAGGATGGCCATATACGGGATATGCGGTAGTATTGGATTTAGAGATCCTCATTTTCCATCGTGATTTTGCTATGATATAATACGCTAATATCACAGCAAGTAAAGGAGCTTGTTGAGGCTGTGCAACTCTCCCTGCAAAGGCAGTAGTTGTTAAGTGTCAAGCTCACATGTTATAAAGTGATCTTGTTGCACTTGGTAACAAAAATAAGATGGCCACTGTTGTGAATCACACCACTATACAATTTAATGTTTTTACAATTGACCAGCAGAATCTCATAAAGCATCAAGAGTTGTGTATTTAAAAGGTATGTGCCAATGGATGATGAATGGATACAGTCAAAAGACTAATGGGCTATGTAAAGATGGTGGGGGCAGACCAGTAGCTCCCCAAACCCCTCCTCCTGGCATATGCGGAAGCTGCCCATGGGATGACCCATGTAAGGAGAGAGAGGGCATGTATGTTGATTTCATCTTATGCAGAGGCCCAAACGCATCTGCAGAAGAATGAACTCAGGAAAATTATTCCTATAGAACCATCAAACATTTCTCCTACCACTGGTCCATTCCTAAGGTTAAAATTATTTTTTTTTGGGAATTTACATGCATTTAAAATTGTCATTATATTTAAATGGTATCTGATATGTTATCTTGATTATAAGGAACATCCCAGCTGTCCCATGTACAGCATCCTTTACAGCAAAGAAATGTTTTGAGAAATTTGTGTTCAGATATGTTATCACATAAGGTATATGGTATTAAAGAAATCATAGAGGTACATATTTGACAGGAAAGGTATTCTAAGGAATAAGTCAATATATGGGTATTGAAGGTTGGTTGCACTCACCATTCACTAAAAGGTTTTAGTCAAAATTGAACATGTTAACAAATGCACATTGAGAACACATAATTTAGGGTGGGTGTGGAAATTACCATGAGTTGACTTGAAGTTTTGTCTTCGGTTTTGTATGACATTCACACTACTCCTCAGCAGCCACTGAACCTGTCCCCTTATAAGATCATTATTTTAATTTATATATACATTTTTTTGGGAGACCATCAATCCCTATTCAACATCCAGCAGCAGACTTGTCACTCTAATTCTCACATCATCTAAATACTTTACCAGAAAAGCAAACAAGCTTATGAAGGGATGTTGTTATAAGATCCAGCCTGGAGACTATGCAATGGTGAGAAAATTCTTACAATTAAATGTCTCATAGATCAAAGGCAAGACCCATCCCTGTGAAACAAACCAATTGAATTAATGCGTCTCACTGCAAGAAGGTTTCCGACCTGGTGGTGATATCAGTTGAAGAAAAATAAACTGATGCAGATAAATATTGTGACTGTGATTCTAACTTAATAAATTTATTTGATGATGGGCCTGTCCAGGGCCCCCACACAGACCAAGACAAGATCCACGGAATCGGGGGGCATCCTTAGTGGTGTCCCTGCGGGTTGTGGGCAAGAAGAGGTCCACGGAATCGGGGGATACCCTTAGTGGTGTCCCTGCGGGTTGTGGACAAGGTGTAAAACAATGATCCCCATGAGTGACCAAGTTTCCCATACACTTACTAACTGAAGAAGTCATTTTTGTTTTTTTAAGTTTTCATATTTTTATAGTGAATGAGGGTTACCAGGGATTGGTTGCTGGCAAGGACAGTGTGTATAGTTATCAAAGAGGTATTACTAGAGTCATGATGGTGTATTCTACTTCTGCTTTTAATTTTAATCCCACAAGTATAATCATAACAGACACACATATACATCATACTACTGATGCTCCCAGGTTTCGGTATGCATCAGAGGATGGTAATAAAATACTGATAGCCAATATGTTAAACTAATTAGAAGGTTTAAAATAAATATATAAGTAATAACATAAAAGTAACTAAGAACATCCAAACCAGAACCATTGATAGAATACATCTAGTAAGGTATCAGTAAAGAAGAGGCATTCTGAGTAAGGATGATAACAATGGTGCAAACATAATATCTATATGCAAACTGACATTTCTTCTTTAAGACGCTCATCATGAGCTGATAAAAAGAACAATAAGGTTACTGACTCTCCCTAGGTTTAAAATTGGTAAAGAGTGTAATAACAGGAGATATTTTGGAGTACAACAAAACATGTAGTTATGTGACAGAGTTGGGTGTGCTAGTATAACATCTAGGAAAAAAAAAGGGGTACTCATTGAATTGTTTCTTATGATGTTTTCTCAAACATACCGTCTCATAAGCCATGGACATTACCACAAGGATTATAAGGTTTCTAAATGGTTACAAACAAGATCTATTGTAATAAAATTTTACTTTTACTAATTAATACAGTGGTGATTCAACATGAAGATTTGAAAGTAACACATGGTATATTAGAGAAACACACTTATTTACATTATCCCAAGTTTATAAAATTGTATTTGAATTTGTGAATATAATTAAAATATGGTACAAGCATCACAAATACTAAACGGATGGTGACGTTAAAAGGAAAGTTGAATTAAATTATTTGGGTTAAAAATTAGTTTATTGAACAGGTGTGAGTGATGTGATTCCCTACAGTTGGTTTATTTGGTTGAACCCCAATAACTGGTTCGCATAAGTCAATGTTATATATGCTTTAAGAAGTTTGATGTTTTTGCCAAGATAATATTATTGATTTTTCTGTATACTAGTGAAATGCTTCAAGAAGGTTTTCCGATGTATTAAGAGAGAAACAAATGATGCACAGTACGAGAGATATGAACTTTTTTTCGGAGATATGAAAAAAGTTGAGGATGGACTGATAATACAGAAAATCAACTAATCAATAAATCTATGCTTTTAATATATTCTGTTTTCCTGACTGCCGCTATTAATGCTGCAGATGACTTTAGCTTGTTGCACACTGTACTATTCACTGCGTATGAGGCCTTCCCTTTGCGCTAAACAGTTATAATACTGTATGTTAGAAGCAGCAGCCATTTTGTTAGGCATGACTTGCATAATAATATTATTAAAATGGCTGATCATTCAGAACAGAGCTGTAAAAGTGATTTCTTATAGAATATTGTTTTTGGTTTTAGAAGCTTAAGAATGTGATGTTGACAGTATAATGTAGCAAGGACAGGAATCTAGTCTCCACAACCTGAATAAGATTGGAACAAGGCCACACATGCGTAGACCCACAAGGCCACTGAAGTTGGGTGTTGGGTTAATTATGACATCATGATTGAAAGCAGAGCTTTCCAATAAGACTCAATGCTTATGAGTAATTAATTAATTAATGTGATAAAGGTTTAAATATCAGAGTGATAGAAGGAGGGACAAGGCAGTTGAGAAAGAACAAGGAAGCACAGGGGGCTGGAGGTAATTATGAAGGAGGTTTAATCATGGCTGATCACTGTCCTTGAAAGGTGTCCATTTTGATTTGATTTAGAATTACTGTTTAAGTATTAGCTAATCAATTTTATGTTTCTTGTGTTAGTCTGCATTTGCAATTACCTGTAATGAAGCTATTCTTTAAGTAAAGCATTGCCATACATTTTATAAAAAGGTTGTGTGGGTGTGCAATCATTTCAGCGTTGCCGTTATATTTAAAGGTAATAAAGTAAATAAATTTGGTTTGGGTTATTTATCATATCTAATCTTATCAGATAAATATAGGGTTTATCAAGAGTAAGCTAACCAGAGATCAGAATTACTTCCAAACCAATAAGGTATACAGATGGAATACAGGGACCAGGAGAGCACCCCATAACATCACGGGGTATACCACCTCGGAATTTGACTCCTCCGAAGGGGAATCCTCATCGGACGCCACCCATCAAACTAGAACAAGGCGTAATTTTTTAGGGGTCAGCCCGCAGGACATCAGGGATTCCCTAGGACGAGACCTAGGAGGATCAGGAGGGGAGCGCAGAGGAAAAAGAGGTCCCAGGGATTGGAGGGAGGACAGGAGAGAAACCAGGAGATACAAGAGATAAGACCTGAAGACTCTTTGAGGGTCATTAATTTAACTGATCACAACCTAACAGAATTCCAACTATCAGTTCTTAATAAAGGGTTGTCTTTCTCCCCTACTAAATCCCTCAATAGATTCGAATATGAAAAAGACCTTAATCTGTATACCAGGAAGTTACTTCTTAAGAAATTTTTCTCCAAACGCATGGAAAGCATTGAATATACAATGACACAACAAGACACAATGACCGATGGAGTGGCGATGTCACAATCTTTCCCAGATACACAGGAGAGGGACATGATATTAATGTTGGAAGAACTATCTGAGGATCACGAGACCCCCACCATCTGTGCACCAACATTAAAGAAGAAGTCTACATTTTCCCCTGACTTCTCCATCTGTCCACAGGTCAAAGTGTTTTTAGATCTGGTGAGTCGTGACCTTGATCAAATAGAAATCAAGAAACATACACATATCCCCAATGACAACCTCAGCCCACAAGAAAGAACTGCACTCAATGAAATTAAAAACTGGAGTGACACAATAATTAAACCCTCTGATAAAGGGGGGAATATTGTCTTGTGGTCACGAGAAAAGTATACAAGGGACCTGAGGAGACAACTTGAGGACAAATCTTGTTACAAGAGTCTCACATTTAATCCAACCAATGATTTTCTGACCATCTATCAAGAAATGCTCAGCAGAGCGGTCAATGATGGAGATATCACTAAGGCACAATATGACTTCTTGGAGGTGAAGAGTGTAAAAATACCCACTCTGTACCTCCTTCCCAAGGTGCATAAATGTGAGATGAACCCCCCGGGAAGGCCAATTGTATCTGGCATAGGGGGGCTCACGGAGAAAGCGAGACAGTTCGTAGATATCTCCCTGAGAAAGTATGTTGTCACCCTACCATCTTACACACGTGACACCATGGATGTCCTTAATAAACTGCAAGATGTAGTTCTGAATGGGGACACATGGCTTGTCACGTGTGATGTCGAAAGTCTTTATACAAGCATTATCCATGACTTTGGCATTGAAGCGACAAGGTATTTCTTAAGTATGGACCGAGATGCACCCCTGAATAATTTCATCATCAAACTTTTGAGGTTTGTACTCACTAAAAACTATTTTGTTTGCGAAGATCGCTACTACCTCCAGGTGCGGGGGACAGCGATGGGGAGCACTTGTGCCCCCACGTACGCTAACCTGTACCTGGGGTGGTGGGAACGCGAGCATGTTTTTACGGAGAAAAATGAACTATATACGGACCACATATTGATGTGGCTCCGCTATATAGATGATTTACTTATCATCTGGGAGGGGGACAAAAACCTCTTTATTGAATTCATGACCATACTCAACAGGAATAATCTGAATTTAAAACTGACCTACAACATGAGTCAAGATGGGGTTGAATATCTGGACTTGCGAATTAATGTCGAGGAAGATGGGTCAATTACTACTGATTTGTTTCGGAAAAGTACGGCCACCAACTCCCTTCTACATCAGAGCAGTGCACACTTTCCACCTGTGAAACTAGGCCTCCCGAAAGGAGAATTTATGCGCACAAAGCGAAATTGCTCCAGTAAGGCCACCTACGATCTAAGATCTGAGGAACTGAGCTCAAGGTTGAAACATAGGGGATACAGTAGCCGTACCATACGGAAAGCCATGAAGGATACAGAAAGAACAAAGAGGGAAACACTCCTTGTCCCCAAACCAAAGGAACCTGACACATCGGAGAAGGTCATAGGGACATTCTGTAATGAGTGGAAACAAATCCAGGGAATTTTGAATAAACACCTTAACGTCCTAAAAACGGATAGGGACTTATGTGGCTTCCTGGGTGAAAGGGTGGATATCAGTTGGAGACGGAGTCAGAATTTGAAAGATATCCTCGTGCATAGTCATCTTGAGAAGGATACCAGGCCGAAAATATGTAAAAAGGGCTCCTACAAGTGTGGGACATGTGGAATGTGTTCCATCATGACTCAGACTCGGTCCTATGTAGACAAATTCAACAAAACCTGGACAATTGGCCAATACATCTCATGTGACACAGCTGGAGTGATTTACCATCTTGAATGCCCATGTGGGAAAAGATACATTGGCAAAACCAGGAGACCTCTCAAAAAGAGATTGTATGAACATTTTTCGAGCATCAAAAATGCCAAAAGGGATAAAGAAAACTTTAAAACCCTCACCCCAGTTGCCCGGCACTTCCTAAAATTCCATCAGGGGAGCCCGAGGGGTTTGAAGGCTTTCGGAATGCTTAAAGTGGAGATGGGCATACGGAAGGGGGACTGGGACAAGGAACTTTTGAAACAAGAGACAAGACTCATTTTTCTCATGGGAACTATGTCCCCTGATGGACTTAATGAGGAGAACAACTATACTGCCTTCCTGTGATTCCCGGTAAAATCCCTTTTCCTTTTAAGTAAGGGACATGTATGACAACAATACCACCTAGTAATTCCACATCCCAGCCATTTAAGATCACCATAGGCGAGTATAGGGACCACAAGGGACTATGAATGACATCGAGTCACAATATTTGACCTCATATCTGGTAAAAGTGACAACCCCCCAAAAAAATCCTGTGTGAAATTAAATACATCATGTGGTTTGGAGTGAACTTACATGTGGGATATAACAACCTGACATAGGGATTAGTATATGAATGACTCTGGCTTTATGTATAATACATCTGGAATGTTTAACCTATAACCCGTGTGGTAGCTACATACATGAGAAACACACACGGGGAGATGATAAACTAAATATGCCAGAGGACTCACAATACAATAAATCCCTGAATAGATACACATCAGGAACAATGGTGTCAGTTATGTCGACTGTACTGTTGAGATTCTCCTCCCCCTCTCCACGAATTAACTAACCCACATAAGTTTTGGTGTACATAACTTATTAGGGTGGACTGTAGGGACACATCCCTAGACAAACATAACAATAGAAGTGAATATGTAATCTATCCCGATGCTCTGGATATGAAACTGACATCATCCAACATACAACCCAGACGGGTAACACTATGTGTGAGGAATGAGCACAAGGGAAACCAAACAAGGGACTCTATAAAACAACCGGACATCTTAAAATTGGACACTCTGAGGTCCCAGAACGAACTCACGTATAAATGACGACCCAGTCTGTGTCGACTACACTCCCGGGTCTATCTGGGAATCTTTAATTACTTCCCATTGTGATTGGGAGTAATTGGCGCATCACCGATGTAAAACACCAGACGTATAACACTTTTCACTTTCACCCTTTCTCTAATATTGATTTCACTTATATTGATTATTTTTATTATTATTTTCGGAAGAATGAAATTTGATCAAAGGAGGACAGCCTGTCAGACTTTGTCAGATGATATCTGCATGAGATATTTTTCACTGATATTACTTATATCACTGTATTATACCACAGGAATTGATAACGTTTGCACTCACATCACATTTGCTTTAATAGTTTTTCTTTCACTGTTTATAATAATTTTCACCTTTATTTGTTGCACTAATGTATCATCAACTGTACATCAGATCAATACTATATCACTTTCTCATTCATAATACACTAACCACAGATCACAAATACACAAATCGCTGGCAACACGATATGCCCTTGCGACATACTGAGATATATAATGACAGATGGGAATAGAAGAAACTGCCCAATAAAATGCCAATAATGGCGATATTCTCATGTTATAATACCTAGATATAGAATATATATTTTATATTATAAAAAAAAGGGAGAAATCGACACGTTGAACCAGAACCGGCTTGTACTACATTATATTTGCAATATGGACACTAATATGTAGCAATATTTAAGAGAATGCCCTAATTTGATAGGATTACACCAGAGAAATCTTAAACCACACAATATCCGGTCCCCTGTAGAAAGATCACGGGATTAATATCACCGTGAAGATACGTACATATGAAATTATATGAGTCGAGGATATACGACATAAGGATAGATTCCGAGAGGATATACCAAGATTGTTTGGAGAATGAAATTCACCAATACATATCTCCTAACATGATTTAAAATAGACCCTATGACGGCAACCAATGAGAGAGCGTGTACACGCCCAGAACCATGAATATTAATTAGGGGTTAGTATATAGGTGACCTGAGCGCGCCCGCTCGGTTAGCCTTGAAAAAGCAAAACTGCGAAACGCGCGTTGGCGTGGATCGTTTAGTGGGGGTAGCTGGGGATTGTAAATTGATTGTTTATATGTTTTAATTACCTGACCAAGAGCCGGAGATATATGCGGGTCACATCTCGGTGACAGCATACACTACCGCCGGCTGTAACACGCGGTGAATATCAGTGTAGGAGAGCTTGACTCTCCAGGCGATTTATCTGTGTGCCCACTAGCCCTTACCGGCAGTGTGCACAGCCTCCAGGGGTGATAGCTGCAGACGGGACGCCGTCCCTGCAGAATCCCCCTCCGACTGCGACCGTAGCTGATGATCTCGCAGCACGGCGCATATAAGAGACATTGTGTGTCCGGCAATTGTGAATCAATTTGTTTTCACTTGAACGGTAACAGCTAACTAGTTACTGTTACACCGCGTGTATCTGATACAAATAAGGATATTGGTTACTCTGTATAAGTATGTCTATATAATACAGGGACACGGTTCCCCTTATAGAAAACATCAGTGACTACAGATTGTACACCATATTGTATTAGGGTACACACTAAGCAATCAGCAGATTTTGTGATTATACATAATAAATCCAGATATCTACCCCCACTACGATAAGGGGAGGTTCTCTCCCCCTTTTTAATGAGTCCTGTGTCAATTTATGTTGTATGTTTTGATTTTATATTTCGCATCTAATTTCTTAAACTAATTAATAAAAGCTATATTTTATCAAAAATAAAAAATCTCTCTCCTCTCAGTGCACCGCCAAAAAAGACTTTCTGTTGTTTCCTCTGTACTAGTGTATCACTGTCTGGCGGTAGCACACCTCATGACTATATAGAGTATCTACCACGAACTATAATAAAGAGGTTCCAATATATTTTCTTTAATACCAGTGCGATCAATCACCCCCCTTCCCCTTTTGCATTCAAGTTTGTGATAATTTCACGTTCACTGATTGATCAGCACGGCACATTGTTTTGTGAAGATATCGTTATTAAATATATAATAGTCTGGTGGGCGCACCAGCAGTCAACCTATATCATGTTCAACCCCAGCCAATCAAGCTCTCTTCCCACCCTCGGGGACCAGCCGTTACCAACTTTCAGTCTAAGTCAGGAATTAAGTGACAGACAGACCACTCTGAGGAAAAATTTGGATACATTATTAGACAGAGATATTACCCAAATTAATACCTCGCAGGAAGACTGGCTAAATGACCTGTACAAACTTAAGACAGCCCTAGCGAAACAAACCAGAACATTCTGGAATAAGGCAACCTTCGAGACATACATAAAACAGCAAATAACCCCAAGAGGCCTTAGACCGAGGGTATTCCCCTCCTTCGAACTGGCCAGTGAATCCCTAAAGGTGGAGTGGGAGAAAACTCTCACGTCATGCTCATTCAACCTCATCGGTATCCTCATTAAACATGATGAAATGGTACTTAATAAACAAACACAGGAGATAGCAGCCCTTGGGGAAAAATTGAAAAATTACGAAAACCTTGAAAAATTCCAAAAGACTTATCGCAAAATTAAACAGGACTTGGAGGGTCTGGAAAAGGACGTTATAAGTAGGAAGAAGAGTAAGCTAACCAGAGATCAGAATTACTTCCAAACCAATAAGGTATACAGATGGAATACAGGGACCAGGAGAGCACCCCATAACATCACGGGGTATACCACCTCGGAATTTGACTCCTCCGAAGGGGAATCCTCATCGGACGCCACCCATCAAACTAGAACAAGGCGTAATTTTTTAGGGGTCAGCCCGCAGGACATCAGGGATTCCCTAGGACGAGACCTAGGAGGATCAGGAGGGGAGCGCAGAGGAAAAAGAGGTCCCAGGGATTGGAGGGAGGACAGGAGAGAAACCAGGAGATACAAGAGATAAGACCTGAAGACTCTTTGAGGGTCATTAATTTAACTGATCACAACCTAACAGAATTCCAACTATCAGTTCTTAATAAAGGGTTGTCTTTCTCCCCTACTAAATCCCTCAATAGATTCGAATATGAAAAAGACCTTAATCTGTATACCAGGAAGTTACTTCTTAAGAAATTTTTCTCCAAACGCATGGAAAGCATTGAATATACAATGACACAACAAGACACAATGACGGTACTTATGTATTATCTGGGCTCCCATGTTAAATGCACCCCATTTTTGATACCCCTACTATCCAACTACGCATGGAGTTGATTTTATATAGTGTGGCGAGCGCAGCGAGCCACCGTGCCCGAAGCGTGGCGAGCGCAGCGAGCCCCGCAAGGGGACGCGGTCTCATAAGAAAAACGGGAGCCCAGATATTACATAAGTACCACAATGACCGATGGAGTGGCGATGTCACAATCTTTCCCAGATACACAGGAGAGGGACATGATATTAATGTTGGAAGAACTATCTGAGGATCACGAGACCCCCACCATCTGTGCACCAACATTAAAGAAGAAGTCTACATTTTCCCCTGACTTCTCCATCTGTTCACAGGTCAAAGTGTTTTTAGATCTGGTGAGTCGTGACCTTGATCAAATAGAAATCAAGAAACATACACATATCCCCAATGACAACCTCAGCCCACAAGAAAGAACTGCACTCAATGAAATTAAAAACTGGAGTGACACAATAATTAAACCCTCTGATAAAGGGGGGAATATTGTCTTGTGGTCACGAGAAAAGTATACAAGGGACCTGAGGAGACAACTTGAGGACAAATCTTGTTACAAGAGTCTCACATTTAATCCAACCAATGATTTTCTGACCATCTATCAAGAAATGCTCAGCAGAGCGGTCAATGATGGAGATATCACTAAGGCACAATATGACTTCTTGGAGGTGAAGAGTGTAAAAATACCCACTCTGTACCTCCTTCCCAAGGTGCATAAATGTGAGATGAACCCCCCGGGAAGGCCAATTGTATCTGGCATAGGGGGGCTCACGGAGAAAGCGAGCCAGTTCGTAGATATCTCCCTGAGAAAGTATGTTGTCACCCTACCATCTTACACACGTGACACCATGGATGTCCTTAATAAACTGCAAGATGTAGTTCTGAATGGGGACACATGGCTTGTCACGTGTGATGTCGAAAGTCTTTATACAAGCATTATCCATGACTTTGGCATTGAAGCGACAAGGTATTTCTTAAGTATGGACCGAGAGGCACCCCTGAATGATTTCATCATCAAACTTTTGAGGTTTGTACTCACTAAAAACTATTTTGTTTGCGAAGATCGCTACTACCTCCAGGTGCGGGGGACAGCGATGGGGAGCACTTGTGCCCCCACGTACGCTAACCTGTACCTGGGGTGGTGGGAACGCGAGCATGTTTTTACGGAGAAAAATGAACTATATACGGACCACATATTGATGTGGCTCCGCTATATAGATGATTTACTTATCATCTGGGAGGGGGACAAAAACCTCTTTATTGAATTCATGACCATACTCAACAGGAATAATCTGAATTTAAAACTGACCTACAACATGAGTCAAGATGGGGTCGAATATCTGGACTTGCAAATTAATGTCGAGGAAGATGGGTCAATTACTACTGATTTGTTTCGGAAAAGTACGGCCACCAACTCCCTTCTACATCAGAGCAGTGCACACTTTCCATCTGTGAAACTAGGCCTCCCGAAAGGAGAATTTATGCGCACAAAGCGAAATTGCTCCAGTAAGGCCACCTACGATCTAAGATCTGAGGAACTGAGCTCAAGGTTGAAACATAGGGGATACAGTAGCCGTACCATACGGAAAGCCATGAAGGATACAGAAAGAACAAAGAGGGAAACACTCCTTGTCCCCAAACCAAAGGAACCTGACACATCGGAGAAGGTGCGGTTCATAGGGACATTCTGTAATGAGTGGAAACAAATCCAGGGAATTTTGAATAAACACCTTAACGTCCTAAAAACGGATAGGGACTTATGTGGCTTCCTGGGTGAAAGGGTGGATATCAGTTGGAGACGGAGTCGGAATTTGAAAGATATCCTCGTGCATAGTCATCTTGAGAAGGATACCAGGCCGAAAATATGTAAAAAGGGCTCCTACAAGTGTGGGACATGTGGAATGTGTTCCATCATGACTCAGACTCGGTCCTATGTAGACAAATTCAACAAAACCTGGACAATTGGCCAATACATCTCATGTGACACAGCTGGAGTGATTTACCATCTTGAATGCCCATGTGGGAAAAGATACATTGGCAAAACCAGGAGACCTCTCAAAAAGAGATTGTATGAACATTTTTCGAGCATCAAAAATGCCAAAAGGGATAAAGAAAACTTTAAAACCCTCACCCCAGTTGCCCGGCACTTCCTAAAATTCCATCAGGGGAGCCCGAGGGGTTTGAAGGCTTTCGGAATGCTTAAAGTGGAGATGGGCATACGGAAGGGGGACTGGGACAAGGAACTTTTGAAACAAGAGACAAGACTCATTTTTCTCATGGGAACTATGTCCCCTGATGGACTTAATGAGGAGAACAACTATACTGCCTTCCTGTGATTCCCGGTAAAATCCCTTTTCCTTTTAAGTAAGGGATATGTATGACAACAATACCACCTAGTAATTCCACATCCCAGCCATTTAAGATCACCATAGGCGAGTATAGGGACCACAAGGGACTATGAATGACATTGAGTCACAATATTTGACCTCATATCTGGTAAAAGTGACAACCCCCCCAAAAAAATCCTGTGTGAAATTAAATACATCATGTGGTTTGGAGTGAACTTACATGTGGGATATAACAACCTGACATAGGGATGAGTATATGAATGACTCTGGCTTTATGTATAATACATCTGGAATGTTTAACCTATAACCCGTGTGGTAGCTACATACATGAGAAACACACACGGGGAGATGATAAACTAAATATGCCAGAGGACTCACAATACAATAAATCCCTGAATAGATACACATCAGGAACAATGGTGTCAGTTATGTCGACTGTACTGTTGAGATTCTCCTCCCCCTCTCCACGAATTAACTAACCCACATAAGTTTTGGTGTACATAACTTATTAGGGTGGACTGTAGGGACACATCCCTAGACAAACATAACAATAGAAGTGAATATGTAATCCATCCCGATGCTCTGGATATGAAACTGACATCATCCAACATACAACCCAGACGGGTAACACTATGTGTGAGGAATGAGCACAAGGGAAACCAAACAAGGGACTCTATAAAACAACCGGACATCTTAAAATTGGACACTCTGAGGTCCCAGAACGAACTCACGTATAAATGACGACCCAGTCTGTGTCGACTACACTCCCGGGTCTATCTGGGAATCTTTAATTACTTCCCATTGTGATTGGGAGTAATTGGCGCATCACCGATGTAAAACACCAGACGTATAACACTTTTCACTTTCACCCTTTCTCTAATATTGATTTCACTTATATTGATTATTTTTATTATTATTTTCGGAAGAATGAAATTTGATCAAAGGAGGACAGCCTGTCAGACTTTGTCAGATGATATCTGCATGAGATATTTTTCACTGATATTACTTATATCACTGTATTATACCACAGGAATTGATAACGTTTGCACTCACATCACATTTGCTTTAATAGTTTTTCTTTCACTGTTTATAATAATTTTCACCTTTATTTGTTGCACTAATGTATCATCAACTGTACATCAGATCAATACTATATCACTTTCTCATTCATAATACACTAACCACAGATCACAAATACACAAATCGCTGGCAACACGATATGCCCTTGCGACATACTGAGATATATAATGACAGATGGGAATAGAAGAAACTGCCCAATAAAATGCCAATAATGGCGATATTCTCATGTTATAATACCTAGATATAGAATATATATTTTATATTATAAAAAAAAGGGAGAAATCGACACGTTGAACCAGAACCGGCTTGTACTACATTATATTTGCAATATGGACACTAATATGTAGCAATATTTAAGAGAATGCCCTAATTTGATAGGATTACACCAGAGAAATCTTAAACCACACAATATCCGGTCCCCTGTAGAAAGATCACGGGATTAATATCACCGTGAAGATACGTACATATGAAATTATATGAGTCGAGGATATACGACATAAGGATAGATTCCGAGAGGATATACCAAGATTGTTTGGAGAATGAAATTCACCAATACATATCTCCTAACATGATTTAAAATAGACCCTATGACGGCAACCAATGAGAGAGCGTGTACACGCCCAGAACCATGAATATTAATTAGGGGTTAGTATATAGGTGACCTGAGCGCGCCCGCTCGGTTAGCCTTGAAAAAGCAAAACTGTGAAACGCGCGTTGGCGTGGATCGTTTAGTGGGGGTAGCTGGGGATTGTAAATTGATTGTTTATATGTTTTAATTACCTGACCAAGAGCCGGAGATATATGCGGGTCACATCTCGGTGACAGCATACACTACCGCCGGCTGTAACACACGGTGAATATCAGTGTAGGAGAGCTTGACTCTCCAGGCGATTTATCTGTGTGCCCACTAGCCCTTACCGGCAGTGTGCACAGCCTCCAGGGGTGATAGCTGCAGACGGGACGCCGTCCCTGCAGAATCCCCCTCCGACTGCGACCGTAGCTGATGATCTCGCAGCACGGCGCATATTAGAGACATTGTGTGTCCGGCAATTGTGAATCAATTTGTTTTCACTTGAACGGTAACAGCTAACTAGTTACTGTTACACCGCGTGTATCTGATACAAATAAGGATATTGGTTACTCTGTATAAGTATGTCTATATAATACAGGGACATCAGTGACTACAGATTGTACACCATATTGTATTAGGGTACACACTAAGCAATCAGCAGATTTTGTGATTATACATAATAAATCCAGATATCTACCCCCACTACGATAAGGGGAGGTTCTCTCCCCCTTTTTAATGAGTCCAGTGTCAATTTATGTTGTATGTTTTGATTTTATATTTCGCATCTAATTTCTTAAACTAATTAATAAAAGCTATATTTTATAAAAAATAAAAAATCTCTCTCCTCTCAGTGCACCGCCAAAAAAGACTTTCTGTTGTTTCCTCTGTACTAGTGTATCACTGTCTGGCGGTAGCACACCTCATGACTATATAGAGTATCTACCACGAACTATAATAAAGAGGTTCCAATATATTTTCTTTAATACCAGTGCGATCAATCACCCCCCTTCCCCTTTTTTCTACACATGGTACGGCAAAAGTCCATACAAATCATATTACACTGCACATATCAGCCAGCAGGAGGATATCTGTGGTGCTACACATGGTATGGCAATAGTCCATACAAATCATATTACACTGCACATACCAGCCAGCAGGAGGACATCTGTAGTGCTACACTTGAAACAGCAATAGTCCATACGAATCATATTACACTGCACATACCAGCCATCAGGAGGATATCTGTGGTGCTACACATGGTACGGCAATAGTCATTACAAATCATATTACACTGCACATACCAGCCATCAGGAGGATATCTGTGGTGCTACACATGGTACGGCAATAGTCCATACAAATCATATTACACTGCACATATCAGCCATCAGGAGGATATCTGTGGTGCTACACATGGTACGGCAATAGTCCATACAAATCATATTACACTGAACATAAGAGCCAGCAGGAGGATGTCTGTAGTGCTACACATTGAACGGCAATAGTCCATACAAATCATATTACACTGCACATACCAGCCAGCAGGAGGATATCTGTAGTGATACGCATGGTACGGCAATAGTCCATACAAATCATATTACACTGCACTTAGCCAGCAGGAGGATATCTGTGGTGCTACACATGGTACGGCAATAGTCCATACAAATCATATTACACTGCACATAAGAGCCAGCAGGAGGATGTCTGTAGTGCTACACATGGTACGGCAATAGTCCATACAAATCATATTACACTGCACTTAGCCAGCAGGAGGATATCTGTGGTGCTACACATGGCACGGCAATAGTTCATACAAATCATATTACACTGCACATATCAGCCAGCAGGAGGACATCTGTAGTGCTACACTTGATACGGCAATAGTCCATACAAATCATATTACACTGCACATACCAGCCATCAGGAGGATATCTGTGGTGCTACACATGGTACGGCAATAGTCCATACAAATCATATTACACTGCACATAAGAGCCATCAGGAGGACATCCGTAGTGCTACACATGGAACGGCAATAGTCCATACAAATCATATTACATTGCACATAAGAGCCAGCAGGAGGATGTCTTTACTACACATGGCTGAACTTCCAAAATGACCCTTGCCACCCAGAATACAAAACAAAGTAAGAGAGAAGTCGGCTAAAATCATTTAGCAAATTGTATAAAAGGGTGTTTTACCGAGATATACTCTCCATGCGAAACAGAACCGTTATAAGAGGAAAACATCACCTAAAGATTTTCCTGTATAATCTGTCTGATGGGAACAAAAATTTGGTAATGTATGGGAGTGTATTTTTGTTCCCAAAAGCTGAAAACCAGACAATGGTCATGTAGACAAATATATTCAAAGGTGCTCCCACGCAGTGCTATTTAACCCTGCGATGTGCGCTCCCACGTACTTCATATCTCAAGGTACAAAAAGTATGTGCACCATGTAATTTTTGGACAAGATCGCATTGCATCTAGTTTGAAAAGGAACGCTGCCGTAGCACATCGTTTGTGTTTTGATATAGATGCGATGCGATCTAGTCCAAAACGCACAGTGTGCATTGCTCCGTGTATGGGCAGCTTAACACACTTATTAAACTATTGTTTTTGTCATTTTCCAGTGTTGGGAGCAAATGTTTGTCATTTGCTCGCATACACTACCAGATTTCTGTTACCACCAGACAGATTGGACAGATAAATCTTTTAGGTGTGTACCTAACTTAGCACTCTGGAAAGGATGAGACAGCGGATTCAGTAGAGGAGTTAATACAGGTGGAGATAACAGGACTATTACACTGTTAATGAGCTTGTTTCCTACATGGTCACAGTTACCTGACAGCTGGACCCAGGGAAAGTAAATAAATCTGAGCATGATGATTTCCTGGCTCATTTGATGAGTAGGGAGTCTGAGCTCTGTCTATTGGGGTGCGATGTGGTAAAACATATCTTAGATCAGCACGGTACAGGGGGTGGATGGGGGTAAAGATGATCAGAGCCGGCCTTAGGCATAGGCCAACTAGGCAATTGCCTAGGGCATTTGGAATGCCTAGGGGCATCAGCAGCTTCTGCTGATTAAAATGATATGCAGCATGCCTATTTTGTGTGTGTGAGTGAGGCTGTTAGCGGCTGTGCGAGTCCTGTCTGCGGGTGGGTTGGTTGTGCAATAGTGTTCGGCATATGTGTAAGGGGCATTATGTGTGTCATGTATAAATGCATTAATAATGTGTGACATATGTGTAAGGGGCATAATGTGTGTCATGTGTATGAGGGCATTAATAATGTGTGATATATGTGTAAGGGGGATTATGTGTGTCATTATGTGTATGAAGGGCATTAATAAAGGTTGGCATACAGTAATTTGTAAGGGGCATTATGGTTATAAGGACATTAATAAGGTGTGTCATGTGTAAGGGGCATTACTGTGTGGTATTATCAGGGGTGCCGAGAAAAAGAGGTAGGGGGTACAAATTACCCAGGCCAAAGTCTGATGGAAGGGCCAAGTGGGGGCCCCGGGCCCCGTCCCCTTAAGTGACAGCAGCAGCTTCAGCTCTTCTCCTCTGCCCAGCACACACTGCTTTATGCTGGATTGCAGTGTGGCCATTGAGGTGCTTAAAATACAATATTTTCTCAGGATTTTTTTCTAATGGTATAATGTGAATAATATGAGGAGTAATGTAAATAAGGTAAAGTGGTACTACTGTGTGATGTAACGTGAATAAGGGACACCATCGCATGATATAATGTGAATAAAGTTGCACTACTGTGTGGCATAATTTGAATTGGGGGTACTATTGTGTGGCCATGCCCCTTCCCAGCAAGAACACACCCCTGTTTGGGCTCCGCACCGAATGGGTGCGCTGTTTCTATTTAAAATATTGCGGTTAGGAGCACCAAAATGTTGACTGCTATGATGAGGGTTGCTGATGCTGGGAAAGGGGAGCAGGGTCAGAGACGGAACTAGTGGCGGTGCTAGGGGGCACCAGCCAAAATCTTGCCTAGGGCATCATTTAGGCTAGGGCCGGCTCTGAAGATGATCTTTACTAATGAAGTGCAACAGTTTATTTGCAGCTCTGGACAGAACAAATAAGCATCTTTCCATTCTCATCACACTTCCTTAGCACACAGATACCACGTCTGACACTGCACTTGTGAACATATTGTATAATGTCAGCATGGTAACCTGCAACACGTATGCTTACAGCACTGTGGCCCTTATTGTAGTTGACTCTTTGGGATGCGCGTTCTTTCGGGAATGACCATACGCCACGCACGTCGGTCCATTAAAGAACACACGCCTACAGGTCATCCGCATCCGTCCGGACGGACTTTCTAAGAAGAGTGAGTGTCTTCGGACTGCATCCAAACGTGCGTGTGCGGTGGGAAGTCAAAGATTCTGCACGGTCTTACTGCGTCTGAACAGACGGGAATCTGACCGTACGCACCGAGTTGGTGTATGTGCGCAAATCCCAGTGATCTATTCGGAATTCATGCTTCAGCAACATGACATACTTATCCAATTATCCAACCTCATAACATATATATTTATTTTTAATGTAATCAATTACTTCCGAATTGACACTTAAACACATTACTTGCACTTTAGATTAACCCTTACATCATGTTAAGTTGTAAAACTTCATTGTTGCCCCTTTACCTGTGTTTTATGTATGCATACAATATATAAATTGCAAGGCAAATGTAATCATTCTAAATGTTCAAATTGTGATTTACACATAATTAATGTCAAATACCTACATTTAAAACACAGTACGTGTCTTTGTACATCATTATGCTGACCGGCTAACTTTATTTTTATTACAAATATTTGAATTTTGTGCCATGCAATGAATTGGTCACTACAATAAAGGTACTGTAGTTCGCTGTGCAAACACACACACATACACACCAGCACACCTTCAACACCATTTATTCATTACCCTTCACTTTCTTACACTTTATGCAATAACACATCTCTATAGAGTATCTACCTTTTGCAAGTTACATAAATATATTACACAATATACAAAAATACTGTTACATTCTACAAGAACACACAGACAACTTCTAACTGTAAACAAATATTTATTTAAACAAACAAAAGAAAAATTTAAATAAAAGGTCACTCAGGTCCTGCACATCCTGGGTCAACATCAGGAGGTACTGCCTCATCCTGTCAAGTGTCCCTCGGATGCCCTCCTGGACTTGTCTCTGGTAATCTGTAGGCATGTTAAAGGGGGTTCAACATTACTATTGATATTCATGTGTACATTTTATATTGTGATCCATACAATATGTCAAAATTACCTACAGCAGAAAAAAATATAGATACACTCAATTACATAGGCTACATAGGCTACTGTTTGCAGCATTAAAATAACTACTATGATGGTGACACACACACACAGTTGTTTACTGTATTAAATCTGTTGCTTATACCAGAAAAGAACAATGTATGTATAAAAAGGCCACCTACACTTGAATCCATGTTAAACTTGACAAGCCATACCAGTCAGCAATGTACTGTAAAGCTACTACCATTATAAGTACTTCCCTTTTTTCATAAATATAATCTATACACTATGTCAATGCAATGTGGTCAAGTTGTGGCTCTCATTCCCGTCCTTTCTGTAATCCATACTAACCTAGGTGTGATGTTGCTGCTGCTAGCGAAAGGCTAATAGCATCAGGGTTTAAAAATGCATATCCAACAGGCTAATGGATACAATATGGCCTTGTTTCATATTTTTGTTTTCTGGCCATACCCTGGATTACAATTGTCTATAGAAACAAACCATTTTATAACAATGTCCCACATACTCCATTTATGCCATAGTCCATAGTGTAATTAAAAATACATAACACATACCACTAATCAAGTACATGAGGCATAATGTATACTTACCACTTGCTCCCATTTCTTCGGCCTGGTTGGTGGGTGGAGGGTAGTTGGCTGGTGGGAGTGGGGTTTCGGTTGGAGGAGGGTAGGTAGGGGGAGAAGGGAGGCTGAAGGAAGAGGTTTGGGAGTGGGTAGGGGATTGGTCGTGGGTATGGGTTTGGGAGTGGGTAGGGGATTGGTTGTGGGTATGGGTTTGGGAGTGGGTAGGGAATTGGTCGTGGGTATGGGTTTGGGAGTGGGTAGGGGATTGGGAGTGGGTATGGGTTTGGGAGTGGGTATGGGTTTGGGAGTGGGTAGGGGATTGGGAGTGGGTAGAGGAATGGCCATGGGTAGGGGATTGGGAGTGGGTAGAGGAATGGCCATGGGTAGGGGATTGAGAGTGAGCCTCCTCATCACGGGCCTATGCTGCTCTTTCCCGTGCTGTGTAAATATGATACAATTGAGCAATGGATGAGTGAAAGTAAAGGGACATAAAATTAATAAAAATATTACAATATTCATATACAACTACATATTATATCCACATGACTGTATGTAAATTAGGAAGTATCACACATATAGTATATTCCATTTAAACCTCATTGACAACCACTTATCCTCATTGACAACCAATTAACCTCATTGACCCCCCCCCTCTTTCCTGTGCACTATGGAATGCCAGATCCATCTGCAACAAACTCCCTGCCATCCATGACCTATTCATCTCTAGAGCATTCCACCTCCTTGCTATCACCGAGACCTGGCTCTCCACCTCTGATTCTGTCTCTCCAGCTGCTCACTCCCACGGTGGCCTCTCTTTCTCTCACACTCCCAGGCCTGACGGTCGCCAAGGTGGCGGCGTGGGTTTTCTCCTCTCAGCCTCATGCACCTACAGTGTCATTCACCCTGAACCCTCTCTCCTTTTCTCCTCCTGTGAGTCTCACTCTATCAGTCTATACTACCCCTACCACCTCTGTGTCGCTGCAATCTACCGCCCCCCTGGCCCTATCTCCCAATTTCTTGACAACTTCGCCGCCTGGCTTCCACACTTCCTCTCCTCTGACCTGCCATCTGTCATTCTTGGTGACTTTAACATCCCCTTGGATAACCCCGCTGATCCTGGCACCTCCAAACTCCTCTCTCTCTGCTCCTCTCTTGGCCTATCTCAGTGGACTACCTCTCCCACCCACATCCAAGGACACTCCCGCGATCTCGTCTTCTCTCGCTCTTGTTCCCTTACTGACTACACTATCTCGGCTTTTCCTCTTTCTGACCATCACCTCATCTCCTTCTCCCTCACTGCTTCCCCCTCTCCCACCCCCCCCTCCCAAGCGCATTGTCTAACGTCAACACACTTGATCTTGCTGCCTTCTCAAACATGCTGTGTCCTCTTCTCGCCCCAATCGCCCTCATGTCCTGCCCGAACCTTGCCGCCTCCCTCTATAATGACACCCTATCTTCGGCATTGGACTCTGCCTGCCCTCCCTGCTCTATCCCCCTTCGATGCTCCAACCCCCAAATGTGGCACTCGCCTATCACCCGATTCCTTAAAAAGTGCTCTTACACTGCTGAGCGCTTCTGGAAGAAATCACGCTCCCTTGCGGATTATCTCCATTTCAAATTTCTTTCCTCCTTCAGCTCTGCCCTTGCTCTGGCCAAGGAATCCTACTTTAAGTACCTCATCCTTTCCCAATCATCCAATCCCCACAGGCTCTTCGCCACCTTCAACTCCTTGCTCTCCCCCCCTCCTCCAGCTCTTCCGTCCTCCATCGTAGCCGCTGATTTTGCTACCTACTTTTCAACCAAAATCTCCTCTCTCAGGACTGCCATCACTGCTGCCATGACTTCACCATCTCCCTCCTCCCCTCCTACATCTCCACTCCCCTCCTTCCAACCCCTGTCCTCATTGTACCCCGCCACTGCTGCTGAAGTCCACTCTATCCTTCAATCCCCTTTTCCATCCACCTGCCCGCTCGATCCTATCCCCTCCAATATTATGCATCGTCTCAGTCCGTCAGTCTGCTCTCACCTGGCTCACCTCTTTAATCTTTCCCTATTCTCTGGGATCTTCCCTTCCTCCTTCAAACACACTCTTGTCTCCCCAATTCTCAAAAAAAAAAATCTGGACCCCAACTCTCCATCCAACTACAGGCCCATCTCCCTCCTCCCTTTTGCCTCCAAGCTCCTAGAACGTCTGACCTATAATCGTCTCCTAAGCCACCTTACTGCTAACTCCATTCTAGACCCCCTCCAATCTGGGTTCCGCCCTTTATATTCCACTTTATGTACAGAGCACGGTTATAGAGAAACTGCCACATACTGCGCATTCCTTTCATTACAACATATGACAAGCCGAGCAACTGACAACATTTTGAAAATCTATGGACCTTCCTATAACATTAAAACTATGTAAAGGTTAATAAACTCAACCAGTAACAAGCATCACACCAACATATCCAGACACTTTTTTCAGGATGTGAATAAGAGACAGAATCCAGGCACAGGTGTGGAAGCAGTGAATCAGGAAGGACAATCAAATGTGAGTATAAGGGGCACAAGGAGGATGGGACCAACCTCTTTATGATAATCCCAATCGGATCCACAATTATACTGCTCATTAACTATGAAACACGGCGGCTGCCTTACGAGACAGGGGCACACTGACATTCTATAGCTAGCTTGCAAAAGAATTGTACCCTATTCATATTTACATTTGCCTTTTTTTGTGATTTTATCAATATATTGTATTTGTTTTTGAAGAGGTACAATATCTTTTTTTCATGCATAATTAATGTCATTGTTATTTTTGTAGTCATTTGTATAATTCAGCAAAATCCCTTTATTTTATTTCATTACTCATAACTATTGTCAAAAGTGAGAAGTTTACCCTGGTGCTGCCCAATAAATGCAGGTGTAGCAGAATTTAATTTTTTGTTTTTTTTTCTGGTTGGAAAGTGTTACATTTAATTTCACTCATGAAAGAAAACATGTAAAAACATAAAAGTCATCTTAATGCATGCACATTCTCATATAATGTAACGCACTGCTGTGCACAGCAATATGCTGTGCTCCTATACATTTAGCTGACTTTGTAGCCTGTAGGGCAGTAGTTCCCAACCTGTTGGGGGTCCTCAAGTACCCCCAACAGTGCACATTTTCCATGTAACCCAGCAGGTGCACTCATTATTCAGACACATTTTAAAAGACCCACATATGGAGCTAACTATAGCACTTGTGATTCTGGGTGGAGACCTGGAAAATGTGCACTGTTGGGGGTACTTGAGGACCAGGGTTGGGAACCACTGCTGTAGGGTGCCTGGATGGAATTCCCGGTTTCCATTATTCACTACTGACTTTTGTTGAACGTGCTAGAAGTGCATGTAAAATACGTTGTTTGAAGTGATTGTATGCATAAGGTACTCTGTGCAATTGTACTCGGTGTTGTCCGCAGTGATCCTCTCTCAGTTGGCCACATTGTATTAAGCGACTTGCCACGCTGATTTCCCTTTTACCTGCTTTTGCTGGTCACAGTTGGCTTTGGAGACCCAGACGTCTCAATGGCCACTGTGGACTATGCGCAGCTTCTCTTGCTTCATTGTATTGGCATCTGTGGTTCACAGTTTCACCCAACAGAGGGCATCTTCAGGGTCATCTTCTGCTACTTTCTATATAGCAAGCTTGCGTTCCGATGTCATGTTTATTGGCTAGCAGCAGTCTGGAACATTTTATTTTTGTTATTATTGACATGATGATTAGACATTTAGGTACTTGTTTCCTAGCACGGCGCCCACGATTTTACTGCATCTTATACAATCGCATCGCATACAATATAGCGGCATGCGATGCAATTTTTAATTGTACAAGCACCCAGATGGGTGCTTACAATGTTAAATGCACCCCCATTGTCAATGCCAACCCGAAGCGTGGCGAGTGCAGCGAGCCCGCGAGGGGGCGGCGGTACGCGTCCTCCGACCGTTTCATAACCCCACCATCCACATCGGCGTGGAGTTGATTTTTTATAGTGTGGTGAGCCACCAAGCCTGAAGCGTGGCGAGCACACGCAGATTACTTAACATGTATTCCGCGGCTGCTTGCCACACTATCTAAAATCACCTCCAAGCTGACGTGGATAGTGGGGGTATGAAAAGGTCGGAGGACGCGTACCGCCACCCCTCGCGGGCTTGCTGCGCTCACCATGATGCAATGGGGGTGCATTTAACATTGTAAGCACCCATCAGGGTTGTACAATTAAAAATCGCATCGCATAGCATAGTATGCCATTTGCTGGAATGCGATGCCATGCGATATTTAATTGTACACTCCGGGTCATTTTTACCGAATATCGCATCGCATACCTTATGGCATGGTATGCAATGGGCGCCGTGTTAGGAAACAATTACCGACATTTATTTGGAATTTTGTACATTAATTCCTTAGTGGCACAGTGGAAAAATAGCGACCATTCCATCTCCAGAAGGGTTTTTGTTTGAAGATGCGGTACTTGTGTATTATCACAATGCCCACGATTTCCATCGTAGGGCATTGTACAAACAAAAAATCGCGTTGCATCGCATGAGATATGATCACAAGCGATGCAATGTGATTGGACCCGATTTTTTATTGTACAGGCACCCAGATGCCTGATTCCTACCTTAAATAGTGTGGCAAGCGCAGCGAGCCACCGAGACCGAAGCGTGGCGAAGGGACGTGGATGACTTCACATATATTACGCGTGCCCACGCGGGGCTCACTGCACCTTAATTATTCGTATGCGATGCGATTGGCGCCGTCATAATACACAAGTACCGAAGATGCCCATAAATGACTACTGTCAGGTCCGAATGCTTTAAGGTGTGCAGGAATGTGGTGTGTATGGAAAGTGATTGAAAGGTCTAGAGTGTCTAGGTAGATGTTCAATAGATCGACACAAGTAGGTCAACATACAATAGGTTCACAGGGACAGGTAAACATATAATAAGTTGACATTTCGAAATGGTCGACAAGCAATACGTCAAAAGGTTGACATGAGTTTTTCATAATTATTCTTCCCTATATTTTAGACTTTTCATACTTAACCATACACGTGGACTACAATTGGAAACAGTTAAGGGGGCCGATCGAAAGCCCCAGCAGAGCAAGCACCAGGCTCAAGTTACACTAATTTGGGGTCCATGTCAATATTGACATACAAAAACCCCATAAAAACTCATGTGGACCTTTTATCGGTGCATCGTTCTAGTGCATTTCGCTTGCTGAACTACAGTATTGCCTAACTTAGACACTGTAGAACAGGGGTGGCCAAACCTGTCCTGAAGATCTATCAACAGTTCATGATTGTCAGACAACCCCCACCCCTCCTCCTCCCAAATAAAATCCACCACTGTGCTCAGTGATCGTGAAGCCATATGCAGTCCATGAGACACTGACTTCACTATGACTGGCAGTGACTTCCTATTGGAAGCCCTACCTGTCAGTCACCCGCATGACAGGCAGCACCATTTGGAGGTGTTCCCTCCCTCTGGGACTGCCAGTCCGGGCTGCGATAGGCAGAACTGGCTTCCAGTAGAAAACTCTCCCTGTCTTAGAAGACAAGTATTGTTGAACTACACATCCCAGCATGCACTGGTACAGTTTTTCTATTTGGCAATGCTAAACTTGTTGCAGGGCATGCTGGGATGTGTAGTTCAATACCAGCTGGAGGGCCGAAGGTTCCCCATCTCTGCTGTATGGTGTCATACTTAGAAGGCAGATGTAAGGAGCTTTAGCAAAACCTATCCTGACCTGAGATATAAGAACAGGTTTTTGTTAGCAGATTTCTTGTGTGAAAAATACATATCTGATACTTTATGCTAGGTGCTACTCTTCCTTTCTCCAACAAAAACTATGGCTAAAGGTGCAAAGACAACCCACAAAACTGCTGCTAAACCAGCCCATCATACTGCTGCCACCTCAAAGTCCAGGATAGGCGGCATTTGGAACCGTAAGTATGTGATTGGGACACTGGGTCCGGTTACACAGAGACTGTTACTGGGCCTCTCCTGTATGCCAACTAATCAGTGTTGCCTTTCTGATTGTTTTCCTTCACCCACTTGTCCTATGGCCGCAAACTCCTCCAACAGTACCACTCTGGACTATCTACGCCCTAGTAGTTGTGGGTCTCTGCCTCCTCCTCCTGCTCATCTTCTGCTGTTGCTACTGTTGTCGAAAGAAGAAAAGAAATGGAAACTTCAAAAACAAAACCAAAGACAAAGACTATTTGATCAAAGTACCATCTCCAAAGACAAATCTCTTTGCAACCAAGGTAAGCTATAGATGTCCCTACACAAACCATGGACCGCTAGTGAATGTGGACCTAAATGTATCTCGATCTTCCAGGGGAAACATTACTTTGCATGGGAAAAATTTCGGGATCTCATATCAATGACTAAGAACTCTTTCAGTATCAAATCATTCATATCCAGCAGTTTGATTTCAAAGTTCTGTCTCAAATCTGTCTTTTCATAGCTAGAAGCGTGTACTGTGGCTTTGCAAACCAATTAATTTATTTGTTCTTATACTTTTCTTTTCTTATACTTTTACTTTATATCAATATGTCCATGACCACCATCTTGGTAGCCCTCAAAGTCTCTGTGCCCCTAGCTGGAATGGTTAAATATACTGTGCTCATTATTTAATTTTAAGCAAAGCTATGTTTTTTCCTAACATGGGCTACTTCTACCCCTGGGGGAACTCTGCAGACCAGTTTGGGGTTGTGAAGATACGGGGTTCCTCAATCACTCAGACACCGAGCAGATGAAACCAAAATATGGTTTATTTTTATCACAGTACACACATGTAGATAAAGACAGGAACAAGAGGCAAATGTAGCATATAAACGTTATCGGGTAGCAGTCCACAATGGCAGTCCTTGTAGCAGCCGTTCCAAAGCACAAAACTATCACTCCTCCACACAGCAGTGATAGCAGATAAGTCCACACGATACCTAGACAGAGCACAACCTCTTAGTCTAGGACAGTCCAAAAAATCTTTCCTCCTGGCATGTGTGCAAGTCATTTTAAAAACTTCTAAATTCCCACGGTGCACAAACCAAAAGTGGGCTTGCAGTGGATCTTGATTGGTGGATTCAAGAGTCAGGTATATCCCCCCAGGTAATATCCAGCTGGCCATCTGCTGCCGCCCCCCTGCTGGGTCTGGTTCCAGAAAGTCTGGAAGTGGCCAGAGATATGCAGAGAAGTGTCAACACAAGATACAATACCCAGCTGATTACGTTGTGTGCTGATCACCCCCTGCGGTGCCCGGTCCCACTAAGTCTGGTATTGACACAAAGGAACTGAAGATAGAGACACAAACACAGTCTGATTACATTATGTCCCGATTACCCCCTGTGAACAACCTTCCTGTTGATAGCAGGGGAATTGGATCACCCCCTGTGGACATAACATATGGGTGAATCCATGCAATGTTCTTTCCTGGCTATTTCCTGTCAGACCATATTTGGCAATATACAGTCTAATACTATGGTACACACAGATTTGGGGGATATAAACATCTATGGAGAATAAGAGGGTACAGACGGACTAAAATAGTACATTAATTACTACACCTAATAAAATATAATAATTACAGATTTACAGTGCGTCTGATAACCTCACAGGGGTACCTGAAATTAACATTGGCGATGACGGTAGAAGTCTCCTGATGATGGTGGAAAAAGTCTTCCATTACCATGGGGACAAACCACTTCTACAGTGACATCAGCTTCTCCTTGTGGTTTTGCCCGACCAGCGGTTCACTGAGAGCTACCCAGTACACAGCCAGTGGCCACGCTACTACTTAATATAAGGACTCGATACCGCTCACTTCCACTCCACTCGTTAGTACTGTTGATATTTCAAATTGAGAGGAGGAGGTACTCATAAATAAATAGACTAATCAAGGGGTACGGGAGAGAAAAAAAGGTTTGGAACCGCTGTTCTCGCACATTTGCAGGAATGTGTGTATTTAAGACCATGGCTAGACAAAGACTCTTGGGTTCTCCATTTCACATATATAATGACATCTGTGTGAAAGTTGATTGTATGCTAGTTCACACAGTGGGCCTAATTCAGTCCTGATTGCAGGGCACATTTTGTTAGCAAATGGACAAAACCATGTTGCACTGTAGGTGGGGCTGACGTAACATGTGCAGAGAGAGTTAGATTTGGGTGAGTCATTTTGTTTCTGTGCAGGGTAGACACTGGCTGCTTTATTCTTACACTGCAATTTTGATTTTAGTTTGACCACACCCCACCCTAATGTAACTGTCTCGGCATATTTTAAAATGAACCCACCTGCAGTGCGCTGCTTATTGAGCAGTTAGATGCCGCCTGATGGGCGAGCGAACTCATGCCCCCCTTCCCCGAATGAACATCCACAGTTGGATGCAAAAGGATGTGTACACTCACACATCCATTTGCATGCGAGTGTACGGGGGAAAAAAAACATTTGATGGTCGGCGACCATCGAATTATTGTTCCACCCATTCGCAACTAAGTCTAGGCTGACTGTTATTAACAAGTGCTTGGACGAAGACAGAGTGGGCGGCTGATGTCCTGTGACGTCAACCGCCTACCCAGAGCAGGCTTCAGCATGCCTGGGTTCACATGAGGACGCCCAAGGAAATGCTGGGCATCCCCATACTCCAGCCCCCTGCCCAAACCGGTGTGTGCGAACGCCTCCGTATTTGCCTTAGGCCATAGACCCTGAGCAATAGACATACTGAGCTGTGGCAGTCCACCCCAGAGATGTCCCTGTGCCCTCAAAGAAGGTCAATTGCAGCTAATGCTGCTCAGAGAAAGAACTGCATTTTTATAGAAACAGCAGGGCTGTGAGGGGTTAACAGACAGCTAGTGTCCCAGCTCCCCTGCACTTGTGACAGGAAACTGAGAGGTCAGAGGTGATCCCAGCAGCAAGGTGAGAGGGAGGAAGTGTGCACTGTGCAGAGAGTGAGAAGACATGCTGGGAGCAGGGTGAGACTCAGGCAGAGAGAGAAGGAGAAAGCCCAGCAGCGTGTGTGCAGTGAACAGAGAAGCTGTTCCCCTGTCCTGCACTGAAGAGGAGATCAGGTGCTGCTGAGAGGTCCCAGGCAGCGTTACTGGCCAGCAGAGAGAGACCCAGAGAGGAGTAAGAGACCCAGAGAGGAGTGAGAGACCCTGAAGAGTCATGACCAGCAGGAGCTGGCATCTGCAGCTAAGAGTTAAGGTATAGGAGCACCCCTACCCCCAGGCTGGCCTGCACCCCACATTGGCCCACTTTACCCAGCTATTGAAGTGGCTCTCCACTGCATAGGGGACAACTGTTATTGGGGTGCTGATCACCCTGCGACATTAGCAGCCAAGAGACACCTGCAACGCCCCTCTGGCTGTATGCCAGATTTGCCACCCCGCCAAGCCTATATCTACAGCCTGTGTTGTATATCTAGCAGGGAGTTGCCCTAGGTAACGGGGACTCGCCTGTACCCCGTTATAGGGGACCATTAATATTTTCTGGCCTTTATATAGTAGTGTGCACACTAAGGTAGGGCCTACCCTTGTACTTGTGAGGATCTTCCTTCGTGGGACCGTTTCTTCATTGACTGTTTTCCTTGCACCAGGGACTACAGTGCAGTATAGTGTTATATGTGCAGTATAGTATTCTAGTGAGGTCATATTATTGTCTTTAATATTGCTCTCTTTGATGTCATTGTCTTTGTGTTTTTTTTATATTTCTTATTGATGTTTGCATATGTGTAGGAGCATATCACAGCGACTAGTCCAGTTGTTTTTCTTTAATAAATATTTGTCGCTGCTAACCGAAGTAGCGTTGTCTTTTGTGGGTCCCTTGGGTTGTGCCGTTCCCTGCCACAGGTTCTCCAGCAGAAGCCGCCGCCGTCACCAGCTCCAGATTTAAGGTACGCCATCTTGCACCACACCGTACAGGGGCACTGTCACACTTGGCGTCACGAACAGGATTGCACAAGACCCCTGTGAACGGCAAGATGTGGCGATCGCAGTACATAGAACCGCTGGAGATGCGAAGAACTGCCACTCCACCAGCCCAAGCCAATCAGAACTCGATTGGGGCCATCATCGAAGCGATGACCGAAATGATCAGGATGATCTGTGAGATGCGTCAGGAATGGGCGGAAGATGAAAAGGAAAGACAGCAACGTGAAGGTGGCAGAAGGCATAGATGGCAACAGAATCGTTAATGGAGGTCAGAACGACTACACAGTGACCGAGCCGATGTATGCCCACAGACTGTGAGATGGCACGGGAGAAGAGGTCCACCGGCAGTGTTCCAGAACATGTCAAGAGCATCCGGTGTAACGCAGATGACTGATAGGCCGCGAACCGGCCCAAGAAGGATCACAGGTCGTGTCCTGTGGTTTGATGTGCCACGCGGGTATGGATTCATTAAGCGCGCAGACACTGGCCATAGCGTGTATGTCCACTATACCGCCATCCAGCATGCCAACCCCCAAAACAGCTTCCGGAGCCTGAGCAACGGTGAGGCTGTAGAATTTGAATTGACAAGCGGGAAGAAAGGCACCAAGGCCGCCAACGTGACTGGACCGAATGGAACACCGGTGCTACGTAACAGACGCACCCCAGCACACTATCCAAGTCATAGAGAGCCCCAACCGTACTACCAGCAAGAGTACAGCCACAGCGGAAGTAGAGCTGAACTGAGGGAAGTAAATGGCGAGAGTGACCGATTTAATGCCAACCCTCCTCAACCAGGACAGATGCCCCGCCCACCAGAACCTGACATCACGAGGTCAAGCAAGAAACCGGTCGTGCGGAGTGAGGCAGTCCATCAGAACTGGCAAGAAGCGACCAGGCCTCAACTTCCAGAGCCGACGCGGGAGTATGTGCCCAGGATGGACGATGCCAATTACCGAGCGGCGAACCTAGGGCCAAGAAATATCAGAATGGCTGAACCAGAGAGAAACTCCAAAATTGTGGTCCATATGGCCGTGACAGAGACCGTGGAGCCATCAGAAGTGGAACCAGCTATACCGTTGCCTGAACCCAAGGCCAAGATAGAACCAGCAGAGAGAGATGAAAAGGCCGAGACCTGTTTCATCAATGGGAAGCCTGCAACGGACGGCGAGTACACGACCATCTCTGGAGAAGAATTCGCCTTCAGAATCCAGCAAGCAATACAGAGGTCGAAGAGGCAAGATCGAGAGGCGAGACGTGCCTAAAGCTGAGTGCAAGTCGTGAGAGTGGGCGCCATCCGTTGACAGCAGTGGAGAAGCTGGACCGCAGAGGGATGGAGTCCTGTGGCGGAGGGATGGTTGACCTGGGGAGCCCACATTAGATATCAGGTGGCAGGAAGGTAGTGATGTTTATAGTTGTTATTGAATGTATAATTGATCGCACCTGTTTTCATTTAGCGTTTGAATGTTGTCATGGACATTGACAGGACTTTGTCAAGAACTTATTGGTCCGGGTAAGTTGCCTGCGGACAGGCAAATTTCCAGCAGGGGGTTGTGTGGCAGTCCACCCCAGAGGTGTCCCTGTGCCCTCAAAGAAGGTCAATTGCAGCTAATGCTGCTCAGAGAAAGAACTGCATTTTTATAGAAACAGCAGGGCTGTGAGGGGTTAACAGACAGCTAGTGTCCCAGCTCCCCTGCACTTGTGACAGGAAACTGAAAGGTCAGAGGTGATCCCAGCAGCAAGGTGAGAGGGGGGAAGTGTGCACTGTGCAGAGAGTGAGAAGACATGCTGGGAGCAGGGTGAGACTCAGGCAGAGAGAGAAGGAGAAAGCCCAGCAGCGTGTGTGCAGTGAACAGAGAAGCTGTTCCCCTGTCCTGCACTGAAGAGGAGATCAGGTGCTGCTGAGAGGTCCCAGGCAGCGTTACTGGCCAGCAGAGAGAGACCCAGAGAGGAGTGAGAGACCCAGAGAGGAGTGAGAGACCCTGAAGAGTCATGACCAGCAGGAGCTGGCATCTGCAGCTGAGAGTTAAGGTATAGGAGCACCCCTACCCCCAGGCTGGCCTGCAACCCACATTGGCCCACTTTACCCAGCTATTGAAGTGGCTCTCCACTGCATAGGGGACAACTGTTATTGGGGTGCTGATCACCCTGCGACATTAGCAGCCAAGAGACACCTGCAACACCCCTCTGGCTGCATGCCAGATTTGCCACCCCACCAAGCCTATATCTACAGCCTGTGTTGTATATCTAGCAGGGAGTTGCCCTAGGTAACGGGGACTCGCCTGTACCCCGTTATAGGGGACCATTAATATTTTCTGGCCTTTATATAGTAGTGTGCACACTAAGGTAGGGCCTACCCTTGTACTTGTGAGGATCTTCCTTCGTGGGACCGTTTCTTCATTGACTGTTTTCCTTGCACCAGGGACTACAGTGCAGTATAGTGTTATATGTGCAGTATAGTATTCTAGTGAGGTCATATTATTGTCTTTAATATTGCTCTCTTTGATGTCATTGTCTTTGTGTTTTTTTTATATTTCTTATTGATGTTTGCATATGTGTAGGAGCATATCACAGCGACTAGTCCAGTTGTTTTTCTTTAATAAATATTTGTCGCTGCTAACCGAAGTAGCGTTGTCTTTTGTGGGTCCCTTGGGTTGTGCCGTTCCCTGCCACAGGTTCTCCAGCAGAAGCCGCCGCCGTCACCAGCTCCAGATTTAAGGTACGCCATCTTGCACCACACCGTACAGGGGCACTGTCACAATAGACATACTGAGCTAGAAGTGCCATGTTACTCTATTTATACATTTGGTCCTGATTCAGCGCTGCCCCCACTAAACTCGAAATTCGTCCCCGTCCGATGAAACCTGAATCAGGCCCTTTATGCAAAACCATGCATCCAATTACCAAATAAAGACTTGCTCCATATGTACTTACAGGTGCAGCCAGGGATAGGAGGGCTGGCGAGAATACAGGAGAATGCGTACCAACTAAAGTACTCAGTGATGTATAACTTTTACAAGGAGGAGGTAAGTAACCACATAGCAAAGAGCAGGCCCCAAACCTACACCTATCACTAAGCAGCTGACCCAGAGGTGTAACTCAGGGAGGCAATGGAGTCATCTGCTGCTGAGCTCCTGCTCTAAAGGGGGCACCTCTCCTCCAGTGCCTGTTTGAATCAGTTAATTGAAAGCCATCAATATCGCTTCTGTGACTGACCTGTCCTAACATCACTTTTGCAAGTGTTACACCGGGATTGGTATGTAATCCGGCGGTCAAAATCCCGACGGCGAAATCCCGCCCGTCGAAATCCCAACATGGGGGGACGTGGATCGCCCCCCCTTGCTGGCTCGCTACGCTCGCCACGCAACAGGCCGGTGCCTCGCTGCTCTCGGCACACTAATTTATTCTCCCTCTATGGGTTTTCGTGGACACCCGCAGAGGGACAAAGTGCCGGGATTCCGGCGTCGGGATTTTGACTGCATCCCGTTACACCCTGTATTAGAATCCATGACCTGTCTTGTGAGGTGTTGTTGTAACAGAGATAATAAGCTGACATCATTGCTGGGTGGTGTTCATTACAGCTCACTATTGATTTGAAGCAAGTTGCCTCGCTGGAGGATATGGACATTGGAGAGACATCAGACCCATACATTGTCGTGTTTGTGACCACTGACTCCAGCATTGAAGAGAAGTCCAAAATGTATTGCAAAACACTGAAACCTACTTTCAACGAGATTTTCACCTTTAAGGTACAGTAGGGGGAACATCACCAATATATAAAGGCTAGAAAGACATAAACAATAAAAAGCCACTGGGATACAAACACAGTATATATTTGTAGTGAGCCTGGTGTTCTACACATTGGGTCTGATTCAGAGAGGTTTGCAAGTGCAAAATCTTTCTCAAATGGGCAAAATCATGTTCACTGCAGGTGGGGCAGATGTAACATGTGTAGAGAGAGAGAGAGTTAGATTTAAGATGGGGTGTGTTTAAACTGAAATCTAGATTGCAGTGTAAAAGTACAGCAGGCAGTATTTACCCTGCACAGTAATAAAATAACTCACCCAAATGAAACTCTCTGCACATGTTACATCTGCCCCACCTGCAGCACAGCATGGTTTTGTCCATTAGATTATGATTTTGCTTGCAATCCATGGTGAATAATATACCATTTAGTATTGCTGCAGTTTGAATCCGCAGTTTATTAAGGCGCCTAATGAATTATGCTGGTTGGCCTATACCTTAACTTAACCTTAAGTGCCTAGAAATAACTCACACAAGACACCTTAACTTAAAATAACGACTCGGACAACCCTAGTATAAGTGGAAACTGACAAAGTATTTATTGAAGTGGTATGACCCTTATTTGTCTAAAAGGGATGGCCAAGAAAAGCACTTGAGACCAGCCCCAGTCAAAGGTGTATGTCAATGGTAGCGACTGTGACACTCCAATCCAACATAACGCCCCCTACGTAAGGTACAGCCTGCGCTGTGACGGACTTACCACCCCTTCTATGGTATAGCGCGGACACCTCCAGGAAGTGTCCAACGTCCCCCCTGCTGAGTCGGGACTCGCCCACCGTCCTGGCAAAGGGGGGCAACACCACACGGCGACCGCCTGACACCTCACCTGACTGCTGGTCGAGAGCGCCTTCTCGCCAATTTATGATTCAAGTTATTGAATCAAATTGGTTGGACAGCCCTTAGGCCAGGTAGCACAAGATTGAAAAAAGGGAAGGGAGGGTGGGGATCCAGACTCAAAGAGGAAGTACTTCCTACCAACTTGCCCTTATATACCCCTCTCTAAACTGACTTCCCCAAGCTACCTGATTGGCCCATCCACCTGCTCCTGACTGCCTGAGGTTTTTCCCATAGCACCTTGCTTTAAATTCAATAACTTTATTTACAACCCACAAATTCACAGGCTCTTAAATGCACTCAAGCCTATGCGGCCCTTGCTCTATCTAATCAATAACGATGACAAAAACCTTATGGTAGGGGATACCCTGGTCAAATGCTCTTTACTATGTAATAACATTCTTGATGTTTCTTTCACATGTCACAAATTCAGCTGTGATACTGACCTACTGTAGATATGTTCCACATTATCTGGGAAGTATACTTTCTGTAATGTTCCTTCTTGTGTAGATTGTAGTAACTCTGTCATATACTTCAGGTGCCTCACTCAGAGATACAAAAAACAGAGATCGTGATGCAGGTTTATGACTCTAACCGACAATTCAAGGATCATGTGATCGGGGAAGTGCGGCTGCGGCCCAGGGATATGGATCTGCAGCACGTCATTGATCAGAGGAAAGAGGTGAGGGTGCAGCTGCACTGGTGTGGGGCCATTTACTGTGAATAACAAATATACACAGGAACATTTACCGCAACAACTTCTATTTACTGCTTAAATCTTTTACAGTATGAAAAACTCGGAGTCATCTGCTGCTCACTGAAGTATAACCCTGCGACCTCTAAACTCAATGTTGGCATCATTGAGGCTAAGGAACTTAAAAAAAAGGGCCGTGATGAATTTGCAGGTGATATTTACACATTAACATACAGCGAGAGATTGTACCATACTTGCTGACAATAATTGCTGCAACCTAAGGGAGGAATCAGCGGGGTCAGCTCAGCAGGGGATGGTCCGGGGCCGGGCAGGCTGCAATGACAGCAGTCAGCATGAATTGTGTCATTGATCCGCCCACTTTTCCTCTATGAGCAGAAATACAGCGGTGGTAGGAGGCTGCGGGCAGGAGTGAGAGGGATGCGGGAGACTTGCCCACATTTTCAGATGGTGGGGAGTGGCACCTTATTTCTGGAGGCCTCCGGCTGCATCGGGAGAGTGGTGAAATATGGATTGAACTACAGTATATAGTATAAAATATTTTAATTCCAGCTTAATGTTTGCAGTGGTTTTACCTAGTAGTGTTTTTTTTATGTAAAAGCAGGATAGCTACCATAGAGCATTTCATTCATGTATTACATCTTATGGTACTTATGTAGTATCTGGGCGTCCGATTTAGAAATCGGGTCGGATCGGTAGCATCGCATCGCATGCGACCAAATCGTATGCGATGCGATGTGATGGTCCAGATTTTTCCATGGGATTCAATGTTAAAATGGTCTGAGTTCATTTTAACATAGAATTCAATGGGAAAATGGGGTCCTTTTCCTTTCCCCACTATCCAAGTGGGCATGGAGGCGGATATAAACCTGTGGAGAGCGTAGCGAGCCACCGAGCCCGAAGCATGGCGAGCGTAGCGAGCCCCGCGAGGGGACACAGAATACTTTTTAAGAAATCTGCGTCCCCTCACGGGGATCGCTTCGCTCGCCACGCTTCGGGCTCGGTGGCTCGCTGCGCTCGCCACGCTTTATTAAATCAACTCTATGCCCACTTGGATAGTGGGGAAATGAACAGGACCTTGTTAACATTGAATCCTATACAAAATCGCATCGAATCGCATCGCTATATCGGATGCGATTCGATGCGATTTTGCCGAAAATCGCGTTGAATCGCATCTGATTGTATGCCTTAAGGTAAGGCATACAATCAGAAAATCGGCAGCCCAGATACTACATAAGTACCCATCTTATTAATTTCTACAAGGCACATAATGAAATTAAATAAAACTAGAATGCTATCAAACATTTTCCCATCCACTTTAAATACAAGTGGATGAGAAGCAATGTAAAGCAGAACATATCTGTAGACTACTTTATACTAGATGTTGCAGTGACCCCAAATCAGGCCTACTCCACCACAAGCAGGACAGAAGACCGACCCACTGTCCTGCTCTCCTACTTGTTCTTGCGGCTATCACTGTCACACTCAGCCGTGGCGGTGCGCGGCGGGCTTACTACTCACCCGTTCGCGCCCGCCGTCGGCTAGCGTGTAGTGGTCTCCAGTTCAGCGGCAGCAGGCAGCGGCAGTCTGGTGGGCAGCAGGCAGCGTGGGATGCCGGCAAGTGTAGCGGTATGTGCTGTAGGGGTGCCGGGAGGCCGGCGCCGCCATCTTGGTTAAGGGCAAATAGCAGATTGGTCCTTGTCTGAGGTTTCCGCCCATACTGACCTGACAGCCAATGGCAGCCGCCCTCTAGGGATATAGGGGATCTGCCTAGGCCTGTTCAGTGTCAGTACAAAGAGTCTCCAGAGGCGTTCACAGCTCCCAGCTGACTCCGGCTCTCTGACTCACCTCTCCTGACTTGGTGCCTTGCTTCAGTGCTCTGTGTTGGACTCGATTCAGCTTAACCCCATCGCTGCCAGTTCTCTCCACAGTCTGGTCTCTGCCTGCATCCCTGAGCTTCCTGGCCTAAGCCCTTCAAGCCGTCTGCTTCCAAGCAACTGCCCATTCTTCTGTCATCATCCAGCTTCTTTCAGTCTTCAAGGATCCCTCATTACCATCAAGTACATTCTCTTTCCGGATTTCTTCATTTCTCAAGACCCCAGCCTGCTGTCCGCAGTACGTGAACTGTTATTGTTTCAATGAACTTTTTCTTCTTTCAAGTGCCGTGCTGGCTCAATTCTTATTACCACTAACTGCCACTTTAGGAAAGTATTCAAGTGTGTATTATTTCATTTATGAATTCTATTATTAAACCTGCACGATTTAATCCTTCCTCCTCTGGTCCGTCTCCGGTTGCTACACACCACACGACTTCATCCAGCCCTTCAGTTGTGACAATCACTGGGCCTAATTTACGTGTATTGTATACACATGCCTACATAGCTGCCATTTTTTAGGATTTCGGAATTCCTAATCACCACAAATTAAGCAACCACAACATTGACAGCCGCTGGAGTTGTCACATAGTCATCAGCAACTGGTTAGACAAAAGCGGTATCAACTCCCTGAGTGCGTCTGTGATCACGCAGAGTGGCCACGGCAGCAGTGATGCCGGAACTATGGAACATTTTACATCTGCCCCCCTGCAGTGCACATGGTTTTGTCCATCTAAGAAGGAATTTGTCAGAAAGAGTGAACCAAAATAACCCCTATGTTTCTCTGCTTACAGTTTATGTCTGTAGCTCAATGCAGATACAAACACCGAAAATGGCCAACTGTTTTTGCCGCCACTCCCCATTTCCCCTCAAATGCTCCCATTCTGTCATTCACTCTGCATTTCAATTCTGCGAGTGGCATCCCAAAAGGTGTCTTGGCATGTGCGCAGTTGTGTGAACTGGCCCACTACCACCTGCTGCTTCCGGTGTCTTTAGCTCAGTGACCACATGTCTGGATCCTGATATATAGAGGGCTGGCTTGCAATAGGAGCATGAAATATCTCAGCCTAGATTGGAGTGACCACTCCAACCACCTGTTCTCCAACCACTACTTGTTACCGACTTTCTCTCTATTTTCCCCTCATACCTATGTTAATGGCGATTAAATATGACCAAAGAAACAATAAGTGAAAAGCCTAGGTTACGTATTATGTCCGTAACCAGCATACCTTTTATACCTAGCTACGTGCGAACAAAACGTAGCACAGCGTAGCGAACCTTTATTGTATATTATACACCAAAGAACCAATACCTTAATAAGAGATCCTTTCGCTGTACTCTGACTCTAATCTGCGAATATACCTTTTAGGACAGTGTCCGTAATATACCTTATCGCTATGTGCGAATAACAGACACAACCACAGTATAGAAGTAAGGAGATAGAAACTCCGTAAAAGGATGTATTTAAGTCCCTAATGGACAAAAGGGGGTTACAGGAATAGAAAATACAGGTATAACAAGTAATACAATAGTCTAACAATGAGTATAATAATCAGGCTCTGCTAGGGGAAGAAAAACAGATACAGGATACAATTATAATCAGCCACATTACATAAAAGGGGAATACGAATGTTTACCTTCAGGGGAAATAGCGCAGCGCAGTCCGGTCGGAGCTCACTATGTTCAGGTTTGAACATAGTCCGGTCAATGGTCAGGGAAAGGAAGATGTGCCGAAGTGACCGAGGCCGCCCTGGGTCACCTATCTTATAGGGTCAGAAGGGGGAGGTCAAAGGCCATTCCTATTGGTCAGGGTTCGTATGTCAAGTCCTCTATGATTGGGGCAAAGGTGCAGGGGGAAGGTGAACTTTGGAGTCCTTTGTCTGTTGGTATCGTCGTCAGGGGTTGTAAATAGCAGTAGAACCGGTTACAACTAGATTCCTTTGTTATACACTTTTTAACAGAAACTGTCTTGGGAATATGGATTTTGTCCATAACTATCGGGCCGTATGGATTGCGATTTATTCGCAATGACCGGAATACTGCGCATAAGAAACGGAACGTAACGGTACTAAACATTATACAGACGGATGTATGCAATGCTAACTAAGCTATGTGTGGTGCTCTAAACCTTTAACTATTTTTTATTTTAGTGTCAGTATGTTATTATGAATTTATGTGTAATAGTATGGCTGCGCTTCTGGTCCACTTTGTCACACAGACTCGGGTATGGAAACTTTATTTGCGCAACTCTGCGAACCAAAATGGCGGCCATACTATCCTAAAATGGCGTGTATAAAACTCGACATTGACAGTCCACCCTTTGACAGTAAATATAAAACTGTCACAGTACAAACATTTTACATGACAATACAGAAATTCATAATCCTAACAGAGAAATTGGGATCCGTGAATTAAACATATAAGGGGAGTAAACCATCTGCTCTTTGGCCGATCCTGGATCATGGATAAATGATGGGCCACATTTATCGAACAATCTACTCAGGGTGACGAAGGATAATGTACAAATCTTGGGATAAAAATAAAAACAGGGTAGGTTACACTATATACAATTGTTTTTCAGATATGGCATCCTTTGGTAGGTATTGTTTGTGACAACAGACCCTTGAACTCTTTGTTGTCTCTCTTTTTGGTATGCTTTTAAGTATGCTGGTATTATCACTATCAAACATCCGGTCCTGGGTAATGTGTCAAGTTTATAGATTCTACCTTGACCTAAACTGGGATGGGTAACACACTCTCAGAACTCTGTATCATCTGTCCAATGCCTGGCAGCAGTGCGGCGGCGGTATCCTTGACTTTGAAGATAAGAACGGATAGTGGGGGGGAGACAAGAATAGGACCCACAACAATAGAGAAAACTGAGAAAGGAAAAATTTGTTAGTGATCCTTCCAACCTGTTACCAGTGGGGTGTGTCACAGTCCCTTTTGTAGCTTGTACAGGTTGCTTGACCTTAGCTGCTCTCCAGTCCTCCCGAAATGGTGCCTCTTTAGCGATTTCTTTCTTTCGCCCTCGAGTGTAAGGACCTTCTGGGTTTCTGGTCTTTTGCCAGTAGGACGAACGTACCCGAATCTCTCTCTCTGCGACTTTGTTATTGAGGTAGTGCTGGTCAACAAGACTTGGGGTGGTTCTTTCCAAAGGTCTATCAAGCAACCTGTATATGGCAAAGCAGGGTAAACAACAACATCTCCTGGTTCATGGTTATGACAGTTCACAACAGGTGTCAACAAAGTCCTTTTGCTGCAGTTTTCCAGGTGTGGATACATTACTTTTCTCCGTGGTGTGGTCTGGGATCTCCTTGTGGGATTACCATAACGTGTGGCTGCCCGCCAAGCAATGTTTCGATGGGGACAAATGAGGTGGAGTTCTGAGAGTGATTCTACTACTACAAAAAGAGATTGTGGGGTGTACCATCAGTCCCTAAAAGGTTCACACATGACTTAAAATCTTTCATATAAACTTGCATACTCAGGGGTGTTTCTGGGCTGCCATATCTATACGCACAAACATTAACACACATATATATATATATATATATATATATATATATATATATATATAAATAAAAAAATAAGTAAATAAATAACTAGAATGCTTCTAGAGTGGACTGTACAAAGCCAATTTTGTATTACCTGCAGAGGGTCCTGCTGGAGGAGGGATGTGGAGATGGCTCTATGGGAACAGCCGTTGCAGTTTCTTTCCCCCAGACAAGTAAGGCATGATCCTGTCGTCTTACCTGTCTGTGGGCACACCAGTAATTTCGGACTAATTTTCCACATACCTTCCCTGTCAAGACAAGTCAGGCCATGGGCTATCTCTGCCCTGACAGTTTGGCATGTTCTCAGAGTCACTGGTTTTCCTTGTCCATCTTTCTATTCCTGTCCACATCCCTTCGGCTTCCAGACTGCTTCTTCTGCAGGGGACACAAATCTTGTATTTCTATGTGAATACACTGACATTTACAGGGGGAACACAAACATTATCCGCAGAGCGCATGGCTCACCCAGCTGCCTTGCCAGCATGTTCATTATCAAGTGACACTGAATCCTTATCGAAGGTGTGGGCTTTACACTTGATAACAGCCACTCTTTCCGGCAGCTGTGTGACTGTCAGGAATCTTTTAAACTTACAACGCTTGCGCCACTGGAGTGTCAGCTACTGAAATAAAACATCTCTGAGGCGCCATAGGGCCTAAGATCTTCTGCATTACCCCAACAAACGTACTTGGAGTCGGCATGAATATTGGCTGTTTTTCTCTCATGAGGCTACTAATGATACTACTAATGAGGCTGCTGTTGCTGAGTGAGACATCCAATGGGTTCAGCCTCTACTATGCCTTTTCCATCTATTACGGTATAGCCAGTGTACAATTTTCCCCTCTCGGTGTTGTGGAAAGAACGAGGGAGAGAGAAAAAAAAAAAGAATTACCTCTTCCAATGGGTTGTTACCACCCTTTGGGGGCATGCTGCAAAGGTCTGATTCAAACATGTCATGCAATCATATTCGTCTCGGCTCCCACTAAATTCCACCATTCCAGCAACCTCAGCACCAATCCACCCTTTGTGCCTTGGAGGGCACACCTGGTAAGAGTGTTGCTGGGTTTACAATATTACCCATTTTACTGGTAACATTTATAGAATTCATCAATGCAAGTTCCCATTTAGTGAACTTGGCTGATGAATATTTTTTTTCACATGTTTAGGCAGAATTTCAGGAGTGTCCAGACTATATGAGGAGCATAAACAGTTAAAACACACCCCAACACCACATTCTCAGTTTTGTTTACCAGTAGTGCTATGGCAACTACACTGTGTAGACAAGTAGGAAGTGCTCAAGTAATAGGGTTTAATTGTACACTGCAGTACGACATTGGTCAGGCTGGCATCACCAGGTTTCTTACATCACTATATCTGTCGCCCCCTCAGCAGGTCTAATATTCTAAATCACATGGTCTCTTGTGTCAGTCATACCCATGGCAAAAGGCTGTAATCAGGCCTGTTTCTTCTTCTTTACTTATCCACATTTGTCTGTGAAGACATGGGTTTTGTGATTGCACCTATTTATATGTAAATGCGTTTTACAACCCTTTTCATTCTGTTGGAGGGGAATGCTTTGTGCACTACTTGGACTGTTTTTCACAAGATGGTGGCTGTGGTTGCCCTGGGTAACATAAAGAGCAATGCTTAAAGTTACTGGGACTTTGTTCAAGATTTACTGAAAATTATATATATTGACTACTCGCTTTATGGGGTACCGCATATTCACACTAGGTATTTCTCTGCTGGGAGTGCGACAGATTTTTTTTTTTTTTCAACTATTTTTCTATGATTTGTGGGTTTATGGTTACTAATGTGTCCCAGATTTTCCCCTCCCGCCCCCTCCTTGTTCAGGCGCAACCGCAATCCGTCCTGAGATACCTTATGTCCTGCCTCAGGAGGATACACCAGAAGTTGTCTATCGCCATCTGCTGGTGTTGTGGATGAGGAAAGGACATAACAATAGATCATTAACCCATTGTATTGGTATTTACCCATTTGTGGGCCGTAAGGACAGTGTGCGATCTTGCAAGACCCAGGGGAGGGGCTTGGTGGCTCTCTGAAGTTTCTGGAACAGAAGAGTAGGGGAAGGAGAGAGAGAGAAAAAAAAATTGGAAAAAGAGAGAGAGAAAAACTCAAAAAGGGTAGAAAATATTAATGACAGTAATGTGTACATTTATTTTCAACAGGAAATTTCTCTTTTATTTGGATGACACCAGGATTTAGCACTATGGGGGAATTGGCTCTCAACTATTTGGTTCTTACCCTTTTCAACTCCTGTTCTGATTTGTAAGCCCTCCCTTTCTTTCTCTTTCCCAGTGTGGTTGTAACTATGGGCTGTGTCTAGGGGTATTTAGCTAAAAGTTCTCTTTTGGGAACCTTGTTATTTCACTGGGTATTTTTCCAGCTCAACCTCAGATTTCAAATGGTGAAGCTGTACTTTGGGGCGCTATGCTTTCTGTTTTTAACAGGGTTTCTATTGAAGCTATTGTTGCCATTAATCCTGTGTCCTTCCCATCTTTAGTTCAAAGGGAACTCGGTATTTGTGCTGTAGTTTTTAGCTACCTTAGATGGGTTAAAAAAAATCTATAACAGTACAGTGCAGCATTAGTCATGGGGGTATATCTAACAATTTTGCATCTAGTTCGTGCATACTGGTCCTGTTGTTTCTAAGTTATGAATTCTCTGGAGTCCAGTAGCAGACATAACTTATATTTCAAGGTAGTTCTGTAATTTGAAGGTCAATAAGACAGAGCATATGATATGCAATAAGACAGAGCATATGATATGCAAGGGCCCGATTATGATCTCTATTTGTTTTACCAATGGGTAATGCTGCACCTTTCCTGTTACCCCAATTGTAACTGCTAATTGCTTGGCACAACCTAGACCAGGAGGGAATGTTGTTAACGGGTTTGATACAAAAAAACTTTTTCATTTAAACCATTCCACTTACCCATATCTGAGGCTCCTCCCTCAGATATTGTCTTATGTTACCTGGTTGTGGGGTGTATGTGTGTCCTACTCCCTGTTTGCATATATGTGTCATGATTAGGGCGGCGTTGGCTACTAGGTGGGGCTATGGCTATGTGTTGAGACCTACCTGTCTTCTCCCATTGTGTCTCCCAGTTACTTACATATGTGTTATATTTCCTATGGTTACTTACCCTGCAATGTCTGGCTATGTGTCCTTTGTTTCCACATTTGAAACATACCGTTTGGTTTTGTCTTAACGTGTCTTGCCTTGGGTGTGGTATGTTATAGGTTGGATCCTTACTAAAAGTGTGACTATCGGCTGTTATCAGTTTCTGCATGCCGTTTGTCTGTCTTTCTGTCATAAATCGTTTGTCCAGATCAACAGCAGATTTCTTTAAAGTATGTATTGACATCTGTCTGCAGTTGGGGTGAATGGTTTCTATGTTGGTTCTCAGATTTTCCCTAAGACCTTGTATCAGCACAGAGACAATCCCTCCCTTAAGATGTATGTTGTCCCTGGGGCTGGGGATACCAGAGTGTTTTGGCAACGCCTGTAAAGCACGGTTGAAATATCCGCTGGTGGACTCACCATCTTTCTGTGTGATGGTGAACCTCAGGGTATTTTCAACCGTCGATGGGAAATATACACCCAATTGTATATTTATTAGGCGTATATTTTCCTGGTTGCCCTGTTCAGTTAAAATCTTATCGCCCTCCACACCACTGTCTCGAATGAACTTCTGGACATCTATGTGTGAAGGGAGGCAAGCTCTCAACATGTATCGCCAATCCTTATTGGTGGGATCATCTGAATTTCCTCGCTCCCTTACAAATTTCTGACACTTTGCCAGATCTTTGCTGGGATCAGGGAAATTTTTGATGATTGAATGACGTTCCAATCGTGTCCACGTATTGTGCATGTCACTATCCTTTACAAGCATTACCTCATCCCTGTCTCCCCGTCCACAAGGAGGTTCCACTGTGTGCAGAGGGTGGATCTGTATCTCCCCTGCACCATTGGACAACATCCCAGGAACAACTATCTCTGTGCTGTGTTGTGTGTACTTACCTGTGTCTCCAATCGTGTTCCTGGCATCAGCCATCTCCTCGACCCGAATGGCAGCAGCAGCTTGGGCTGTCTCAGCCTCTCTCTCCTTTCCGCTAGCTTCGCAAGGGATGGCTGATGTCAGGAATCCCCCCTGTGGATCTGTATCTTGCTTATAGGGGGTAAAAACAGTACACAAGTTATTCATTTTCAGGTTATTTTTGGGGTCACTTCGGACTTGAATTGTTCCCTTTTTTACATATTGGTGAGTGGAAACATTCGTATTCCTGTGGCTGATTACACTTGCATCTGACAGATAACTATGTTCCTTTTTGATTGTACTTTCCTTCTGCCACAATTTTAGACATTCATTCTGTTCAACTCTTTCCTCGAGTGGCAAGAGCAAACATTTCTGATCTCTATCTGCTGATAAGACATCTGGATCGAAACCACCAACACTGGGAAATTCTAACTTGCTGCCTTGTGTCAATCCTTTTCCATTTCTTTTTGTAAACAACTGCTCGTTCACTGTGCTCCAACACATTATGGAAGCCGCCGACCCTTTGGGTCGACTAGGTTCCTCCCTAACTGACTCGGTATCCCTGTGTGACCTGTTATTTCCCATTGTTACAGGAATAAAAGTTCACAGCTAGCAGAAACCGGAGGGCCCTTTATCAGTGAGTCACTCCCAAATCACTCCTTCTCCACAAAATGGCACTATTCCGCAATCAAGCGTGAAGCCCACTATGCGAGGTAATGTACTCAATCACCACTCGCTTTATGGTCAGAAACGCATAACTACACGTCTTGCGGGGTGCGGCCGGATTTTGCAAAATACAAGAAAACTTGTTTTTCCTGTATTCTCAAAATCGGTATTTCTAAAGTAGCTGATCGGATCACTGGGTTCCGATTTAGCCTCTTGTACCCTCCCAGTGGATCAAAATAGGTAGTTCCACGGAAGGGGCAGTTCCTATGGGCACGTCGTCACGTGCACCTTGTCCTACACCAAACTGTCCTACACTGGACTACACTGCGCTTGAGTCGTGCCGTCACACACCCGTTCACCTCAGTTTTGTTTCACACTGGATGCTAGTTACACCTTGGTCTTATGCTTAAACTTGAAATATTTCTGTACAGAAAAGTCTTCCCAGGTTGGTAGTTTCTCACTAGATACTTATGCAGGTATAAATCCCTTTTAAATAGCTATAGGAATCTATTAAAATAATGTTTGAGTTGCTTGTTTATGAGAAAAAGAACAATAAAAGAAAAACTTATTTTCTCTTATTAATCACCGCTTTATCCACAGTATGTTACTATACTGTTTTAAATAAAGCTAGTGATCAATACTGTTCACCTTTGAGTTCCTATGTGTGCTGCATGTGCAGTGCCAATGAACAGCTACGTGTGTACGTGCGTTGTTCACAGGCCGCCGATGAATCGGCCACCCACGTGTTCTATAGTGTATTTGCAAGGTTGCGCTCGGGTTTCGCTATACGCAGTAATTGCGCCTAAATGTGGAATAAATCCCTTAACTTCGTCCGAAAGTTACGTATCAAGATGCGAAATGAATCCCGCACTTAATCCGTAAATCACGTACAAAGATGCGAAAATTTCCCCGATGTGAGCACATGCGCGCGCACCTTGCGTAATACACAATAGACACTTTACGTTACTGTAAAAGGCCCGGAACTTATCGCCACTTGGCGGAGTCCCTGGCCCTGCAGTAACTAACACTAAAAGTTATATCCTCTATGTACTATAATAATACACAGGCCTTTGTCTCCACGTGTGCGAACCTTATCGCACGTGGCACATATACTGTAATGAACAAGCAACTCAAGACACTATACCCCGTTAAACTACTTGTGGCAGGCAGAAGTACAGTTTACTAAACACTTAGATATGCTTTAAAACACGTGGCTTAATGTTTCCTTGGATTTCACTTATTGTACTTCGGGTTCAACGCTAGCACTTCTCGAACCCCGCACCGCCGCGGACCTGGCCTATCCAGCAATGGATAATAAATACTTCCACCCTTTTGTTGGTATAGGTCAAGCCGCGCGCCTGGTACTGAGCTCCAGAATGTGAAACGGACGGACGCAGCCCCCAATTGTTAATGGCGATTAAATATGACCAAAGAAACAATAAGTGAAAAGCCTAGGTTACGTATTATGTCCGTAACCAGCGTACCTTTTATACCTAGCTACGTGCGAACAAAACGTAGCACAGCATAGCGTACCTTTATTGTATATTATACACCAAAGAACCAATACCTTAATAAGAGATTCTTTCGCAGTACTCTGACTCTAATCTGCGAATATACCTTTTAGGACAGTGTCCGTAATATACCTTATCGCTATGTGCGAATAACAGACACAACCACAGTATAGAAGTAAGGAGATAGAAACTCCGTAAAAGGATGTATTTAAGTCCCTAATGGACAAAAGGGGGTTACAGGAATAGAAAATACAGGTATAAAAAGTAATACAATAGTCTAACAATGAGTATAATAATCAGGCTCTGCTAGGGGAAGAAAAACAGATACAGGATACAATTATAATCAGCCACATTACATAAAAGGGGAATACGAATGTTTACCTTCAGGGGAAATAGCGCAGCGCAGTCCGGTCAGAGCTCACTATGTTCAGGTTTGAACATAGTCCGGTCAATGGTCAGGGAAAGGAAGATATGGATTTTGTCCATAACTATCGGGCCGTATGGATTGCGATTTATTCGCAATGACCGGAATACTGCGCATAAGAAACGGAACGTAACGGTACTAAACATTATACAGACGGATGTATGCAATGCTAACTAAGCTATGTGTGGTGCTCTAAACCTTTAACTATATTTTATTTTAGTGTCAGTATGTTATTATGAATTTATGTGTAATAGTATGTCTGCGCTTCTGGTCCACTTTGTCACACAGACTCGGGTATGGAAACTTTATTTGCGCAACTCTGCGAACCAAAATGGCGGCCATACTATCCTAAAATGGCGTGTATAAAACTCGACATTGACACGTATCCCCACAGACCCATATGTGAAAGTGCAGCTTTCGCTGAATAAGAAGAAATGGAACAGTAAGAAAACAAAAGTGACGAGGAACACCCTGAACCCATACATTAACGAAGAGTTTACCTTTTATGTAATGCCAGGACAAATTCAGGTGAGGCATTTATCCTTTATAGGCATAGGTAACCGTAGCCGGCTGCTACACCAGATGAACTTCTGTAATCCTTGTAAGCAGATCATAAACAGAAACCATTTACCTATTGAAAAAAAATAAAGATTTATTAAAATAAAAACCTTTAATCCTCTATACAGATATGTCCTCATAGCCTCAATACGCTATGCACCGCGATCTACCTGGCGGGATTGAGCCAGCCATTCCCGTTCAACTCTGCTAACACTGGGCATTTATATTGCTAAAAATAGTTTGAGTCGCACAAGCACGATCTGCTGATTTAAATGATACGTGGCATGCCTAATTTCTGACAGTGTTTTAAAGGAAAAGCTGCTTGCGCGTCCTGTTCGCATAGCGATGCGGATAAGACACATGGAGCTATTCAGATTCAATCTGGTTTGCGACTGCGCATGTACATAGGTTTTTTTATGCGCATGTGCGATCGCCCACAGCGCTCACACACAGAAGTGCGGGCAGAGGGCGTGGGGTGGTGGGCAGGGCAATTGTCATATGGGAACGCCCAGCGTTTCATGGGCGTTCCCATGCAAATTGCCCAGTGATGCGGGTGCGGGCACCTGATGTCAGCTGCCTGCCCCGTCCTCGCACAGGACCATCAAATGATTTCTCCCCCGCACCCAAGTCTGCGAATGGATGCAAAAGATCCATTGGCATTGCCTGCTGGGGTTCAGGGGGGTTGGACGGGGTTGTGCGGGCGGTCCTTGGTGGACTCGCAGGTCTGCAAAATTTGCAGTAAAAAGTAAAGTGAAGTTAAGTAAAAAGTAAGAAAGTTAAGGAAAAGCGAGCACAGGTGAGCACCCCATTCTATTTACACACACTATGCTGTCTATGCAATCTAGGGATCTATTTATTAAGATGCGGTAAAAACCTATGTGTACCCTTCACTGCTTTGTCTGGCTGAAGCCCCTCTTTTTTGCTGCTCTGAGTCTGCTATAACAACTATACCCAGGGCCGTCTATAGGGGGGTGCTGTTGGTATAGCTGTCCCAGGCCCCGGCAGCTCATTTTGCCCACCACAACCCCCTTCCCCTCCCAACTTCCTCCAATGCGCTCAGTGCGCTGAACAAAGCCGGTCCCAGAGCGCAGGATTATTCAACCCAGGACTCCGGCGGGCAATCAAAATTTGCACCTGCTTTTGGGCAAATCAGAGCTCACGTACTGGCAGCCAATCAGAGCGGCTGCTGGTACGCGAGCTCTAATTGGCTCACCAGCCGGTGCTGCTTTTTAATTGCCTGCCGGCATCCTGAGTTAAAGAAGCCTGTTCTCCGGGACCTCCGTGCTGCAGCTCGGTGGAAGAGGTGATGGGGAAGCAGGAGCTGGGTTACGGTAAGCCAAGTGAGGAGGTGGGGGCTCCAAAATTCATGATGGTGGACCTGGCTATACCTACTCATCCCATTACTCCCCTGCCACCACTTTCAGGTGTGGAAAGGTCAGACTTGAGGAGGTGGGGGCCTGGAATGGAAATGAGTCCCAGGCCCCAAAATTCCTGATGGCGGGCCTGGCTATACCTGCTCATCCCATCCCACCCCCCCTTCCTGCCACCACTTTCAGGTGTGGAATCAGACTTAAAAACACATGCACAGACTGTGAAAATCATTTGATGATGAGTAAGATGCGATTGTATTTGTAGCGGAACAATTGGCAATATTTTCACAAGCCATTCGCAGGCTTGCAAAGGGCGGGTTTTCAGTCTGTCATAGACGGCGCCGGGAACTATCTGTTCGCAGGTCTCTGCAAATTTGCCTAGCAGTAACCAGGTCTGAATGAATTGATGGGAGAATTGTACCGTTTGCGGTGACCTCGATATATAACCATTTTAACGATAGAATGGGTTTTGATTAATAGACGTCCTACTGTAGTATTGTTGACATTCATGAGAATTACAGGTTGTGTGTATGACACTTATTTTATTTCCTTCTTCAGAACGTGGACCTTAGAATCTCAGTGTGGGACCATAATAAAGGCAATAAAAAGGAGATTGGGGAGATACACTTAGGCCGTCGAGCTTCAGAGAACGCCTTAAAGCACTGGTCGGACATGCTTGCAGATCCCTTAAGAAATGCAGTACAGTGGCACAGTCTCTTGCCAGCAGACAGTCTTGAACTTGAACTTAAACAAAAAAACAGTTCCCAACAGACATTGTGGTGTTATGGAGAACTCAATATCAACCCATGAAAGACCCAAATAATGAAGACCTCAACAATTTACCATCTTCTAACAGAGGAGGTGTCATCAGCAAAACTGCTGATGTTGCTGTGGAAAACATGGGGTGTGGCCATGCTGCCAATGGGCGTGGCCACAACTGCTGTAAGAATGTATTTGACAATTTTTTTTTAATGTAGCATGCTGTGGGCACCATCTGTATACACAGTGCGTGGCACTGCAACTTCCCCAAACCCACCTGCACATTTGCATAAATGCTGCATATTAATGAAAGATACACAACCTGCCTACACCAAGAAAACTGAAAATAAAAATCAGAACAACATATGAAAATACTGAAATAGTAGGAATTTTTAGCATCTTTTTTTCAGGTTTCAACACAAGGGGGGTATTCAATGTGGGGTATTCAATGTGCCGCAGCTATTTCCGAAGGGGGAAATAGCGACGGCTCCCTATTCAATGCTGCCTTTAACGACAGCATTGAAGCGGGATCACGGCAAAACGGGCCCGACTTTAGAAGCTGTCTGGCTTGTTCTGGCAATAACTGCCATGGATTGTCGCGATCCCAGCCACAGATCACCAATCCATGTCCGTTTTCGCGGCCACACCCCCTTTGCACTGATCGGCAGGCGGGCTATTGAATCCCGCCTGTCGTTCAGCTGTTCGTCAGACTGCAAACTGGCCAGGATCACAGCTGTCGGCAGGGATCGACAGCCATGATCCTCGATTGAATACCCCCCAAAGAATCTATCCCACCAAGGACAAGACATATGTAACAAATGTATTTATCTGTCTTGTACAACCAATGTGAAAAACATAATGTAGCTTATGAAAGTCTATTTAGCCAATCTCTTTTTCCGACTGTCGGAATATTTACGTCAGTCCGACATATTGTCTAATTTGACCAAAGCTATTCAATCTCTGACTGACAGAACATTTCTGATAGTCGGGGACTGAATGGCCTTGGTCAAATTGACAGATATGTCCAACTGTCGGAGGTGTTTCGACAGTCGGAAAAAGAGATTGGCTATCCCCCATAGACTTTCATAGGCTACATTTTTCACATTGTATCAGATGTAATGGCCTTCCTGGGTAAGCGCATGGATAGGCAAAAAACTCACTGATCCATGTGTATATTGTTGAAAATAGAAGCAGATTGACAATCTATCGGCAATTTTCGACAATGCAGATTCAACTTTTTTGACTGGCGACCGTTCATACAAAACTTCCACAGCATCTTGTATTTGCGGAAGCTCTTTATTGCTACTCCTCTGTTGTTGGACTGTCTCCCCGGCCTCCCGCTGGCTAATATTAGCCAATGCAGGCATGAGGGGCAATGACTGTGATTGGATCACCACGGCATCATTTTTGTAAATCGAAGATGTTAAGATGGCCCTGTCTGACCCATGTCGCCTTATGCATCCCAGAGATTGCATGCCCTGTTTCTTATTTCTCATTGATCGGATGTAAAACCCACATGTTACTCACAGCAGGTGTGAGCCCAATGCCAGTCCCACAGCGCATTAATACATCAAACGTATTATATTATATACACACACACACAGTAGCGCAGTTAAATAATACCAGAAGAAATGCTTTATCTCTTAAGTTTATTATGCAGGCAGCGAAAGAGGATGGATAGGTACAGGACACTTACATTATGAATAGAGGCTTTGTACACCATTATGGGCATTTCACCCCATTCAGTATCAGAAAAGCACTGGGCTAAGTAAATTCTCCTCACAACTGCACCCTTCCCTGCACTCGCGGTCACCCTGTCCCCTCTCTGTTGCTCTCAGGAGACCCCATACCCTTGTGTGAACCCTTATCCATTATGTAAGTATTTCCCACCTGTTCGTCAATATTCTACTCATGTCTATTTACCGTCAAGACAAAGTAGCATTGTCTTTCTGTCCCAACTATTAATATAGAACATATGAATAGAGTCATTATGGCAGCTGGATTTTTCAACAAACAGAAAATTTATAAAATATACAAACATAAATATGGCATAATCAGGGGAAGATACATGTTTTACAATAACTATTAATAGTAATTGAATATGCAATGTATGTAAAGGGAAATTGTGTGTGTTCACAGGTAATTTGCTTTATGTTGATGTCATACACGTAAAACGTTTGCATAGGAGTCATTTGTGTAAGTGCCCTGATGACGTTCCCGGGTGGCCCTTAGTTGCAGTAGGTCTCCAGGTCAGCCAGAGAGCATACTCTGTGACAGCACTTCTCCACAATCCCCACAATCCCCACCTTCCTCATCTGATAGTCCGGAAGCTGCATTCCGTCCAGCTCGCTATCCTGGGACCCGCTTGCTGCAGAGACCAGAAACAAAGGCATATTCATTGTATAGTGCCTTAACCATACCTCCCAACTTTTATGATCTTCAAATCGGGATCTTCTGTGCCAAAAGTGCAGCCAGTCCAAAAAAGGCAGAGCTAATAAGGTGGTGGGTGTGTCCTTGTGTAGAATAGGTATGGCCTAGCACCACAACCCCAGTTTTAATCATTTTCAGGGTGTCCTATATAGTTGGCAGTAGAATTTTGCACAGCGCCCCATTGAGAGGGCGTGTCATGCTCCACCCAAAGGGCGTGTCTAGTTCCATATATGGAGAGATTGTGAAAAGAGATTTCACAATCTCTCCATATATGGAGAAGCGTGGGTGTGTACTGCTACATCTGAGAGGGATCTTTTAAAATCACTTATATCAAAATGTAGATGATCCCCAAAGCAGTTAGTAAGAGTTACTATACTTTGTAAAGTGCTGGTAAATGGTGCTGATGATTCAATGAAAATGTATCTATCTCTCAATCCTTTTCCCCCAAAAAATGTAACAGTGTAATGTGGTCTAGGTGACATGAGGGAGATTGCTAGACTAATGAGGGAGAGAGGGAGATTGCTATTTCAGGGAGTCTCCTGCAGAATGCAGGAATGTAGGCAACTATGGTTAAGGCATATCAGTGTATGACCTGTTCCCTACCCAATAATTAATAAACAAGTACCAAGTTGTTTCAGGAAAGGTACATGGTTTGCCAGGCTGAGGGTCTAAGTATAAAGATTTTCATAAAGTAGATTTATATCTTACCAAGCAGTTGCTCGAGATCTCTTCTGCCCTTTGGATAGTAGAAGCCCTTATCTCCACACGCCAAGTACAAGGCTTCCACTAGGTGAGAGCCACACAGGTGCCCGTTAGGTAAGGCTTGGGTGGTGGGTGTATACAGACTGAGAAGGATGGCCAGAGGGAGACACTGTATCCAGAGGGCCATGGTGTAAGCTTCTCGCTGCAAACACCGGAATAAAGGACAGATGGACATGAGTTGCGATGAAACATGGCAGGATGTTAGATTGGAAAGAAATCATATAAATAACCAGAAAGAAAAATCACAAAAACATTCAAATGAGTTTACCACAAGGCTGATATATAAAGAATATATACTGTAATAGAAAGTATAAAAATACAAATTAATCTTTAAAAAAAACAAAAAACATAATAGTACAGTATATAGAATTAAAATCTGTTTTAAATATGGATTGTTGTGGACCATCGTGTTTTGGTTTTAATTCATCATTGGAAAAAAAAATCAATTTAAGTCTGGATTTCGTTTTTGGTTCCTTTTCCTTTTCAAATTTACACCTGCTGACATACAAATCCAAAACATGAGTTTGGTTTTCAAGTTCCAAACTGACAACAGACCAAAGCCAGTACTCGGATCCACTCGGAAACCCAAAGTCATTCTGAACTGGTACTCAATTCAACTCAGAAACCCCTAAGTTTGGGTGTGTTCATATTTCACGAAAAATAAAAGTGACATCTCTAGTTTCCATATTTAATGTTTTCTGTACCTTTTTGTACCCCCACCATAAGTATTGATCTTATTCAGTAGACTCAGAGGAACCTAACTGGAAATTCTAGTGAGAACTTTTATATCAAGTCTGTATATAGCTAACTCAGCATTACATATTGACAGGCTTCCTCGCTTCATTATATTGTGATATATGCTCATACAGGCTACAATTGTATCTAATAATAGGTAGAGCCTGTGGCTACAAACTAATAAAGAGTACAGAAAACCAATGCATTCCTGAACTTCTCAAATCCACATCTAATTTAGGTTTGGAAATCATCTATACTGTACATGCCACAGTGACACTGACTCACCTGGACGGGTGCTGGGATGGTAGAAGGTGGGGTCTGGTGCAGAGGAGAGACGGCAGCTGTCAGTGATCGTTGTCTGTCTACACACCCATTTTATACACCTCAAAAGCACCTTAGCTCAGCACCTTGCCAAAATTCTGCCGCCTCATTAGCTGTTCCTCCCACAAGTGTGAACAGTTACCGTACCTATTATATGTGCAGATCACCCCCTGAGTGTTAGTATCACTGATTTGTCTGCTCAGCTTCACCCCTCACTCATGGATGCTCTGACCACCTGTGCACATTATTCCTAGAAAAGAAACACCAAAAAATTAAAATAGATCAGCAGTCAGCAGCTTAATAAGGGGAATCTACATTTCCTCCATAAATGATGTTATATTCTCTGTACAGTATGTGCAGCCTACAAACTGTACATAGAAAATCAAAGATGTAAATACATGTACAAATCATATTACACTGCATATACCAGCCAGCAGGATGATATCTGTAGTGCTACGCATGGTACGGCAATAGTCCATACAAATCATATTACACTGCACTTAGCCAGCAGGAGGATATCTGTGGTGCTACACATGCTACGGCAATAGTCCATACAAATCATATTACACTGCACTTAGCCATCAGGAGGATATCTGCGGTGCTACACATGGTACGGCAATAGTCCATACAAATCATATTACACTGCACTTAGCCAGCATGAGGATATCTGTGGTGCTACACATGGTAAGGCAATAGTCCATACAAATCATATTACACTGCACTTAGCCAGCATGAGGACATCTGTGGTGCTACACATGCTACGGCAATAGTCCATACAAATCATATTACACTGCACATAAGAGCCAGCAGGAGGACATCTGTGGTGCTACACATGGTACGGCAATAGTCCATACAAATCATATTACAGTGCTTATACCAGCCAGCAGGAGGACATCTGTAGTGCTACACATGGTACGGCAAAAGTCCATACAAATCATATTACACTGCACATATCAGCCAGCAGGAGGATATCTGTGGTGCTACACATGGTATGGCAATAGTCCATACAAATCATATTACACTGCACATACCAGCCAGCAGGAGGACATCTGTAGTGCTACACTTGAAACAGCAATAGTCCATACGAATCATATTACACTGCACATACCAGCCATCAGGAGGATATCTGTGGTGCTACACATGGTAAGGCAATAGTCCATACAAATCATATTACACTGCACTTAGCCAGCATGAGGACATCTGTGGTGCTACACATGCTACGGCAATAGTCCATACAAATCATATTACACTGCACATAAGAGCCAGCAGGAGGACATCTGTGGTGCTACACATGGTACGGCAATAGTCCATACAAATCATATTACAGTGCTTATACCAGCCAGCAGGAGGACATCTGTAGTGCTACACATGGTACGGCAAAAGTCCATACAAATCATATTACACTGCACATATCAGCCAGCAGGAGGATATCTGTGGTGCTACACATGGTATGGCAATAGTCCATACAAATCATATTACACTGCACATACCAGCCAGCAGGAGGACATCTGTAGTGCTACACTTGAAACAGCAATAGTCCATACGAATCATATTACACTGCACATACCAGCCATCAGGAGGATATCTGTGGTGCTACACATGGTACGGCAATAGTCCATACAAATCATATTACACTGCACATACCAGCCATCAGGAGGATATTGTAACCCTCAGTAATGGGTAATGGTATCCTGTTAGCGAAGTGCCTCCACCTAAACTTATTTATAGTGTAGCTTAGGAAAACACTAATAACTTATTATAATACTCTGACTAACCCCACTTCTCCCTCTTTTAACAGTTTTGAAGAACCCAGATCCCACAGATGTGATGCCAATGTAAGTATACTAGCATGGGTTTAATAATAACCAGATTCACATACACATATCCTAAACATATATCCTAAACATACATATTAGTAGCATCGGATAAACATAGATTACAAATACATACATCTACTTATACTCTAATTATTTAATTATACTCTAACTATTCACTTCCCTCCTCTGGGCGCATAAGCCCCTTTCCTGTCTAGTTACTATACTTCCCAATGATACCCAGCCCCATTATAACATAGCACAGTAATTATACAGTGTACGAATATCCAACTCTCTACATATTATATTATATCTGGCCAGATATATAATACACAGTTATACACAGTTACACAGTTCTGATGTATGTGTGAGCTCTTATGTTGGCGCGCGTTGGGGCCCGTGTTCAGTATTGCTAGTGGCTATCCTGACTTTTGTTTAATAGTACCAGACCACCGTCAAAAGTCATAGGGTGGTTAGTTCCAAAGTCACCAATCGGGGTATGTAGTATGTAGATTAAAAGTTTATCCTTAGTGTGGGCGTATGAGGTAAATAGAAGAAGTATAAGCAATATATATCATGGGCTCTCACCAGTTAAGTCCGCCCATGCTCTGGATCAGGAGTACTCGGGATTGGCTTCTCCAATGTCCAACGCTAGATGACCTGCTCTCAGCCGGGCCAGGCTGCGAAGGGTTAACTGCCAGCTGTTTCCTCAGCGGTTTTTCTCAGCGCCGCTCTGTGACTAGGCACACTCTAGCTCCCTTGCTGTCAGCTCGGTCAGTCTTCTGGCACGGAGCCGCTCGTGGCTGCGTGCGCTCCTGGCTTTCTGATCACGGAGTAGCGCCGCTCTGCGCTGTCCTTCTCCGGCAGCTTGGACGCGTGAGCGGCACAGCTGAACTCCGACCTCTCGCCGCTGTCTGTCCACGGAGTAGCGCCGCTCTGCGCTGTCCTTCTCCGGCAGCTTGGGCGCGTGAGCGGCACAGCTAAGCTCTGGCCTCTCGCCTCACTGGGCTCCGCTTCCCCCACGGTGGGAGGGTAAGCTTACCAGTATTGGGTCTAAGCGGCTCCCAGTCCCTCGCCTGCAGGGATGTTCCGCTAGAGACCCGGCCACTACCTGCCGCTGCCGCCGCTGACTACGCTGACCACCCTTGCCGTGCCAGCCGCTCGTCACTCCGCTGCCTCCGTTGCCGCTGTTGCTGTATTCCTGCTGCTTGCGATCGCCGCACTAGGTCAGGTGAGCCCCGATGGAAAAGTTGTCCGCTCCGCTGGCTCTCCCTCCTTTTATATCCGCTGTCCTAGTCCAGTATCTCCCCGTGACATTAACGGCAGACATCATCTCATCTCATTCACGAGTCAGTACTAGAATCATCCCTGACTGACTCGTGCATTATGCATCTGGTAAATAAATAACTCCAGCGCTCCTACCACTATAAAACATACTCACATTGTACATTACAATTCAACACTTATCCAGCATATATATATAGCAATGAACATAAGGTTACATACTCTTCCCCTGGTGATCCGGTGAGCTTCGCTCCCAGATCACCACCATCTTCATTTATTTATTCTATGCAGATAGGAAGTAAGGCCATGCATAAGTGGCCAAGGGATAGACTACGGTGGGTATCACACTAAGTTCCCCTAATTTATCGTAGGTGAGGATTGAAGGCGGCCTGCGCGCCCTCTGCGGTCTCCTATTTATGGTTTCGTTATCATTACTACCTTGTTCCTGACCCCTACCATCTCTAAATTGTTGTTCTCCGACCACATCGCTACCACTGTTTCCGCTACCACTCACTTCCAAATCTCCATATTCCGTGGTATCCTCCCAGGATCTATTGCTATTGATAATATTACCGATACCAGGATCAACTTCATCTTTATAATAATGCCCAGGACATTCATCATTCATCTCCTCTTCTCTTTCCCCCTCAACAGTATGGGTCGGGCTATTATAATCAGGGGTAGTACGTCTATCCTGCCTTTCCTGGGTATCATTTCCCTGGTTAAGTACTTCCATCCTAACTTCTTTACCAATAGGTAACAGGTGCTGTCTATGATAAGTTAATATCTTTCCTTCCCCCTCCTCAGGTTTTATTTTATATACTGGCAGATCGTATAACTTTTCAACTATTATAAACGGGTCTTCCCTCCATCTATTGGAGATCTTCACACCTCTGGGGGTCCCAAACTTTCTCAGCAACACTCTGTCCCCAGGGCTGAGCTCCTGTTCCCTTACTTTACTATCATACATCCTCTTATTTTTCTGCCCCAACTTCTTTGCGGCACCTGAGGCTAACTGGTAGGCTTCCTGTAACTCTTCCCTTAACCTCTCTATATATTTGCTGTGTGGCACTTCCGAGCCATTCCTACTTTCTGGGTTTACGTTCAAACTAACATCTATAGGGAGCTTAGCTTCCCTCCCAAACATGAGAAAATAAGGGGAATACCTTGTCGATTCATTCATAGTACAATTGTAAGCATGCACTAATCGTTCTACATGTTTTTTCCAGTGCCTCTTATTCAGTGGGTTGAGCGTCCCCAGCATGTTCAACAAAGTCCTATTGAACCGTTCTGGTTGTGGGTCCCCTTGAGGGTGATATGGGGTAGTTCTGGATTTCACAATCCCACACAATAAACAGATTTCTCTAATCAGTCGACTTTCAAATTCCCTACCTCGGTCTGAATGCAGCCTATTGGGTAGGCCGTAATGGACAAAAAACTTACTCCACAAAGTATTAGCTACGGTCATGGCTTTCTGATTAGGGGTCACATACGCTTTAGCGTAACGAGTGAAATGGTTAGTTACCACTAATATGTGACATTTTTTTCCGTCCCCCACATCTAGTGTCAGGAAGTCCATACACACAATATCCATGGGTCCACTACTTTTGAAAGACACCATGGGGGCATGTTGTGTGGCCACGGTTTTCCGTACCACACAACTTCCACAGTTGCGACAGTAATCTTCCACATCCCTTCTCATCCCTGGCCAATAAAATCTTTGAGACACCAACCCTATAGTCTTTTCAACTCCTAGATGTCCATGGTCGTCATGTAAAGTCTGTAATGTCATGGGTCTAAATCTCTCAGGCAAGACCAATTGATAATTAGTTTTCCCTTTGGTTCTCTCTATCTTTCTATAAAGTACTCCATTCCTTATTTCTAACCATTTCTCTTGTCTTTTTAGGAGTTTGGCCTTCCCCGAGAATGGTGGCGATGTTCTTCCAGGCGAGTGTTTTTTTTTTTTTAATATCAGGTAATACGCGTCTCTAATATCAGGGTCGGCCAGTTGCGCTCTCTTCATCTGTACTGGCCGGATCATGGGCAACCCCTCCATCTCTAGTCGCCCCAACCAGCAATAGGATAGGGGTAATGCCTTCGGGGTAGCACCCAGGGCACTTATAGCACCGATACCACTTAGGTACTCACTCGCGAGTATATTTTCTTGATTTTGTATTTGACGGCACATCCCTTTTATGTCCCCCATTGGGATCTCCACCCAGTTTTCGTCTTCGCTTGTCGGCTCTGGACGCCCTGGTATTCTGGATAGTGCGTCGGCATCGATATTACTTACTCCCGGTCTGTACTTAATAGAGAAGTTGTACAGTGCTAAGGCTGCTAACCATCTATGCCCGGTCGCGTCTAACTTTGCAGTAGTGAGGATATATGTTAGGGGGTTATTGTCAGTGTGAATCTCAAATTGCACCCCATATAAATATTCATGGAACTTCTCTACCACACACCATTTTAGTGCTAGGAACTCCAATTTGTGGGTAGGGTAATTTTTCTCACTGCCTGTTAACCCCCTGCTGGCAAAAGAAACCGGTCTCTTCTTTTTACTTGTTGGACAATTCTGGTACAATACTCCCCCTATCCCTTCTTGGGAAGCATCAACATGGAGTATATATGGGTCGTTAGGATTTGCATATGCGAGCACGGGAGCGTGGGTGAGTTTTTCTTTCAGCTGAACAAAGGACGTCTCGCACTGCTGGGTCCACCTCTCCCCAAACAACTCCTCGGGTCTATACAACCTCTGTTCTTTTTTTTTACCATTCGGGTTCTTTTTCTGGTTGGGGGGCGGATATCCCTTAGTTAATTCAGTAAGGGGCTTTGCTAATTGCGAGTAGCTTGGGACGAACCTTCTGTAGTATCCGCAAAACCCCAGAAAAGACCTCAGTTCTCTAAGCTTAGTGGGTCTTGGCCAGGCCCTAACAGCTTCCACCTTCTCAGGATCTGTGGCTATCCCCTCTCGACTCACCACATGACCTAGGTACTTGACCGATGCTTGACATAGAATGCACTTGTCTATGGATAATTTCAGGCCTCCCTCAATAAGCCGGTCAATCACTTTCAAAAGGCGGTCATTGTGCTCCGGCAAGGTCTTCCCAAAAACAATTATATCATCGAGATACACCAGCACCTCCCGGTAGTTCATGTCACCTATAGCTTTCTCCATCGTCCTTTGGAAAGTAGCTGGTGCTCCTTTAATCCCCTGCGGCATCTTCAAGAACTCGAAAAAACCCAAAGGACATATAAACGCCGTTTTCTCTTGATCCTCCTTTCTCATAGGGATCTGATAAAACCCATTCCGTAAGTCTAAAACAGAAAACCAACCACTCCCTTGCAAGCAGTCTAGGGCTTCATCAATCCGGGGCACGGTGTACTGGTCTGGTACGGTGCGAGAATTCAAGGTTCTATAATCTACGCACATCCTTATCTTCCCCGTCTTTTTCCTAGCCACCACTATGGGAGAAGCATACGGACTTCTGGACTCGACAATCATTTGATTTTCCAACAATCCTTTAAGGTGTAATCTTACGTCTTCAAAATCAGCGGGGGCTATTCTTCGAGAACGTTCCCTGAAAGGGCTATTGTCGGTGAGATTTATCTGATGCTCCACTCCTATCGCTACCCCCAGGTCCCACTCTCCTTTGGAAAAACCCGACTCCTTTCCTTTTAGTGCTTCTATGAGTACTTTCTTTTCTTCTCCGGCAATATCGCTTCCAGTGAAGCACGACTCAAATTGGCTTTGGTCTACTCCCCCTACAGCCACATTGAGTGACCTACCAAAATCATGGTTGTCATCCCTATATGTCTGCGTCTGTGCCCTACTGTCCTCCTCTGCTAAACACCACTTAGACAATTCCCTATACAGTCTGGTGTTGGTACCTATAATAATAGGCAGGTCGTTGGCATCTCTTCCCATCTCTGGACATATAAGGGCGATGAAAGGGACTGTTAAATCACTCTCTCCGTCCCCTCCTAGCTTTATCTCTACCTCCACATATCCTAAGTAAGGGTATTTTTCTACACTTAGCCCCCATATAACTAATCCATTTAAGGGTCTTATAGGAACCTCGGGTATATACCTCTGGTACCATGGCTCAAATATAATGGATACTTGCGATCCACTATCCAATAGTACCATACATCCCACTCCATTTATTTCTGCGGTTACCGATGGTATGGGTCCTAAGAGCCCTTCTGGGATCAAACTACTTCCATTCCACCAAATTTTCCCCATTACTTCTACTTCATTCCTGGGGGGAACTGAGAGGGGCTCACAGTCCTCCCTTACTCGTTTCCCTGATCCGATTCAGGGTTAGCCTGGCCACCATTATCACTGTCTGTGGTGGTTGGGGTATTTCTATTTCTGACAAACTGACCATTGATACACTCAAACGCCCGATGCCCCAGTCTGCCACATTCAAAACATCTCCTATTCACACCTCTATAACCTCTCCCCATGCCTCTGACAGTTAATTCAGAATCCCGTCTCACATGGGCCCTTATTCTGATCGGTGCGGCCGGAGCCGCATATGCGGCTCCGACCGCACAGACGAATCCCCGCCTTGCATACGGATCGCCACCTCCGTCCGTACGCGGATATGTGGCGATCCGTATGAAAGTGGACGGGGATACGCCTCCTCCACCTTGGGAGCAGCCCCTGCATTCGATGGTCGCAGACCATCGAAGGCAGGGCCGCACGCTCCACCAGGTCGCGCAACACAAGACCTCACGGACACTTGTCCGTGTGAAATCTTGTATTGGGGCGGGCAGCTGACATCCGGCGATGTCAGCTGCCCGCCCCCTACACGAGCGTCACGGCCTCATTACCATGCATACGCCCCGCGTTTGCATGGGAACGCCCATGAAACGCGGGGCGTATGCATAGGGAAATGAGGCTAAGTAGCCCCTCACGCCCCTATCCGCCCCCTTTGCGGCGTTCAAAAAAAGTGTGCGGCGATTTCGCCTGCACATGCGCAGAGTGCCCTCTGCACATGCGCAGACCGAAAACATCGGCGGAACGGCCGCATGCGGCCGTTACCGCACGAACCAGAATAAGGGCCATGGTTATTTTGTAGTCAACACTTGTTCTATCTTTTTGTTTTGATCTTCTATCAACTTCAATATTTTGTCCTCAAAAGCATCCTTCTCTATGATAGGCTTTACCACTTTTACTTTTTTTACCGTCCTGTCTCTCATTTCTATCAATACCTCCTCCTGTTAATTTCTTTGAGTAACTCATTGAACATGGGCGGGGTATCTCTCAATACCGAACACCTTAACTTCTGTGCTACAAAGTCAGTTGTCTGAGCCCCTCGTAGCAATTGTCTTATTCTGCTCTTGTCTACGTCTCCTCTTTCTATCCCACCCTTTTCAACTATCTTATACAACAACTTATCTAGTCTTATTACATAAGTACTGAGCTTTTCCCCCGCTTCTTGAAAAGTATGATGGAACCTAGACAATAGCTCTCCCACGTCTTCTAGTGTTCCATACGCATAGTCTAAAGCCTCTAAATATGTTTCAAGGGTGGCTTGTGGGTTACTTCTCCTAGCGGCTTGTACAACCCCCATCGCTGGTCCCCTTAGACTTTTTACTACTCTCTGCCGTTTAATTTTATCAGGGCACTGCCATTCCTCCGCTTGCTGTACCGCGGCCTCCTTCCAAGCCTCATACGTTTCTTCCCCAACAGGAACGGGACTTATACCAGAAAATAACCTCAGCCTCCTATAACTCCCCTCATAATGCCATCTCTCCAACTGGGAAACCACTCTATCTATTGTAGTCTCGAACTGAGTTCCCCTTGTACTGGCTTCAGCGTCTTCAGCGGCATCACCATCTCTGTCTCCTCTAGGTCCCCTATCACTACTGTCTTCTGTTAATATGGGAAAACTTGCCGTCTCCCCGTCTGGGTCAACATTTATCGGCCATATGACCTGCCATCGTCTTCCTGTTTCCTCATCAGCCACCACCATGGACGGAAGCAAACAGCTATCAAGGTCTTTTTCATTCTCGATGAGGAAAGCGACCACCTTCCCCATGTCTCCTCTCCACCTATCTATGATCTTAGGTCGTACTATTCCATATAGCTTGTCAATGCACGCAACGACATCTCTGTCTAGGAATTCCGCGAAGTTTCCCCCTATAGCTAAACACCTTTTCACACTCCTCCCCTTCCTAATGCACCACTCATATATATCCTTCTCCGACAAAATGCCCCTATGCTCCATCTCAGCAGTGCCTCCACTTGTAACCCTCAGTAATGGGTAATGGTATCCTGTTAGCGAAGTGCCTCCACCTAAACTTATTTATAGTGTAGCTTAGGAAAACACTAATAACTTATTATAATACTCTGACTAACCCCACTTCTCCCTCTTTTAACAGTTTTGAAGAACCCAGATCCCACAGATGTGATGCCAATGTAAGTATACTAGCATGGGTTTAATAATAACCAGATTCACATACACATATCCTAAACATATATCCTAAACATACATATTAGTAGCATCGGATAAACATAGATTACAAATACATACATCTACTTATACTCTAATTATTTAATTATACTCTAACTATTCACTTCCCTCCTCTGGGCGCATAAGCCCCTTTCCTGTCTAGTTACTATACTTCCCAATGATACCCAGCCCCATTATAACATAGCACAGTAATTATACAGTGTACGAATATCCAACTCTCTACATATTATATTATATCTGGCCAGATATATAATACACAGTTATACACAGTTACACAGTTCTGATGTATGTGTGAGCTCTTATGTTGGCGCGCGTTGGGGCCCGTGTTCAGTATTGCTAGTGGCTATCCTGACTTTTGTTTAATAGTACCAGACCACCGTCAAAAGTCATAGGGTGGTTAGTTCCAAAGTCACCAATCGGGGTATGTAGTATGTAGATTAAAAGTTTATCCTTAGTGTGGGCGTATGAGGTAAATAGAAGAAGTATAAGCAATATATATCATGGGCTCTCACCAGTTAAGTCCGCCCATGCTCTGGATCAGGAGTACTCGGGATTGGCTTCTCCAATGTCCAACGCTAGATGACCTGCTCTCAGCCGGGCCAGGCTGCGAAGGGTTAACTGCCAGCTGTTTCCTCAGCGGTTTTTCTCAGCGCCGCTCTGTGACTAGGCACACTCTAGCTCCCTTGCTGTCAGCTCGGTCAGTCTTCTGGCACGGAGCCGCTCGTGGCTGCGTGCGCTCCTGGCTTTCTGCTCACGGAGTAGCGCCGCTCTGCGCTGTCCTTCTCCGGCAGCTTGGACGCGTGAGCGGCACAGCTGAACTCCGACCTCTCGCCGCTGTCTGTCCACGGAGTAGCGCCGCTCTGCGCTGTCCTTCTCCGGCAGCTTGGGCGCGTGAGCGGCACAGCTAAGCTCTGGCCTCTCGCCTCACTGGGCTCCGCTTCCCCCACGGTGGGAGGGTAAGCTTACCAGTATTGGGTCTAAGCGGCTCCCAGTCCCTCACCTGCAGGGATGTTCCGCTAGAGACCCGGCCACTACCTGCCGCTGCTGCCGCTGACCACGCTGACCACCCTTGCCGTGCCAGCCGCTCGTCACTCCACTGCCTCCGTTGCCGCTGTTGCTGTATTCCTGCTGCTTGCGATCGCCGCACTAGGTCAGGTGAGCCCCGATGGAAAAGTTGTCCGCTCCGCTGGCTCTCCCTCCTTTTATATCCGCTGTCCTAGTCCAGTATCTCCCCGTGACATTAACGGCAGACATCATCTCATCTCATTCACGAGTCAGTACTAGAATCATCCCTGACTGACTCGTGCATTATGCATCTGGTAAATAAATAACTCCAGCGCTCCTACCACTATAAAACATACTCACATTGTACATTACAATTCAACACTTATCCAGCATATATATATAGCAATGAACATATGGTGCTACACATGCTACGGCAATAGTCCATACAAATCATATTACACTGCACTTAGCCATCAGGAGGATATCTGTGGTGCTACACATGGTACGGCAATAGGCCATACAAATCATATTACACTGCACTTAGCCAGCATGAGGATATCTGTGGTGCTACACATGGTAAGGCAATAGTCCATACAAATCATATTACACTGCACTTAGCCAGCATGAGGACATCTGTGGTGCTACACATGCTACGGCAATAGTCCATACAAATCATATTACACTGCACATAAGAGCCAGCAGGAGGACATCTGTGGTGCTACACATGGTACGGCAATAGTCCATACAAATCATATTACAGTGCTTATACCAGCCAGCAGGAGGACATCTGTAGTGCTACACATGGTACGGCAAAAGTCCATACAAATCATATTACACTGCACATATCAGCCAGCAGGAGGATATCTGTGGTGCTACACATGGTATGGCAATAGTCCATACAAATCATATTACACTGCACATACCAGCCAGCAGGAGGACATCTGTAGTGCTACACTTGAAACAGCAATAGTCCATACGAATCATATTACACTGCACATACCAGCCATCAGGAGGATATCTGTGGTGCTACACATGGTACGGCAATAGTCCATACAAATCATATTACACTGCACATACCAGCCATCAGGAGGATATCTGTGGTGCTACACATGGTACGGCAATAGTCCATACAAATCATATTACACTGCACATACCAGCCATCAGGAGGATATCTGTGGTGCTACACATGGTACGGCAATAGTCCATACAAATCATATTACACTGAACATAAGAGCCAGCTGGAGGATGTCTGTAGTGCTACACATTGAACGGCAATAGTCCATACAAATCATATTACACTGCACATATCAGCCAGCAGGAGGATATCTGTAGTGATACGCATGGTACGGCAATAGTCCATACAAATCATATTACACTGCACTTAGCCAGCAGGAGGATATCTGTGGTGCTACACATGGTACGGCAATAGTCCATACAAATCATATTACACTGCACATAAGAGCCAGCAGGAGGATGTCTGTAGTGCTACACATGGTACGGCAATAGTCCATACAAATCATATTACACTGCACATAAGAGCCATCAGGAGGACATCCGTAGTGCTACACATGGAACGGCAATAGTCCATACAAATCATATTACACTGCACATAAGAACCATCAGGAGGACATCCGTAGTTCTACACATTGAACGGCAATAGTCCATACAAATCATATTACACTGCACATACCAGCCATCAGAAGGACATCCTTAGTGCTACACATGGAACGGCAATAGTCCATACAAATCATATTACACTGCACATAAGAGCCATCAGGAGGACATCCTTAGTGCTACACATGGAACGGCAATAGTCCATACGAATCATATTACATTGCACATAAGAGCCAGCAGGAGGATGTCTGTAGTGCTACACATGGAACGGCAATAGTCCATACAAATGCAAATCATATTACACTGCACATAAGAGCCAGCAGGAGGATGTCTTTACTACACATGGCTGACCTTCCAAAATGACCCTTGCCACCCAGAATACAAAACAAAGTAAGAGAGAAGTCGGCTAAAATCATTTAGCAAATTGTATAAAAGGGTGTTTTACCGAGATATACTCTCCATGCGAAACAGAACCGTTATAAGAGGAAAACATCACCTAAAGATTTTCCTGTATAATCTGTCTGATGGGAACAAAAATTTGGTAATGTATGGGAGTGTATTTTTGTTCCCAAAAGCTGAAAACCAGACAATGGTCATGTAGACAAATATATTCAAAGGTGCTCCCACGCAGTGCTATTTAACCCTGCGATGTGCGCTCCCGCGTACTTCATATCTCAAGGTACAAAAAGTATGTGCACCATGTCATTTTTGGACAAGATCGCATCACATCTAGTTTGAAAGGGAACGCTGCCGTAGCACATCGTATGTGTTTTGATATAGATGCGATGCGATCTAGTCCAAAACGCATAGTGTGCATTGCTCCGTGTATGGGCAGCTTAACACACTTATTAAACTATTGTTTTTGTTATTTTCCAGTGTTGGGAGCAAATGTTTGTCATTTGCTCGCATACACTACCAGATTTCTGTTACCACCAGACAGATTGGACAGATAAATCTTTTAGGTGTGTACCTAACTTAGCACTCTGGAAAGGATGAGACAGCGGATTCAGTAGAGGAGTTAATGCAGGTGGAGATAACAGGACTATTACACTGTTAATGAGCTTGTTTCCTACATGGTCACAGTTACCTGACAGCTGGACCCAGGGAAAGTAAATAAATCTGAGCGTGATGATTTCCTGGCTCATTTGATGAGTAGGGAGTCTGAGCTCTGTCTATTGGGGTGCGATGTGGTAAAACATATCTTAGATCAGCACGGTACAGGGGGTGGATGGGGGTAAAGATTATCTTTACTAATGAAGTGCAACAGTTTATTTGCAGCTCTGGACAGAACAAATAAGCATCTTTCCATTCTCATCACACTTCCTTAGCACACAGATACCACGTCTGACACTGCACTTGTGAACATATTGTATAATGTCAGCATGGTAACCTGCAACACGTATGCTTACAGCACTGTGGCCCTTATTCTAGTTGACTCTTTGGGATGCGCGTTCTTTCGGAAATGACCGTACGCCACGCACGTCGGTCCATCAAAGAACACACGCCTACAGGTCGTCCGCATCCGTCCGGACGGACTTTCTAAGAAGAGTAAGTGTCTTCGGACTGCATCCAAACGTGCGTGTGCGGTGGGAGGTCAAAGATTCTGCACGGTCTTACTGCGTCCGAAGCTGACTGTACGCACCGATTTGGTAAGTGGCGTAACTAGCTTTTGGGCGCCCCCCCGCCGTTAAAGGGAGGGCGCCCACCCATGCACCCCGCCGCACCATCCCCCGCCCGCCTGCTCCACCGCACCAACCCTCGCCCGCCCCGCCGCACCAACCCTCGCCCGCCCCACCGCACCAACCCCCGCCTCCCCGCCCATGCAATCCCCCCCATCCCCCGCAGTCTTACCTACGCTCAGTATGCGCTGGTCCCGGCTCCCTTCTTCTGCTATGAGGACCACCACAAAATGTCCGCCCCCATGCAGCAGACAGTTTCAGAGAACTGTCTGCTAAAGAGCCAGCAGGAGGATGTCTTTACTACACATGGCTGACCTTCCAAAATGACCCTTGCCACCCAGAATACAAAACAAAGTAAGAGAGAAGTCGGCTAAAATCATTTAGCAAATTGTATAAAAGGGTGTTTTACCGAGATATACTCTCCATGCGAAACAGAACCGTTATAAGAGGAAAACATCACCTAAAGATTTTCCTGTATAATCTGTCTGATGGGAACAAAAATTTGGTAATGTATGGGAGTGTATTTTTGTTCCCAAAAGCTGAAAACCAGACAATGGTCATGTAGACAAATATATTCAAAGGTGCTCCCACGCAGTGCTATTTAACCCTGCGATGTGCGCTCCCGCGTACTTCATATCTCAAGGTACAAAAAGTATGTGCACCATGTCATTTTTGGACAAGATCGCATCACATCTAGTTTGAAAGGGAACGCTGCCGTAGCACATCGTATGTGTTTTGATATAGATGCGATGCGATCTAGTCCAAAACGCATAGTGTGCATTGCTCCGTGTATGGGCAGCTTAACACACTTATTAAACTATTGTTTTTGTTATTTTCCAGTGTTGGGAGCAAATGTTTGTCATTTGCTCGCATACACTACCAGATTTCTGTTACCACCAGACAGATTGGACAGATAAATCTTTTAGGTGTGTACCTAACTTAGCACTCTGGAAAGGATGAGACAGCGGATTCAGTAGAGGAGTTAATGCAGGTGGAGATAACAGGACTATTACACTGTTAATGAGCTTGTTTCCTACATGGTCACAGTTACCTGACAGCTGGACCCAGGGAAAGTAAATAAATCTGAGCGTGATGATTTCCTGGCTCATTTGATGAGTAGGGAGTCTGAGCTCTGTCTATTGGGGTGCGATGTGGTAAAACATATCTTAGATCAGCACGGTACAGGGGGTGGATGGGGGTAAAGATTATCTTTACTAATGAAGTGCAACAGTTTATTTGCAGCTCTGGACAGAACAAATAAGCATCTTTCCATTCTCATCACACTTCCTTAGCACACAGATACCACGTCTGACACTGCACTTGTGAACATATTGTATAATGTCAGCATGGTAACCTGCAACACGTATGCTTACAGCACTGTGGCCCTTATTCTAGTTGACTCTTTGGGATGCGCGTTCTTTCGGAAATGACCGTACGCCACGCACGTCGGTCCATCAAAGAACACACGCCTACAGGTCGTCCGCATCCGTCCGGACGGACTTTCTAAGAAGAGTAAGTGTCTTCGGACTGCATCCAAACGTGCGTGTGCGGTGGGAGGTCAAAGATTCTGCACGGTCTTACTGCGTCCGAAGCTGACTGTACGCACCGATTTGGTAAGTGGCGTAACTAGCTTTTGGGCGCCCCCCCGCCGTTAAAGGGAGGGCGCCCACCCATGCACCCCGCCGCACCATCCCCCGCCCGCCTGCTCCACCGCACCAACCCTCGCCCGCCCCGCCGCACCAACCCTCGCCCGCCCCACCGCACCAACCCCCGCCTCCCCGCCCATGCAATCCCCCCCATCCCCCGCAGTCTTACCTACGCTCAGTATGCGCTGGTCCCGGCTCCCTTCTTCTGCTATGAGGACCACCACAAAATGTCCGCCCCCATGCAGCAGACAGTTTCAGAGAACTGTCTGCTAAATGGGGGCGGACATTTTGTTGTGGTCCTCACAGGCTTACTGAAGAAGACACTGACAGGTAAAGACTGTGGGGGATGGCGGCGGGGTGTAACTATAGCACTGCAGCCCCCGGCGCCCGCACATGTACAGCGCCCCCCCCCCCCCCCCCCCCCCCCCCCGCGGTCGCGAGGGCTGCGGTGCTATAGTTACGCACCTGGAGTTGGTGTATGTGCGCAAACCCCAGTAATCTATTCAGAAATATTAATGTAATCAATTACTTCCGAATTGACACTTAAACACATTACTTGCACTTTAGATTAACCCTTACATCATGTTAAGTTTTAAAACTTCATTGTTGCCCCTTTACCTGTGTTTTATGTATGCATACTATATATTAATTGCAAGGCAAATGTAATCATTCTAAATGTTCAAATTGTGATTTACACATAATAAATGACAAATACCTACAGTTTAAAACACAGTACGTGTCTTTGTACATCATTATGCTGACCGGCTAACTTTATTTTTATTACAAATATTTGAATTTTGTGCCATGCAATGAATTGGTCACTACAATAAAGGTACAGTAGTTCGCTGTGCAAACACACACACATACACACCAGCACACCTTCAACACCAATTATTCATTACCCTTCACTTTCTTACACTTTATGCAATAACACATCTCTATAGAGTATCTACCTTTTGCAAGTTACATAAATATATTACACAATATACAAAAATACTGTTACATTCTACAAGAACACACAGACAACTTCTAACTGTAAACAAATATTTATTTAAACAAACAAAATAAAAATTTAAATAAAAGGTCGCTCAGGTCCTGCACATCCTCGGTCAACATCAGGAGGTACTGCCTCATCCTGTCAAGTGTCCCTCGGATGCCCTCCTGGACTTGTCTCTGGTAATCTGTAGGCATGTTAAAGGGGGTTCAACATTACTATTGATATTCATGTGTACATTTTATATTGTGATCCATACAATATGTCAAAATTACCTACAGCAGAAAAAAATATAGATACACTCAATTACATAGGCTACTGTTTGCAGCATTAAAATAACTACTATGATGGTGACACACACACACAGTTGTTTACTGTATTAAATCTGTTGCTTATACCAGAAAAGAACAATGTATGTATAAAAAGGCCACCTACACTTGAACCTCTGTTAAACTTGACAAGCCTTACCAGTCAGCAATGTACTGTAAAGCTACTACCATTATAAGTACTTCCCTTTTTTCATAAATATAATCTATACACTATGTCAATGCAATGTGGTCAAGTTGTGGCTCTCATTCCCGTCCTTTCTGTAATCCATACTAACCTAGGTGTGATGTTGCTGCTGCTAGCGAAAGGCTAATAGCATGAGGGTTTAAAAATGTATATCCAACAGGCTAATGGATACAATATGGCCTTGTTTCATATTTTTGTTTTCTGGCCATACCCTGGATTACAATTGTCTATAGAAACAAACCATTTTTTTAACAATGTCCCACATACTCCATTTATGCCATAGTCCATAGTATAATTAAAAATACATAACACATACCTGTAATACCCCATTCTATGTATATATGTATATACCATAAGTTAGAACAGTGTAAATGCTTATAAGCCTGATACAGATGTGTTGTTTTAATAAGTAATACCCTTGGACATTAGGAGTACCTTTATAGGTGCATATATTGGTGGGACATCCCTTATTACTAAAGAAATGGAACATGCCAAATGGTATGACCTATGGCAGACTATACTATTGTCACTGCTGTGAGGGGAGAGACTAAAGAGTGACTGTGGATGCCCCGATAGTGTTAAATAAAGTTGGGGTGCGCGAGTGCCCAAGAAAGCAGTTGCCCGCTGAGACAGAGGGGATAAAAGGCGGGGGGAGAGAACTTTTTAGAGAGGAGAGCGTGGAGAGAGGGTTAACGGAGCAGGGAGCCGTCCGTTACGGAAGTGTGCAGAGCAGCGCAGCATAGGAGAAGCAGAGAGCGGTGCTGTAAAAAGTGAGAGTGATTTACCCGATCCAGGAGTGATATAAGAAGACGCGGAGACCGGAGACTGACAGCCGGCATCGCTGATTCAGGAGCTGAGACATCGGCGGGGAAAGCCCTCTCACAGCGCGTCATCTCTGGGCGGCGCTGAAGAGGAGGCGTCATCGACGGCCAGGCCGGGCTAGGATTGGGAGCCCGGATTAGTACCTCACCTCAAGAGGAGTGGTGAGTCGAGCCCCCCTACTGACCAGCCCACATACTCATTAAAACGAGGGAGCATATTAGTAGATAGCGGCTGCGTCATAGATAGGCGGCGCCAAGCCCTGAGGAGTCCCAGGGAGAAGTGACAGGGCTGCCAGAGAGGTGGTGAGTGTAAAGACAGTATAATTCACTTGCCTATACAGTACTAAATTATTACCAGGGACAGCTGACATCCTAGATTGCAATGCACTTCTAGTACTTTTAGTACAGCCTTCTGATTCCTGCATAGACTCTATGCCATTGAAAGTAGTAACTCCCTGCCAGTTATTCTACTATCAGCTTACCTAGCAAGATTACGGAACAAGAGAGAGTTAAACCCGGCTTATGAACCAGGGGACACCTCTCTGATACCTTCATAAAAGGGAGCTGCCGTAGTGACAAGCCTTGTGTATTTTATGCTAACAATTCATCATTACCCGAGCTAAACCCGGTTCTCCAAGAGCCTGGGGACGCTCTGTCAAGTCAGCAGCAACGTAGGAGTTATAAAAGAGACAGCTATGTATAGCCTTTATCTGTCTACTGCCAGTTGATCTACCGTCATAACCATTTACTCGAGATAACAGGTGTAGCACCAGGGAATCCGAGATATAGGAGAACAGAGGCGCTCTAGGAAAATGAGTGAATCAACATAACTATCGTGAAGTAATTAATAGAGCTAAACCCGGTTCTCCAAGAGCCAGGGGACGCTCTCTCAATACTACAGCCGCATAGGATATAGCCCGAAGAAAAGCTAGCATTGCTACCTATTTAATGTATATATATATTTAATATTCTGAGGGTGGGAGCCGCAGCCAGTGAACTCACTGACTGATAATTGTAACTGTATCTACCCAACGGAGGGACACCGTCATACTTACCGTTGGTTTCAACAGTCGGGATATTATTGACTTGTGTTCAGACTTTGGTAACGGAGGTAATTGGGTGATCACCTATAAGGGAAAGAAAGTGCTTATTCAGTTAAAGTATAAGAAAGGATTATTAATAGAGTTAAGATTATTGCGCAATAATAGAAATATTGTTAATGTATAAGTATTCTATAGATTAGTAGCATACCGTAATTGAAGCAATATAGTATAAAATACTTTAAGGTGTAAAGCCATATAAAGAAAATGCGATACTTGGTGAGGGTATGAAGCAGTCCAGATGACTAGGAGCAAGGTATTAACAAGTCCAGGAGAAAATTGTGAATGGTGTGTTCTATATAAATTCAGATAGAATATATTTTGCTACTACCCACTTGTATTAGATTATATACACTGTTGTATGTATTACCTAAAGATGTTTTAAATAAATTGTTCTATTGTTCAATCCCATTGATTTATCTTTTGGGTGATTCCCCAAGCTCACCCAAATAGTGGTCACCAACTGTATGTGATTCATTGGTGTTAAGTACAACAGACACTGCTTGGGGTGGAGGCACTGCATAAACAAACTGTGGAAATCAGCGTTACATCTGGAGGCACTGCTGAGATCCACCGAACCAAAATGGAACATATAACTTCCCAAGAACTCCAGGAGTGGATGCAGCTCCATGGATTATTTGTGGACTGTAGTTTTGCAATGGCAGGAAAGTTTGACAACATGTCTGACGAAGAAATTCTGGAAGAAGTCGATAAACTGTATGGAGTACGTCGACCCAAATTGGTCGATAAAAAATCCAGAAGAGGAGAAGGAGATGTGTGGGCAGTATTGATTACTAACCTTAACAAATTGGATTCTACATTAATACCGGCCCAGATTATAACCTCCCAGTCACCCCCTCAAAGGTGGAAGATTATCTGGTCGGAAGGTACTGGTGAGGAACAGAGAGAGATACAACTGGAAAGTTATGCTACTCAGGCTGGAACTGGAGATAGGGGCAAGGACTCCCATACTGGTCTGCATTTAGATACTGATGTAACTAGGGAACCGGACCAAGACCCATCGGTGGATAAAGTGATGGATCGAGTGGTTAGCCAGATGGAAAGGTGGCATTATGAAGGTGGATATAGGCGATTACGTATATTTTCGGGATTGGTACCAGTTCCGACGGGAGAAGAAAATTATGAGGCATGGAGGCAAACTGCTACACAGCATTCTGAAGAATGGCGATGCCCGGAGCATATAAAAAAACAACGCATGGTAGAGAGTCTTAGAGGGCCGGCCATGGGCATTATACAAGCTACCAGGAGGAGTAATAGTAACGCTACGCTCAAGGATTATTTTGATGCCCTGGACTACTCTTTTGGAACATTAGAAGACGTAGGAGATTATTATCTAGACTTAATCATACGTACCAAGAACCTAATGAGACTCTTACTAATTTCATTTATCGCTTAAATAAGATTCTGTATAAATTATAAGACAAAGGAGGAATTCAGGGGGCAGAAATGGATGAGAAAAGACTGAAGTATGTGTTGCGGGGAGCTTTAACATCCAACCCAGTGGCCCAACGGCTTCGGTGTACGGTATCCAAAGACAAGGCACCGACTCTTAGTGATCTAATAAAAGAAGTGAAATTGGAAGAAGTGCAAATTGAAAACAGAGAAAAGACTATAAAAAGGGTCAAAGTGGTAATTCCAGCTACTGAAGTACCTTTAGCCTCTGACCGGTTATACAAGCTTATGGAAGACCAAAATAAGAAATTGGATCAACTAATAGCCTTCCAGACTCCCGCTGCCCCAGTGATGACGGAAGCCCCTATGACTCATGGGAGAGGTTATAATCGAAGATCGGATGATAGAGGGAACTATACCTGTTATAGTTGTGGCCAACTGGGCCATCGTAGTTTCGAATGCCCACAACGTGGAAGATATAGCCGACGATTAACTAATCCTGACTCCCGGGACCCTACCCTGTCGGGAAACTTACAAGGGACGCCGATGAACCCCGCATCGACTCCCAACTCATAGATGTAACTTCAATGGGGAACACCCAGTGGTCTAGTTTAATACACAATGGACTAGTTGGAGACGCCCCCATGGTTCCCGCGTTAATAAATGGACAGTATTGTAGAGTGTTATTGGACAGTGGGTCACAGGTCTCAATAATTTTCGAGGGCTGGTACCATCAACATCTGGCAGATATACCTTTGAACCCTATAGATGGACTAGTGATATGGGGATTGAGTCATCAAAAATACCCCTACTTGGGATATGTGACCACTCACATTCAGTTTATGGACAATACTGCAGAGTATCAAAACCTTTTGCCCTTTCTAGCCTGCTCCGTGAGATTCGTTGACCTGTTGAGTCGCTCGCGTGACGACCGCGAGCTTTGTCGGGTGACCAGGCGGTTGCACAAGCCGAGGCACACAGCAGACACCAGGAATATGCCGAAATCTGGGGACACCAGCCGCACTGTGTTGGAAATATCGTAGATGGGTAACCGGGTAACACCGACATGATGCGCAAGAACCTCCCAATTGCTGCAGTTGTGGCCCAGCATGTCCTCCAGACCAGGCACTGTGTGGAGACAGACTTGGAAGGTGAGGTGGGCACACAGGAAGAGGATGCTGGTGGTGAGCAGGAATTTCAGCAGATGTCCTGTGTGACCTCTCATACTGTGGGCGGTGGGACCAGCAAACCATGGTAATAGTAGCAGGAACAACAGGTAGATCAGGGACAGCAAGTTGTAACGAAACAGACAGGCTTGAATAACAGCCAGGATAAGGCACGGGCGGCTGCCAGCAAGACACCTTCTCCTCCTCCAGGCTACAGCCAGCGCTTGGGAAGGCTGATGAGTGACGCAGTGTAAAGCCAAATAAAGTAAATGTAATACCCCATTCTATGTATATATGTATATACCATAAGTTCGAACAGTGTAAATGCTTAAAATGCTTATAAGCCTGATACAGATGTGTTGTTTTAATAAGTAATACCCTTGGACATTAGGAGTACCTTTATAGGTGCATATATTGGTGGGACATCCCTTATTACTAAAGAAATGGAACATGCCAAATGGTATGACCTATGGCAGACTATACTATTGTCACTGCTGTGAGGGGAGAGACTAAAGAGTGACTGTGGATGCCCTGATAGTGTTAAATAAAGTTGGTGTGCGCGAGTGCCCAAGAAAGCAGTTGCCCGCTGAGACAGAGGGGATAAAAGGCGGGGGGAGAGAACTTTCTAGAGAGGAGAGCGTGGAGAGAGGGTTAACGGAGCAGGGAGCCGTCCGTTACGGAAGTGTGCAGGACAGAGCGCATGGGGCAGCAGAAGCGGTGCTGGTGACGGACAGTGATGTACCTGTACAATACATCCTAGCAGCACACACTGGTCGCACTGTTCTGCCGAGCAGTTATGGTTCGTCTAACAGTAGATCTCATTGCAAGAACCAGCAATCAACTCCGCAGCAGGAAGGATGAGTCCCTTACCCAGCGCTTCAAAAGAGTCACGCACCTGAACTTCTCCAATAAAAACATTGATTATGTTGAGGACCTATCCATGTGCAGAAACCTCACTGTCTTATATCTATATGACAATAACATTAGTCACATTGCACATCTTGGATTTGCAACAAATCTGACACACCTGTACCTCCAAAATAACTGCATATCCTGCATAGAAAACCTGGATGGATTGAAAAGACTAGAGAAGCTATATTTAGGTGGCAATTATATCACTGTCGTTGAAGGTTTAGAAGGTCTGGAGGAATTGAGAGAACTGCACCTTGAGAACCAGCGGATTCCAGCAGGAGAGAAACTACTGATGGACCCAAGGACGCTTAATTCTCTCACCAAGTCTCTCACCGTCTTGAATATCACCAATAATAATATTGATGAATTAAAAGAACTCGCAGTTTTGGAAAACTTAACCCAGCTTGTTGCTGTGGACAATGACCTTAGAGACATTAAGGATCTGGAGTTTGCTCTGAGCAAATGGCCTCGACTGTGGAGGATGGATCTCAGTGGAAACCCAATTTGCCACAAGCCTAAATACAGAGACAGAGTAATAGTTATCTCAAAGACTTTGGAAATCCTAGATGGTAAAGAAATCAATGAAATGGCCAGGCAATTCCTAGTCAACTGGAAAGCCTCAAAGGATGCCAGGAAGAAAAGCAGAGAAGACAATGTTGCTGGGAGATTAGTCTACCAACAGTTATATGACTTAGAACAAACTCGCGCCCTCCTGCCTGCACTGTATCAGACTACAAGTTATCTAGACAAGGACAAAGCAAAGTATATATATATGGCACAGATGCATAGTGACCATACAATCAAGTAATAGCTGAATCTCAAAGTCCTTATGCATCTCCCATTGTGGTTGCACGGAAAAAGAACGGAGATATAAGACTGTGTATAGACTATCGAACTCTTAATAACAGAACTCTGGAAGATCAGTACACAGTACCGAAAGTAGAAGAAGCGCTGGACTGCCTTCAGGGGAGCCAATGGTTTTCCGTACTTGACCTAAGGTCAGGATACTATCAAATACCCATGCATCCAGATGATTGTGCCAAGACCGCCTTTATTTGTCCGATCGGATTTTTTGAGTTTCTTAAAATGCCACAAGGTATAAAGGGGGCCCCTGCCACTTTCCAAAGGACAATGGAAAAAGTAATTGGGGATATGTGCTATCGTGAAAGTACTTCACGATAGCACATATCCCCAATTACTTTTTCCATTGTCCTTTGGAAAGTGGCAGGGGCCCCCTTTATACCTTGTGGCATTTTAAGAAACTCAAAAAATCCGATCGGACAAATAAAGGTGGTCTTGGCACAATCATCTGGATGCATGGGTATTTGATAGTATCCTGACCTTAGGTCAAGTACGGAAAACCATTGGCTCCCCTGAAGGCAGTCCAGCGCTTCTTCTACTTTCGGTACTGTGTACTGATCTTCCAGAGTTCTGTTATTAAGAGTTCGATAGTCTATACACAGTCTTATATCTCCGTTCTTTTTCCGTGCAACCACAATGGGAGATGCATAAGGACTTTGAGATTCAGCTATTACTTGATTTTCAAGGAGAAATTTTAAATGAAGGCGCACATCGTCGAAGTCTGCAGGAGCCAATCTTCGTGATCTTTCCCGAAATGGGGTATCATCTGTCATCCGTATTCGGTGTTCCACCCCAGTGGCCGTTCCTAAATCCCAATCGCTTAATGAATAGACCGATTCAATTACTTTCATGTCCCGGATGAGTTGTTCACGATCGTCATATGAGATATCGCTGCCATTAAAACATTCCAATATTCGAGTGTTGAAGGCGGAAAGGGCAACCCCATCAGTTCTGGCGTTGACCATAAGCTTAGGAGATGCAAAGAAATTGAGAGATTGTGTCTCTTGGTCAGAAGAATGTGAGATTATGTTATCTTGGTTTTGGCACCACTTAGACAAGGTTTTGAATAGATGGGAATTAGTCCCCACAATTACAGAAACAACATCTTGTCCAGAGGGAGGATCAGGACATACGAGGGCTAGAAAGGGCAAAAGGTTTTGATACTCTGCAGTATTGTCCATAAACTGAATGTGAGTGGTCACATATCCCAAGTAGGGGTATTTTTGATGACTCAATCCCCATATCACTAGTCCATCTATAGGGTTCAAAGGTATATCTGCCAGATGTTGATGGTACCAGCCCTCGAAAATTATTGAGACCTGTGACCCACTGTCCAATAACACTCTACAATACTGTCCATTTATTAACGCGGGAACCATGGGGGCGTCTCCAACTAATCCATTGTGTATTAAACTAGACCACTGGGTGTTCCCCATTGAAGTTACATCTATGAGTTGGGAGTCGATGCGGGGTTCATCGGCGTCCCTTGTAAGTTTCCCGAAAGGGTAAGGTCCCGGGAGTCAGGATTAGTTAATCGTCGGCTATATCTTCCACGTTGTGGGCATTCGAAACTACGATGGCCCAGTTGGCCACAACTATAACAGGTATAGTTCCCTCTATCATCCGATCTTCGATTATAACCTCTCCCACGAGTCATAGGGGCTTCCGTCATTACTGGGGCAGCGGGAGTCTGGAAGGCTATTAGTTGATCCAATTTCTTATTTTGTTCTTCCATAAGCTTGTATAACCGGTCAGAGGCTAAAGGTACTTCAGTAGCTGGAATTACCACTTTGACCCTTTTTATAGTCTTTTCTCTGTTTTCAATTTGCACTTCTTCCAATTTCACTTCTTTTATTAGATCACTAAGAGTCGGTGCCTTGTCTTTGGATACCGTACACCGAAGCCGTTGGGCCACTGGGTTGGATGTTAAAGCTCCCCGCAACACATACTTCAGTCTTTTCTCATCCATTTCTGCCCCCTGAATTCCTCCTTTGTCTAATAATTTATACAGAATCTTATTTAAGCGATAAATGAAATTAGTAAGAGTCTCATTAGGTTCTTGGTACGTATGATTAAGTCTAGATAATAGATCTCCTACGTCTTCTAATGTTCCAAAAGAGTAGTCCAGGGCATCAAAATAATCCTTGAGCGTAGCGTTACTATTACTCCTCCTGGTAGCTTGTATAATGCCCATGGCCGGCCCTCTAAGACTCTTTACAATGCGTTGTTTTTTTATATGCTCCGGGCATCGCCATTCTTCAGAATGCTGTGTAGCAGTTTCCCTCCATGCCTCATAATTTTCTTCTCCCGTCGGAACTGGTACCAATCCCGAAAATATACGTAATCGCCTATATCCACCTTCATAATGCCACCTTTCCATCTGGCTAACCACTCGATCCATCACTTTATCCACCGATGGGTCTTGGTCCGGTTCCCTAGTTACATCAGTATCTAAATGCAGACCAGTATGGGAGTCCTTGCCCCTATCTCCAGTTCCAGCCTGAGTAGCATAACTTTCCAGTTGTATCTCTCTCTGTTCCTCACCAGTACCTTCCGACCAGATAATCTTCCACCTTTGAGGGGGTGACTGGGAGGTTATAATCTGGGCCGGTATTAATGTAGAATCCAATTTGTTAAGGTTAGTAATCAATACTGCCCACACATCTCCTTCTCCACTTCTGGATTTTTTATCGACCAATTTGGGTCGACGTACTCCATACAGTTTATCGACTTCTTCCAGAATTTCTTCATCAGACATGTTGTCAAACTTTCCTGCCATTGCAAAACTACAGTCCACAAATAATCCATGGAGCTGCATCCACTCCTGGAGTTCTTGGGAAGTTATATGTTCCATTTTGGTTCGGTGGATCTCAGCAGTGCCTCCAGATGTAACGCTGATTTCCACAGTTTGTTTATGCAGTGCCTCCACCCCAAGCAGTGTCTGTTGTACTTAACACCAATGAATCACATACAGTTGGTGACCACTATTTGGGTGAGCTTGGGGAATCACCCAAAAGATAAATCAATGGGATTGAACAATAGAACAATTTATTTAAAACATCTTTAGGTAATACATACAACAGTGTATATAATCTAATACAAGTGGGTAGTAGCAAAATATATTCTATCTGAATTTATATAGAACACACCATTCACAATTTTCTCCTGGACTTGTTAATACCTTGCTCCTAGTCGTCTGGACTGCTTCATACCCTCACCAAGTATCGCATTTACTTTATATGGCTTTACACCTTAAAGTATTTTATACTATATTGCTTCAATTACGGTATGCTACTAATCTATAGAATACTTATACATTAACAATATTTCTATTATTGCGCAATAATCTTAACTCTATTAATAATCCTTTCTTATACTTTAACTGAATAAGCACTTTCTTTCCCTTATAGGTGATCACCCAATTACCTCCGTTACCAAAGTCTGAACACAAGTCAATAATATCCCGACTGTTGAAACCAACGGTAAGTATGACGGTGTCCCTCCGTTGGGTAGATACAGTTACAATTATCAGTCAGTGAGTTCACTGGCTGCGGCTCCCACCCTCAGAATATTAAATATATATATACATTAAATAGGTAGCAATGCTAGCTTTTCTTCGGGCTATATCCTATGCGGCTGTAGTATTGAGAGAGCGTCCCCTGGCTCTTGGAGAACCGGGTTTAGCTCTATTAATTACTTCACGATAGTTATGTTGATTCACTCATTTTCCTAGAGCGCCTCTGTTCTCCTATATCTCGGATTCCCTGGTGCTACACCTGTTATCTCGAGTAAATGGTTATGACGGTAGATCAACTGGCAGTAGACAGATAAAGGCTATACATAGCTGTCTCTTTTATAACTCCTACGTTGCTGCTGACTTGACAGAGCGTCCCCAGGCTCTTGGAGAACCGGGTTTAGCTCGGGTAATGATGAATCGTTAGCATAAAATACACAAGGCTTGTCACTACGGCAGCTCCCTTTTATGAAGGTATCAGAGAGGTGTCCCCTGGTTCATAAGCCGGGTTTAACTCTCTCTTGTTCCGTAATCTTGCTAGGTAAGCTGATAGTAGAATAACTGGCAGGGAGTTACTACTTTCAATGGCATAGAGTCTATGCAGGAATCAGAAGGCTGTACTAAAAGTACTAGAAGTGCATTGCAATCTAGGATGTCAGCTGTCCCTGGTAATAATTTAGTACTGTATAGGCAAGTGAATTATACTGTCTTAACACTCACCACCTCTCTGGCAGCCCTGTTACTTCTCCCTGGGACTCCTCAGGGCTTGGCGCCGCCTATCTATGACGCAGCCGCTATCTACTAATATGCTCCCTCGTTTTAATGAGTATGTGGGCTGGTCAGTAGGGGGGCTCGACTCACCACTCCTCTTGAGGTGAGGTACTAATCCGGGCTCCCAATCCTAGCCCGGCCTGGCCGTCGATGACGCCTCCTCTTCAGCGCCGCCCAGAGATGACGCGCTGTCAGAGGGCTTTCCCCGCCGATGTCTCAGCTCCTGAATCAGCGATGCCGGCTGTCAGTCTCCGGTCTCCGCGTCTTCTTATATCACTCCTGGATCGGGTAAATCACTCTCACTTTTTACAGCATCGCTCTCTGCTTCTCCTATGCTGCGCTGCTCTGCACAATTCCGTAACGGACGGCTCCCTGCTCCGTTAACCCTCTCTCCACGCTCTCCTCTCTAGAAAGTTCTCTCCCCCCGCCTTTTATCCCCTCTGTCTCAGCGGGCAACTGCTTTCTTGGGCACTCGCGCACCCCAACTTTATTTAACACTATCAGGGCATCCACAGTCACTCTTTAGTCTCTCCCCTCACAGCAGTGACAATAGTATAGTCTGCCATAGGTCATACCATTTGGCATGTTCCATTTCTTTAGTAATAAGGGATGTCCCACCAATATATGCACCTATAAAGGTACTCCTAATGTCCAAGGGTATTACTTATTAAAACAACACATCTGTATCAGGCTTATAAGCATTTTAAGCATTTACACTGTTCTAACTTATGGTATATACATATATACATAGAATGGGGTATTACACATTACACTAATCAAGTACATGAGGCATAATGTATACTTACCACTTGCTCCCATTTCTTCGGCCTGGTTGGTGGGTGGAGGGTAGTTGGCTGGTGGGAGTGGGTATGGGTTTGGGAGTGGGTAGGGGATTGGTCGTGGGTATGGGTTTGGGAGTGGGTAGGGGATTGGTCGTGGGTATGGGTTTGGGAGTGGGTAGGGGATTGGGAGTGGGTATGGGTTTGGGAGTGGGTAGGGGATATGGATTTGGGAGTGGGTAGGGGATTGGTTGTGGGTATGGGTTTGGGAGTGGGTAGGGGATTGGGAGTGGGTATGGGTTTGGGAGTGGGTAGGGGATATGGGTTTGGGAGTGGGTAGGGGATTGGTTGTGGGTATGGGTTTGGGAGTGGGTAGGGGATTGGGAGTGGGTATGGGTTTGGGAGTGGGTAGGGGATATGGGTTTGGGAGTGGGTAGGGGATTGGTTGTGGGTATGGGTTTGGGAGTGGGTAGGGGATTGGTCGTGGGTATGGGTTTGGGAGTGGGTAGGGGATTGGGAGTGTGTATGGGTTTGGGAGTGGGTATGGGTTTGGGAGTGGGTAGGGGATCGGACCACAACAGAGTGTGTATAGGCTCCTTATGCTATTGTTTGTAACCTCTTTCAGTGTACTATTGTATGAACCACACTACATAAGTATTGCAATATAGGTAATGTGTTTTTACAAAGGTAGATGCTATTTATAAAGGACAGGTCCAGTTGCTATGTGCAACCCACATTATTGCCATGTGAAATATTCAATTATATAAGATGGCGACTCTGAATGTTGAAAAATATGAACAATGGGCATGTAAAACGTATCCACATTTTTAAATGGGAAAAAAATGGCAGTTATGTTGAATGACGCATCAAACAGAATCAATAGCATATAACAATGCATGAAAAATATCTCACCACGTGTTATATGTAATTATATGTAATTATTTTTCATTTTGGGTTGCAGGTGAAGCTGATTTCAAAAGTAACCTTAAAAAAAAAACTGACCGCATGTTGGACACACAGCCAGACCACTGGGGCTGGCAGCATGCCCCGCAATCTTGCTCTCTCCTCCCTTGAACAATTGACACAAGACTGCGTGGCAATAGAGGAGATCCGTGGAGTAAGCAACATGGATAGCAAGGCCCCAGTGGATATATTCGTGGCTGAACTGGAAGGTAAATTGTTAGCATGACATTACAAATTTTTGTTAAGTATCCTTGAATGTGTTTTAATTTAACATTTCTATTTCAGCGGATGATCCAACGTGCGTCAGTGACACCCCGCAAGAAGAGGCTACATCCACGCCACAGGTGCAGCAGGCTCCAACAGCCATACAGGATGCTGGAGGGTGGACTCAGCTGCAGAGCGGCAGACTAGGACCGAGGAGGTCATTAAAGCTATAGCTGCCACTCAACAGGCAATAGCTGGCAGCCAGCAGGTCATAGCTGAGCAAGCTGTTCGGCAAAATGACCTATTGGAGCGCCAAAAAGACCTCCTCCTCCGCCATAATGAGCTTGTGGCGGAGCTAATCTCCACCAATAGGGCCCTATTGTCTGTTGCTTCTGCTGCTGATCCACCATCAGCACTCCCTGCTGCCGGAAGGGGAAGAGCAACACCCACTTCCACAGCAGCTGATCCCCCCAACCCACCAGCACAACGTGGCCGAAGAGCTGCTGCACGTGGCCAGGCCCCTACCAAGGCCAAACGTGGCCGCAAATAATGCGGCATCCGTATTAATCTCTGCCATTATGTCGTTCCAAATTTTTTCCTTTGCTGTGTGTGTCAGCTTCGGCTGTGCAATCCAATCCCTTGCAAAGGGTATCCACGTTTCATGTACCTTCTCTTGGAATATTTAGCTTTGTTCCCCTGTTGCCCCCTGTCTGGTTCAAATACTGGCTGCTGGGCTCGAAGTGTTGTTCCTCTTGGTGTGTTCCGAATGATTCGGGTGTGGCTATGTTTTACATTTCGTGCACAATTTTTTTTTTCTTCTTATGTTCCCATATGCAAATTAATATGGTGCCAAATTGTTAGAATTTGCCATTATTATTTATAAAACTACATTTATGCAAACATGTGCTGTTTCATATTAATGTAATGGGCAGATTTGCATATAGATTTGTGTAACACAGTTATGTCCATGGAGTGCAGTGTAAATGTGGGCCAGATACCAACAAAAAAGTAAATGTGTTTGCAGCATATATTCAACTATTTAGTATTGCCCCATTTAGGCAGCAATGACTTAGTGGTTCCAATAGAACCTGTGAAAAGTGTTTAATTAATCACTAATGGCCAGAAGAGTGGATTGTATTGTGCTCAGCTGCGAGTGTTTAAGGTGCGGGCGTACTAATTGGGCGATCCGAATGCCTAGCGCATGAACCATTGCCCTCCGATAAGTGAAAGCTGCTTACTGACACCGAAGATTTCTGCCATGTTGGTTCACTTGCGCTCGGTGTCCAGTCCGAATGCACGCCTACCACTGTTCGTGCACTCCCACATGTACGCCCAGATTTACACCCAGTTTTGCCCACATGACGCCCATATTACACCCATATTTCCCAAGGGAGTTCGGTGGACATTTTTAGACGGTATTGCTGAGAACGAGTGCGAAGACACTGCGTTGCGCATGCGCATTGTGTTGCTTACGCATGCGCAGGTAGCTAAAAGTCGCCTTCAGAAAGAATTCGGAACGGACCGCCTCAACCAGAATAAGGGCCTATACAGTATACATGAGTTTCTTCTGTTTTATTGAAATGTATTTGTAAAATGCCTACTTATTGTACCTTTTATAAATACAATGCTTAATTAAATATATTATATAAAAAAAAAAACAATGATTTGCTACAGTCACCATGCAATTTTAGTGTCCGGGTGATACAGAATCTGCAACATACTATTCATTCCTTTATGTACAGAGCACGATTATAGAGAAACTGCCACATACTGCGCATTCCTTTCATTACAACATATGACAGGCCGAGCAACTGACATTTTTAACCTATATGGAACATCCAATACCATTAAGGCACTGCAAGGGTTAATAAATTCAACCAGTAACAAGCATCACCGGCCACTTCTCTCAGGATGGGACAGCGGCACCGTATGTGAATATAACAGAACCCAGGCACAGGTGTCTACTCCTGAGGAAGGCCATACAGCTGCTACCGTAAATGACAGACACCCTGAGCACAGCTCATGATCGCAGATACTGACCAGGACCGAAGCATCTCAAGTCTTGCAGACCTCAAGGGGACCACTGTGGCAACCAAGCCAGAATTCTGGAGCTGGCTGAACGGAGGAGAAAGCAGGATATTCCCGCCTCTTATGGTGTTCTTGGATGACCACCACAAGACCCTGCAGCCCTCCAAGGTACCTGGTTTAACAGCTGGCATCAGGAAGGACAAAAGCAAGTGAGTATGAATGGTACAAGGAGGATGGGATGCCAATCGGATCCACTGCTCATTAACTATGAAACATAGCAGCATACCTCCCAACTTTTGCATCCCAGCAGTCGGGACGCTGTTGCTGCGCGCCGGAGGCGCGTTGAAATTTTCGGGGGCGTGGCCTAATTTGGGGGCGTGGTCTATACTCGCGGCTCTTCCGTGAGGCCACGCCCCCATTTTGCCGCTATGGGGGCATGACCCAGAGGCTCTGTGAGCCTCTAGCCATGCCCCCAGCCCCCTGGCTGCGGGAATAGACGCTGTGCGCATGCGCACAGCGTTTATTCCCCGCTGCTTAGCAGCTGACAGGGGGGACTCCCAACAGCCCCCCCACACCGCGGGACACTGCCGCCCGCGGGTGGGACATCGGGACAGGCCCTGACAATCGGGACTGTCCCGATAAAATCGGGACTGTTGGGAGGTATGTAGCAGTTGCTGACAGGTGAGAGTGGCACACTGACATCCTACTTTATAGGTAGCTTACACAAGCATTGCACTGTATTCGTATTTGACTTTGTTTTGTGACTTTATCATTACATTGTATTTATTTTTGGAGAGATATACATTTCTTGTGCATGCATGTTTTTGGGGGGTAATTCAGTTAAGGGGTGTACACACCGAGCGATTTGGACAGGAGATTTTGACTGCTCAAAATCACCTAGATAGAAGGTTATCCAAAACCACCCGTGTGCCACGCAGCCACGACTTGCCACACTTATTTCTATTTCTTCTGCTTCTGCTGGTCACGGTCGGCTTTGGAGACCCAGAGGTCAGAAGCTGCTGTGGATGATGCACAACTGTTACATTTCCATCAAACAAATACAATGAAGTTATAAATTAGGATACATAAACAATCAGCAACTTTAGCAAATGCAACAATGCAATACAGATGGGAAACAGTCAGTAGGTTGACAGACATAAGGTGAAGAAGCATTATATCGACACATGAAAACAGTCGACATGGCTTTAGGTCAACATGGTCATTAGGTCGACTGTCAAAAGGTCGACATGGGGTTTTCTCATTCTTTAAGTGGGTGCCCTAACATCCACTAAGGCGTGGAGGGAGAACAGATCAGTGTACTGAGTGTAGCGAGGCACCGTGCCCGAAGCGAGGTGACGTGGTACACTATTTCTGTTTCCATGTCGACTGTGTCAACATCCGGGACAAAAAAAGGTACTTGTGTATTATAGCGGCGCCCCCGATGTACATCGCGCAATGTTTTTATCGCATCGCATACCATGCACCCAAGTGGGTGCTTACAATGTTAAATGCACCCCCATGCTACCCCCCCACTATAAACGTGAACCCGAAGCGTGGCCTGCGCAGCGAGCCCGCAAAGGGGCGGCGGTACGCGTCCTCCGACTTTTTCATACCCCCACTATCCACGTCGACGTGGAGTTGAGAATAGAAAGTGTGGCGAGCGCAGCGAGCCACCGAGCTCGAAGCGTGGCAAGCGCATCGAGCCCCGCGAGGGGACGCGGATACCTGTGAAGCCCGCGAGGGGACGTCGATACCTGTGAAGGTGGCTCGCTGCGCTCGCCACATTTTCTATTCTCAACTCCACGCCGACGTGGATAGTGGGGGTATGAAAAGTTCGGAGGACGCGTACCGCCGCCCAGGGCCGGACTGGGACCAGAAATCGGCCCTGGCATTTTGAGCACACATGCCCACCTGTAGCAGGCGGGACCCTTGCGCGGCAAAGCTGCGCAGTGAAAAGGGGCGTGTCCTTATGGAAAGGGGGCGTGGCATCACAAAAATGAGGCATTACACATTATGGAACACACCGTAATGCCCATTACAGACTTTGACATTACACATTATTATGGGCCATGGTGCGGTAAGAACACAGAGATTAAGGGTGTGAGATGGGGAGCATGGGGCAACATTAGCAGGACAGGGGCACAGCTGTATGTGGGTATGAGGGGGGCACTATGAGCTGGGCACTGGGAGGTCATGTGGCTGCACTGAGGCTATAATACAGCGTAACGGGATATACAGAGCTGGGTACATGGGGGGGGGGGGGGAGAGGCATGAACCCTAAGGCACCAGCCTGGTAATCCCTGCAGCACAGCCGGATAATGGTGACATTACAGCACAGCACCCAGGTATCTGCTCTGTATAGCCTCATTATACCTCTGTACATCTCCCGCTGCGAATAACTCACAGATAGTGCACCCTCACCAGATTACCTTTTTCAAAGTCCACTGGTCCCCTGTCCTTCGACGTGCCTGCAAACAACTTCTATTGCTGCCGGTGCCGGGTGTCCACCACAAGTCTTCAACGGAGCAGGGCAGCAGCATCCAGTTTGAATGCGTTCTGTCACCAGGAGCTGGCGCAACTTCGGAGTCCTGTGTCCTCTACTCCGATGTTGTGGGAAGAGGAGTGGAAGAAGATGCGTGGCTGTAGCGCGATGTGTGCCCAGCGCTCCTCTCCCGCACCCTGTCTGTCGCCGTGTCTGTCGCCGGATGATGACGTCACCGGGTGTCAGAGTCCTGTGTCCTCTACTCCGATGTTGTGGGAGGAGGAGTGGAAGAAGATGCGTGGAGGTAGTGCAATGTGTGCCCAGTGCTCCCCTCCCGGACCCTGTCTGTTGCCGGGTCTGTCGCCGGATGATGATCGCTACACTACAGCCGTGGGGGAGTCTCTGGGAAAATAAACCACAAGAAAATTCCCCCTGGGAGAATGCAACTTTCTGCAAAAATCAGCCCACAAGGCCATCGGCCCTTCTGGCATTTGCCAGAAGATCCAGATGGCCAGTCCGGCCCTGCCGCCACCCCTTGGGGGCTCGCTGCGCTCGCCACGCTTCGGGTTCACGTTTATAGTGGGGGGGTGGCGTGGGGGTGCATTTAACATTGTAAGCACCCATTAGGGTGCTTATACAATTTTTAATCGCATCGCATTGTATGGCATTGTACAATATTGCGCGATATCGCGTCGCAACGCATACCATCGCATGCCTTATGGTATGCGATGCGATGGGCGCCGCTATAATACACAAGTACCCCCAAAAAAATACACCATGAAAACCTCAAATCTCAAGTCGACCTTTTGACTGTCGACCTAATGCTTGTGTTGATCTAATGACCCCGTCGACCTAAAGACATGTCAACCTTTTTTTATGTGTCGACCTAATGCCTATCCACCTTCAGTGGTCTACCTAATGCTTGTCGACCTTAGTTTGGTCGACCCAATGACCGCTTGGTCAGTATGACAGATGTGCCGGCCCATTGCCTAGCAATGGCGGGGATGGTGTCATTGCTGTCCAATAGCCTCTAGGCCAGGGGTGGCCAAACCTGTCCTCAAGATCTACCAACGGTGCATGTTTTCCAGGCAACCTGCGGATCTATAGTAGGAATGAATGCAGCAGGTTTGAAAATGTGACCATTAGTATTAACTACAGCTGTGCATCAGCTAGGTCTGGGGTAGCCAACCCAAGTCCTCGAGAGCTACCAACAGAGCATGTTTTGCAGGTCTCCTCACAGAATCACAAGTGAGCTAATTAGCTCCATCTGTGTATCTTTTAAAATGTGTCAGTGATTAATGAGTGCAGCTGTGCAGCAGCTAGGTTGTCTGGAAAATGTGAACTGTTGGTAGCTCTTGAGGGCTAGGGTTGGCTACCACTGAGCTAGGTGATCTGGAAAACATGGACCGTTGGTAGATCTCGAGGACCGGATTGGCCACCCCTGCTCTAGGCGCATCCATCGTCTCGTGCAGCTTGCACACGGCGTGCACTTTTTTTCGGCATGCACCGCTCGGCACAGACCTCACCAGAAGCGCACCCCACGAGCAGGTTACATGTTGCAGGTTAATTTTGTGTGCAGTATAATACAAACAGGGGCAAACGCAGGATTTTCAGAAGGGGGTTTCCAGAGGGGCGGAGCAAAGCATGGAGATGGTCACTTAGGTGACCCAGTATATGCCAGGTCAGTTAAAATATTATAGATAGACCAAATGTATATAAATAATAATAACAATAAAAAAAAATTATGTATACATATATACACATATACATACATACATATATATACATACAGGGGCATCAACAGCAGTGTAGGCCCCTGGGCATAGCAATGTATTGGGGCCCCTACCGATCCTCCAGTGGTAGGGGTGGGGGAAGCTTTGATGTCCTGCGGGTGGTAGGGGTAGGGTTACCACCTTACCCCTTTAATTCCGGACACATATTAATTACACAGGTTCTGTGGCTGACTGACTTCAAGACTCCATTTCACCTGATTTTAAACTTCCACAGAACCTGTGTAATTAATATGTGTCCGGAATTAAAGGGGAAAGGTGGTAACCCTAAGTAGGGGGTATTATATCAACTGCTCAGCATGTAGGGCCTGGATCAGTAATTTCCACTAATTACCCCTTTACTGCACAGATGGTGGGAGATGAGGTGGGAGAAGAGGGCACTGGGCTGAATGAAGGGGCTCTGATACATAACTTCCAGGGTGGTAGAGGATGTTTAATATACAGAGGAGGGGTGTATAGTGGAGTGGGGTTATTATTCATAATTTTCTGGTGGGAGGACAGCTTGCTTGACTGCAGATATCTCCAGTTCCCGGAAATAGATTTCTTAGGCAGGAGGCAGAGCAATCTTCCAATGAGAATATAAAACTACATACCAGGTGTGTGGAGCTGGAGCAGTAACTAGCTGCTGGAAGGCTGATATCTCTGGTTCAGGGAATAGTAGCTAGCAAGCTGCTAGTCTCCCTCAAAGGAGCAGAACCTCAGCTTTTGGAATATACCCTCAGAAAATCTCTAAGTCAGACAGAACCTGAAATATATGACTGGGAAGAGCAATTAACAAGCTTGGATGGAGACCACTGTTTTAAAGTCAGATATCTCTGGTTCCCAAGGGCGGATTTTTAAAATTCTTGTACCGATGGAAAAAGGGGACCCTCAGCTTTCAGCATAGGACCCTTAGACTCCTGGGGGGGGGGGGTTCTGGGTACTCAGAAACCCCCCTGCGTGCGCTACTGATACAAATCTGATACTTTATGCTAGGTCCTGTGCTCTGAAAGGAGAACTCTCTCTCTCCAGCCACAACTATGGCTAAAGGTAAAACAGCCCACACCACCACTACTGCTACTACCGCCTCATGGATATGGTCCTGGATAGACAGCATTATGAAACGCATTCCCTGTAAGTATGTACTGTATACACTTGGTTACACAGAGACATGTAGCTGTCACTATGCCCTCCTGTATGCCAACTAACCAGTGTTACCTTTCTGATTGTTTCCCTTCACCCACTTGTCATGGCCATAAACTCCTCCATCAGTACCACGCTGGGCTATCTATACCCTAGGAGTTGTGGGTCTCTTCCTGATTCTCCTGCTCATAATCTGCTGCTGTTGCCGCCGCTGCTGCTGCTGTTGTCGAAAGAAGAAAAACAACAATAGCTGCTGTCGAAAGAAGAACAATTACACCAACAATGGCAAAAAAATAGTTCTCAAACCAACATATACAAAAACAGATATTAATAAAACCATGGTAAGTTGTAGATGCCCCTCACTCTAAAGGTAACACTATTAAGAAATAGGCATGCAGAACAAATGTAAATACAGCAAATGCAAATATAGGACCTCATTCAGTATGGATCACGTTTGCAACAGTGTTCACAACAGCTTTGCACATGTAACCCAGAGCAATGCAAGTGCAGTAGGTGTTGTTAAGCAGTGCTGATCTCAAGCTGCTGGAGTAGACGAGGGAGCTACACAGTACACACACACACATGTATGTATATATAGTAAGTGCAATGCATGCAAACCCTGGCACCATCTCAGCTGCACCCCATGGACACGTTTCTGGCCAGGCAGCTGTGCAAACTGACCAAAGGGGCAAATATAAGTAAGGGGATGGTTGAACACCTAATGCTTTTTCCTCCCATATCTGCCTTAGGCCATAGACCCCGAGCACTGGAAATACTGTACTAGAAGTGCTATGCTCATTTATTATGGGCCTAATTCAGACCCCCATCGCATGAAGGACGAATTCAACCCCGTTTCCGATGGTGCAGGTCTGTGCATGCGCAAATAAGCCCATTTGCAAACCCCCCCTGTGCGAACGCCTTGCCGGGGCGTTCGTTGCTGACCTGTTCGCTAGGCTGCCAGAATCTGCAGCCTAGCAAACAGGACTGAATCAGGCCCTTTATACATAAGCAGCCCCTAAGAAGCACATGCAAGATTTGGTGTAATTACACATTGCTCCTTATGTACTTACAGGCACAGCTAGAGATAGGAGGGCTGGTGGGAGCACAGGAGAATGCGTACCGTAGACAACTAAAGCACTCAGTGGAGTATAACTATCAGAAGGAGCAGGTAAGATCACGCCGCACACCTACACCTATCACTAAGCAGCTGACCTACTGTATCGTGCTTTTATTTGGCAGAAACCAATTCAGATAAATGGATCTACATGATGCTTCGCATCAATAAGGCACTTGTTCTCAGGAACTACAGTACCTGAAGGTTTATTCTGTTGTTGTTGATTATATTTGTAATCTGCACATATTTTGTTTTAAAGCTTTTCAGAAAAAGCTCCAAAGGAATTATATGCATGCATTAATTTTATTAAGTATATATGTTAAAGGCAATACAATACATACAACAAATACAACATTCCATTAATAAATTGTCCTGGGAGTGTGTTGCACAATCTCGGCCATGTAATCGTACCTACCATGGGGAGGTGTTGTAAGAGATAATAAGTTGACATCAATGCTGGCTGCTGTTCACTACAGATCCCTATTGCGGTGATGCACGCTGAGTTGTTCGCTAGGCTGCGAGTATCTGCAGCATAGCAAACAGGACCAGGCCCTTTATACATAAGCAGCCCCTAAGAAGCACATCCAACATTTGGTGTAATTACACATTGCTCCATACGTACTTACAGGTGCAGCCAGGGACAGGAGGGCTGGTGGGAGCACAGGAGAATGCGTACCTTGGACAACTAAAGTATTCAGTGGAGTATAACTATCAGAAGGAGGAGGTAAGTCGCCATAAAGCAAAGAGCAGGCCCCAAACCCCAAACCTACACCTTGAATGATGTATTTTCATTTGGCTGGCTTCTGTTCACTACAGATCACTATTGTGGTGATACAAGCTGACTCACTGAAGGCTATGCACATTGGAGGGACAGCTGACCCGTACGTTGTTGTGTTCCTGACCAACGACACCCGAAATAAATATAAGACCAAAGTTATTCAGAAGACACTGAACCCTATTTTCTATGAGAACTTCACCTTTAAGGTACAGTATGAGGAATATCTCCAATATAAAAAGGCCAAAAAGACAGAAACAGTCAAAAGCCACCGGGATATATTCGGAGAGAGCCTGGTGTTCTACACAATGTGCCGATTCAGTCTTGCTCATTTAGGTCCGAATTTGGCCCCGTCTCTAATGGTGGGGGACTGCGCAGGCGCATAGGCGGTAATGCGCATGTGCACACCCCTGCAGCGAGCACCTTTGGCGAGATTTTCACTCGCCAGGGGTGGAGACCCGGCGTTTTAATGGGCGTGCCCACAAAAACAAGGGGAGAGGGCGTGCCCCTTGTAAGCACTGGGTGGGCCCCAGGGAACAAAGGTGTTCTTCGGCCTGCTCGGGTCGGGCTGATGACATCATAAGACAATGGATACTGAAATAAGAGATAGAATATATATTAATTTTTGGGACAGAAATCAGTTTTAAATTGTACCTAGGCCTTTATTCTGGTTCACTCGCAAAGGCAAATTCCTTTTCAAATGGACAAAACGATGCTGCACTGCAGAGAGAGTAACATTTGGGTGAGTTATTTTGTTTCTGTGCAGGGTTAATACTGGCTGTTTTATTTTTACACTGCAATATAGGTCTCACTTCGAAGTAAAAACCCATCCAAATCTAAGTGATAAGTGTAAGTGATAATACTGCCCATTGGGGTGGAGGTTTCCGGGCAGTCCACTGAAGCAGTTAACATACCAAAAATTGTATAATGAGCTCCATGAACACGCTATAAATGAAGATTATACGCACATTGTAGAACCCAGATAATAGGGTTTTGTGTCACCAGTAAATTTTTTTAAATTAAGCAGCCTGTGGTACACTGGGTCATGGGACTGCAGATGGGCTAGTGGAGCTGGCACTTATTATTAAACTGTAGCTTTAAGCTCCTCCTCTCCCTGCAGCCCCATAATGCCAGAACTGTTTTTTTAAATAGTCCAGTAGGGAGAAGTGGTAAGCCAATGAAACAAAACATTCATGAAAAAGGTCAAGTACCAAAACCTTCCATGACTGAGCGTGAGGGAAACACATTTTTCCCCAGCCTGCTTAAGATAAAGGGATTCAAGTAAGTGACCAACATCCTATTTTCTCTTGCAGCAAGGCTGTGGAACATCGGACCAGGGGAGGTACAAAAGCAGCCTCCAGAGAAGGGAAGGCCTGAGCAGAGGCAAATGGGCACCCTAAAACAATTCGAAGGCCCAAAAGGTCTCCACTATCTTAGTTGAATTTGTGTGGTGCCAGTCACCCTGCACCGGAACAGACTCAAGAGATGACAGGGCAGATTCTGACCTGATCTGCTATGAAGCCGACCCGGGATCATCATACCACAATACAATAAAACACAGATAGGCCCAAGCAGTGTCGGGACTTGTGGGTTAAGGGCCCGAGTACAAAAATATAATTTGGGCTCCCCTCCTCCACCCCAATCCAAGTTCACAATATGCAACATGGGAGTGGGTGGCAGGGAGAGGCAGAGTGTAGCAGAAAAATCAGGTGACAGTTGTGGCAGTGGCCCCCTTATTCCCAGTGCACTGCACCTGCTGCAACAATGGTAGTTCTGCATCTGGGCCCAAGAGGTTATGGGAGATAAATTACTTATGCCCAAAATAAACCAGAACATACTGAAGACCACAGTCCTCATATTTACCCCATATCTCTAACACTAACTATGAAAGGCAGCAGACTGTGATTTTCAGCCAGAACCATCTGCGACTGTGACTCAGTTACAGATCTTTTACTGCTTGTTGATAACCGCATCAAAAGAACAAACATCTAACTTAACTTGCACCTGTATTACAAAGCGAGCTCCATGTTTGCAGGGGCTGGCGATAGAATCGCCAGCCCCACCAGCATCTGGCTTCCGCCAGGGGCGCGCGCGCACGAGACGCTCGCGCGCCCCTTTGCAAACGGAGCCTGCCCCCGGTCCCTGCCGCCTCCCCCGCTGGTCCCCCTCGCTTCACTGACCCCCCCCTTCCCCCCCGAACTGGGCAGCGTCTCCCTGAAGGAGAGACAGGCAGGGAGACGCTGCCCAGCCGCCGTGATACTGGGACGCACGTGCGTGTGAGACGCACGCGCGTCCCAGTCTCTATCGCCGGCGCTCGCCAGTGTAAGGGATCTGGCGAGCGCCAGTCAAGGATGATGTACGCTCCATCTGTATTACTAGTAATTCCTTGTTTGGGTAGACAAGACAGAGCTGATAATTATCTGGAGCTTCTAAATTATCAGCAATGATCTAAGCAGGGGCGGCACTAGAGAGCAGGTCACCGACCGCAAACCCCCCCCCCCCTCCGTGGAGCCAGGTGAGTGGTGCCCGCACACCCCCCTGCTGCTGACTTGCGCCGGAGCCTGTGTAGCACGTCGCCGAACCAATAATAATCAGTAACAGTAAATAGGGCCTTATGGCAGGGCTTGCACTGCTATTTACGAGTTATTGATGTGTTTTTTTTCACATGCCAATACATCAGATAACTGACCTAGTATAGATATGTTCCACATTATCCGGGAATTTATACATTTTATAATGTTGCCTGTGTAGCTTGTAGTAACTCTGTGTACTACACTTTAGGTGCGAAAGTCAAAGATAAATAAAACAGAGGTCGTGATGAAGGTTTGTGACTCTAACAAACTATCCAAGGATCATGTGATCGGGGAAGTGCGGCTGCGGCTCAAGGACATGGATCTGCAGCACGTCATTAAGGAGTGGAAAGAGCTGGCGGCTACAGGGAAATCAAAGGTGAGGGCGCAGCTACACTGGTTTGGGGGCATATACTGGGAATGGGAATAATGTCAGCACATTCCAAAATGACACAGAAACTTATATATATATATACTGCCTAAATCTTTTACAGTATGAAAAACTCGGAGACATCTGCTGCTCACTGAAGTATAACCCTGCGACCTCTAAACTCTATGTCGTCATCATTGAGGCTAAGAAACTTAAAAAAATGGACAAGGGTGGATTAGCAGGTGATATTTATGAATTTACATACAGGATATTGAATCATACTTCTACCGACCTAATAGTCTGCTCAACAGGGGCGTGGCTCCAAAAAAGGGTGGTGATCCAGGGCGTGTAGACACGAATCCATAATTGCGGCTCAAATGCATTCACAGCTGTGCACACAGGGGGAAATCCATTTGGAATCATTCACCGTCGAACATATTTCCTCCCGTTCACAAGCACCGAACCTAGACTTGCTGAGCACTGCAAAGGTCGTGGGGGGGGGCGTTAGCGACCCTTCCTCCCAATGACCGAGGTTGCAGAGTGTCAATCACCCTGCATACGGACAGTGAAGGCTAGCCTTTGCTATATCCGTTTGAAGAGACTGCTCGCGCATGCGCACGCATACTGTACTTATGCGCGAACGTCCGATAATCGCCAGGGCTATGAAATCGTATCTCTATATGCAGCTCTGAATTGGGCCCTTACACTCAATAACAAGGGCATCTTTTTTATTTATTTTTATTTTTCTCAACCTCTCTATCCCCACAGACCCATATGTGAAAGTGGAGCTTGCTCTGAATGAGAGGAATTGGGAGAGTAAGAAGACAGAAGTGAGGTTGAACACCTTGAACCCATACTTTAACGAACATTTTACCTTTCATGTGACACCAGAACAAATTCAGGTACAGAAATTATCCAGTATACAGTATGTGGTGGCAGGGGCGGATTGGCCCGCCGGGAAACCGGACTATTTCCCGGTGGGCCGGCCCAAAACTCCTTAAAAATGGGCCAGCCGCGCTCCGCTCTGGGCTGGCTGCCTACATCCAGAATGGGGGAGGGTGGGCTGCTGCGCATGCGCGATAGCGCACAGCACCTCCCAATCTGCCTACAAGTGCGGCGGCATCAGGACTCGGAGCCAGCAGAAAACAGCAGGTGAGCCCCACACACAATACATTACATCCACGGCCACCACCCCCTGACTACCCCCCCCCCCCCCCACCCCTCGCATTACATCTGTGGGCAGCACCAATCCCAGTGAGACCTATGGGAGCCAGTGTAATTAACTGAAAGATCCACCTTGATTCAAGATTAAGTAATATTCTGCCCCGTGTCCTCCCCTAATATCTAATGGTATGTGATCTATGATTTTACTTTACATTGGATGCTTAGCTTTAATACAACGTCTTACCAATTTATATTAGGCCACATGGAAATGAGAGAAGATAAATTATAAATTTAGGTGTACATGTCAGTACATAGTTGATAGTATATTTCTTCCCAGGAGTAGGGATGACTAAATGTATTGACTGCCAATAGGGATCTACATGTGACACAGCCTAAACAGCGATAGAAATCTGGCTTTTACGATTGTGGCTGATGGAATCAGGTTCCTGGCATCGACGATAGTGAAGCCCAATTTGTAAGGTGGAGAAGTAAGGGTGTTGTTGGTGAATAAATCTCCAACATGTTTCAGTCCTAATGGGTCTTCATCTGAAGATGCTACCAGTATGCTGGAGTTGCAGATCTTATGATAGATCTTATGTGAAATTAAACACATACAGTAAGATCTATCGTGAAATCTTAAGGTCCCCATACACTGCTGTGATGTCTTGCAGCAATGTATGGACACCCGATACCCTGCAAGCCGCCTGGGACCTTCCTGGCAGCAGGGACGCATAGGATCCATCACAACTTGTAGTTATGGATCGCATTCGTCCCTGCTTTCCGCCAGTCTCGTCTCCAGGAGGGAGGTCCCAGGACAGGTGGTCAGATGGACAGCAGGTCTGACCACCTTCTCGGGTCTGAGCTCACAGGACCGCGCATCGGACCAGATGGCATGTCAGGGCAGGGACAGCCGATTTGGCCCGATTTAATGGCCCGATTGGTTGCAAATCAGACCAAATCAGCTCAGTGTATGGCTTTAGATTGAAGTCTTAGATTCCAAATGTATGGCCAGCTATACTGATGTCAGTAATCTTGATAGATAACCAATTTATCATAGAATGGGTTTTTTGACCGTTGTTTGCTGTGGGACTTCATATTTGGTGACAATTCAGGCTGTGTGTATAATACCTATTTCCTTTCCTCCTTCAGAAAGTGGATCTTATAATCTCAGTGTGGGACCAAGACATATTTAATGAGATCGGAAAGATACTCTTTGGCCGCCAAGCTTCTGGGAATGCCTTAGGGCACTGGTCATATATGCTTTCACATCCCAAAAGATCCATAGTACACTGGCACAGTCTTCAGCCAGCAGAAGAGGTTGACAAAGTCCTGGGACTTAACCAAGATTTCAAACTCCCTCTTCCCAACTGATTTCATCATCAGCCACTGGATGACCCCACTAACACAGACCTCAACCATTTACTTATAGTTCCATCTCCCAACAGAGGAGGTCTCATCAGCAAAACTGTACAAAACTTGGGCTGTGATCATGCTGCCAATGGGCAAGACCACACCTCTTTTTAGGCAGCATGCTGTGGGGACGCCCGCATTCATACCGCACGGCAGTGCAAAATACCCAAACCCATCTGCAAAACTGGGTCAAAATTCCTGATCATAAGGCCTCAGGACTGTTGGTAGGTATGTTTAAATATATATGATCCACCCATAAGGTATATCTATTCTATATATTAATGAAAGCAACACAACTTGTCTGCGCTCAAGAAAACAGAAAATCAGAACAACAAATAAAGACACAGAAATAGTAGAACTGTCAGCATCTTTATCTCAGGTGCCAATACAAAGATTCAGTATTTCCCACCAAGGATAATAATATCAGTGTAAGATGCCAGGTCACGTAGCGCCTGACTCTCACCCTTAGTTAAATTACTGATGGTATGCTGTTTCGCGTCATGACCCACTCGAGTATTAACATCATGATCTAAAATGCGTACAAAAGTCTTAATTGTAGGATTATTCGACACAGGATCAAATGTCAAGTTGTGTCAGAATACCAGGATCAACAACAACGGACATAGGTTCTGGTTGCTTCACAAAATACTCTTTGAGTTTTAACTGCCTGTTTAAATTTATACTTTTCAATGTCCCATTTAAACTTATCAAAACAAACAGTCGGCACAAATGAGAGTCCACGACTCAAAATGCTCTCCTCATCCTTAGTCAAAGTATGCTCAGATAAATTGTACACTAAGTCCTGAGGGGGGTCTGCCCCTTCTCCCTCTTCCTCGTACAATGGCCACCTCTGCGCGTCCTGTACCTCTTAGGGGGCTTCCTCCATATAGGGTACGTACCCCTAAAGGGTGTTGTACTGTAGCTCTACCACCACGGCCATTATTAGCATTGTCGGAATCGCTGGTAGTGAGTGATTCCTTTTGGGAATCGGATAGAGCCCTGTCTCTATTCCGACATCCTCTGTATTGTCGTCTGTAAGGTAGCGCATCGCACTTCCATCAAACAGGCACTTGTTAAAGGCACAAGTGATCAGCCTGTAGCACGGCATTTTGCCGTTGCTAAACATACGATGCCCCTGTTAAAATATATGATAATTGATCACGTGGAAATAGAGCGTTGCGTCTGCTTCAGTGCGAGGCGCAATGGATTCATAGATTAGGAACTTGAGGCTGCGGGACTTCACTGTTTCCTCTAACATATTGTATTATATGGCTTTGTTTTTAGTGATTTCTGGTATTTGAACATTATCGATTTGATGCTGATATTATATGACGTTGATATTGTGTATTGACCTGTCTATCCGATTACGTAATGAGCTGCTAGGTTGTCAGGTGTTATGCTGTTATCTGTTTATATGTTTTTTCCTTTTTTTATGTTTTCCTTCTTGTGCTATTATATACACATTCATAAATATGTATATCTATATATCTATCAATTCCTTAAACCTTACCCACAGAAGATTTACTCAATTTGTCTAGATCAAAAAATGAGTGGAGACTGTCAGGTGTTACTCACCAAGCTACTGTCAGGTGTAACTCACCAAGCTACTGTCAGGTGTGTCAGTCAGATGTAACTCACCAAGCTACTGTCAGGTGTGTCAGTCAGATGTAACTCACCAAGCTACTGTCAGATATAACTCACCAAGCTACTCAGGGGCAAACGCAGGATTTTCAGAAGGGGGTTTCCGGAGATGGACACTTAGGTGACCCAGTATATGCCGGGTCAGTTAAAGTATTATAGATAGACCAAATGTATATATATATATATATATATATATACACATACAGGGGCAGCAACAGCAGTGTAGACCCCTGGGCATAGCAATGTATTGGGACACCTACTGATCCTCCAGCGGTAGGGGTGGGGGAAGCTTTGATGTCCCGCGGGTGGTGGCGGGTATTATATCAACCGCTCAGCATGTAGCGCCTGGATCAGTAATTTCCACTAATTACCCCTTTACTGCACAGATGGTGGGAGATGGGGTGGGAGAAGGGGGCATTGGGCTGAATGAAGGGGCCCTGATACATAACTTCCAGGGTGGTAGAGGATGTTTAATATGCAGAGGAGGGGTGTATAGTGGAGTGGGCTTATTATTCATAATTTTCTGGTGGGAGGACAGCTTGCTTGACTGCAGATATCTCCAGTTCCCGGAAAAATATTTCTTAGATTTTAATTGGAATAAAAAACTAGTTAATCCCACCTACCAAATGGTATTGGGGACTAGGAGATGAGAGTTCAGGAGGCAGAGCAATCCGCCAATGAGTATATAAAACTACATACCAGGTGTGTGGAGCTGGAGCAGTAACCAGCTGCTGGAAGGCTGATATCTCTGGTTCTGGGCACAGTAGAGACAAGCTACTAGTGTCCATCAAAAGGAAGAGTCCCAGCTTTCGGAATATATCCTCAGAAAAACTCTTAGTCAGATAGAACCTGAAATATCTGACTGGGAATAGCAATTAACAAGCTTGGATGGGGACCACTGCTTTGAAGTCAGATATCTCCGGTTCCCAAGGGCCGATTTTTAAAATTTATGTACCCCTGGAAAGAGGGGACCCTCAGCTATCAGCCTAGTGTCCTTAGACTCCTGGGGGGGTTTCTGGGTACTCAGAAACCCCCCTGCGTGCGCTACTGCTACTGTCAGGTGTGTCAGTCAGGTGTAACTAACCAAGCTACTGTCAGGTGTAACTCACTAAGCTACAGTCAGGTGTTACTCACCAAGCTACTGTCAGGTGTTACTCACCAAGCTACTGTCAGGTGTAACTCACCAAGCTACTGTCAGGTTTAACTCATCAAGCTACAGTACTGTCAGGTGTAACTCACCAAGGTACTGTCAGGTGTGTCAGTCCGGTGTAACTCACCAAACTACTGTCAGGTGTAACTCACCAAGCTACTGTCAGGTGTAACTCACCAAGCTACTGTCAGGTGTAACTCACCAAACTACTGTCAGCTTTAACTCATCAAGCTACTGTCAGGTGTAACTCATCAAGCTACTGTCAAGTGTAACTCACCAAGCTACTGTCAGGTGTAACTCACCAAGCTACTGTCAGGTGTAACTCCCCAAGCTACTGTCAGGTGTGTCAGTGCGGTGTAACTCATCAAGCTACTGTCAGGTGTAACTCACCAAGCTACTGTCAGGTTTAACTCATCAAGCTACTGTCAGGTTTAACTCATCAAGCTACAGTACTGTCAGGTGTAACTCACCAAGGTACTGTCAGGTGTGTCAGTCCGGTGTAACTCACCAAACTACTGTCAGGTTTAACTCATCAAGCTACTGTCAGGTGTAACTCATCAAGCTACTGTCAAGTGTAACTCACCAAGCTACTGTCAGGTGTAACTCACCAAGCTACTGTCAGGTGTAACTCCCCAAGCTACTGTCAGGTGTGTCAGTGCGGTGTAACTCATCAAGCTACTGTCAGGTGTAACTCACCAAGCTACTGTCAGGTTTAACTCATCAAGCTACTGTCAGGTGTAACTCACCAAGCTACTGTCAGGTTTACCTCATCAAGCTACTGTCAGGTGTAACTCACCAAGCTACTGTCAGGTGTGTCAGTTCGGTGTAACTCACCAAGCTACTGTCAGGTGTAACTCACCAAGCTACTGTCAGGTGTAACTCACCAAGCTACTGTCAGGTGTAACTCACCAAGCTACTGTCAGGTGTAACTCATCAAGCTACTGTGAGGTGTGTCAGTCCAGTGTAACTCACCAAGCTACTGCCAGGTTTAACTCATCAAGCTACTGTCAGGTGTAACTCACCAAGGTACTGTCAGGTGTGTCAGTCTGGTGTAACACACCAAACTACTGTCAGGTGTAACTCACCAAGCTACTGTCAGGTGTAACTCACCAAGCTACTGTCAGGTGTAACTCACCAAGCTACTGTCAGGTTTAACTCATCAAGCTACTGTCAGGTGTAACTCATCAAGCTACTGTCAAGTGTAACTCACCAAGCTACTGTCAGGTGTAACTCACCAAGCTACTGTCAGGTGTAACTCCCCAAGCTACTGTCAGGTGTGTCAGTGCGGTGTAACTCATCAAGCTACTGTCAGGTGTAACTCACCAAGCTACTGTCAGGTTTAACTCATCAAGCTACTGTCAGGTGTAACTCACCAAGCTACTGTCAGGTTTAACTCATCAAGCTACTGTCAGGTGTAACTCACCAAGCTACTGTCAAGTGTGTCAGTCAGGTGTAACTCATCAAGCTACTGTCAAGTGTAACTCACCAAGCTACTGTCAGGTTTAACTCATCAAGCTACTGTCAGGTGTAACTCACCAAGCTACTGTCAGGTTTAACTCATCAAGCTACTGTCAGGTGTAACTCACCAAGCTACTGTCAGGTGTGTCAGTTCGGTGTAACTCACCAAGCTACTGTCAGGTGTAACTCACCAAGCTACTGTCAGGTGTAACTCATCAAGCTACTGTGAGGTGTGTCAGTCCAGTGTAACTCACCAAGCTACTGCCAGGTTTAACTCATCAAGCTACTGTCAGGTGTAACTCACCAAGGTACTGTCAGGTGTGTCAGTCTGGTGTAACTCACCAAGCTACTGTCAGGTGTAACTCACCAAGCTACTGTCAGGTGTAACTCACCAAGCTACTGTCAGGTTTAACTCATCAAGCTACTGTCAGGTGTAACTCACCAAGCTACTGTCAGGTGTAACTCACCAAGCTACTGTCAGGTGTAACTCCCCAAGCTACTGTCAGTTGTAACTCCCCAAGCTACTGTCAGGTGTGTCAGTCCGATGTAACTCATCAAGCTACTGTCAGGTTTAACTCATCAAGCTACTGTCAGGTGTAACTCACCAGGCTACCTGTAATACTAACTTCAAACTTATACTGTACACCCAACATCTTATATGTTTTATAAAATACGGATCACGTCTGCCTGCATCCCGTACACAAGTGACATCAGTAGTTTATGACCACTTATTAGATGTAACGAGGGCTGCATAGGCTCGAGTGTAATTAAGAGCCTGTGAATTTGCAGTAGTTAAATAAAGTTGTGAATGTCAAGATAAGGCCGGAGGCAAATAATGAGTGGCAGGTAGATCTGCCCTATGGGGTAGCTGGGGGGCGTCAGCTTAGAGAGGGGTACTTATAGGCAAACATGCAGGAAGGACTTCCTCTTTGAGTCTGGATTTCTGCTGAGACTATCCTGTGTAACCAAGCGCAAGGACAAACGAAGCTAAGTATTTCTACTTTCTCTGTTCTGCAGCTAGTTATTTTACTTAAAGATGTCAGGGCGTCCCAAGCGCAGCGCTCCCCCCCCCCCCCCGTTGGCTGGCAGACGCCGCCCGCCCCCTGGTCACTGTAGCAGGGCGTGGGGGTGGTAAAACGCCAGCCAGGGCCCAGTACACAGAGGCCACAGAGCGGCAGCGCGAGGCTGTGCGCCCTCTCTCCCCGGCGCTGCAGCGCGGAATTGTTCCCCTGTCAGCAGTTAGTCCCAGCAGCAGCGGAGCTCCCGTCGCGGGGATCACGCGGTCCCCGGCGGCTGCCAGTAGCGAGGCGGGTAGCACACCAACACGCGGGGGCATGCCAGGCACCTCGGCCGAGGCGCTGGCTGCCCACACTATGTCACCAGGCACTAGGGTACACAGAGTGCAGGTCCACCGCGAAGAGGGACAAGGGGGGATGAGTACACCTCCTCCAGCTCCTGGGGCCCCCGTGTACGCGCTGCCTTATGGGGACAGAGGGGGGCCATCTACCCCGCACACAACCAGCTCCAGCCCCATGCAGGTGATTACAGGGGGCCCAGCAAGGCTCCCTGCATTACTAAGGGGACCGCCACTGGTCACGCTGCAGGCCTCCCTGGCACACACTGGGGAGCCTATACTGCCTGGCAGTTTTGTCCCGCAGTCGGGGGTTTTTTCTGGGGGGCCACCGGCCTTCACCCGCAGCAGCGTGGATGGCACGGTGCCTACCACAGCTCAGTTTTGCCAGGGGCAGCAGGCAGCGTGGCACCAGGGCCCTGGGCTGAACCAGGCGCCACAGGGGATGTTCCCTCACTCAGCTCCCTTACAGCAAGGACACCAGGGTTTAAATCAACAAGCATTCTACCCAGGTTTCCAGCAGTTTCAGCAGCCCGCGGGCACCACACACCAGCAGGGGGCCTGGCCTTTCCCGACGGCGGTATCCACCTGCCACACAGGGTACACACCGGTGCAGCAACCAATGTCACACCAGCCTACCTGGGGACAGCAGCCACCTTTCCCATATTTCCACCAACACGGTGGGGCGGGGCAGGGGCCTTACGGGTCGGCTTGGCCATTATTCCAGCACCAGCCCACTCCTAGCTGGGCATCGGGGTTACAGCATCCCTATCAGAGTGGGGTCCAGCCACACCCATACGGGCAGCAGCCAAACTTCACCCCTACGCGCTCTCACTATACACGCGCGGGGAGTGCAGAAACGGGTAGGGCACCCGGGGGAGAGGCTGTTTTTTCTGCGACGTCAGGCTCTGGTGGTAATACGTTGCATTTGTCTCCCGAAATGTCTACAGGTTCAGACCGGGCCGGGAGGGCCTCGAGCTCGGCACAGGGTGCCACGCAAGGAATCCTGCAAGTTTCCGGGTCGGGTCAGAGGTCATCTACCCCGGTCGCCATGGCGGTCGCAAGCGACAGGGACACCGGGGGCGCCTCCGGCGATGAGGGGCTGTCTGGCGGGTCAGCAAGGCCCAGGCCTTCAGAGAAGCCGGCGCAAGAAGCAGAGCCTGAACATGAGGACGGGGCCGAATCCACGGATGGTGAGAACACTGACAATTCGTTATGTGAATCATCATCTTACCACTCCACAGCTAGTAGCGGGGATGAGGGTCAGTCTGGGCGCCCGCGCAAGCTGGCAAAGTTAGTGGCGCGAGCCGTGGCTAAGAGGGTCAAAGGCACAAAGCGCAAACAGAGGGAGGCGCCACCACCCCCCCGTTACAGATACGGCTGGGGATAAGGTCCACTGCTCTAATACAGCTATAGCCAGGGGGCTCCGTAGGGGAGTTAAAGAGAGGATTAAGAGGGGGAAGTTTGTGGATTTCTTCACTTTGACGGCCGATATGAAAAAGGAATTCGACAAGGCCAAGAAATCCTCAGCCAATGGGGAGCTCGCATTCAAGAGCTTCCACAATTGGCTCAGGGGTTTCCTCATCTTTTCCTCGTGCTACCTGAGCACCAGGCCAGATGAGCACTTGAATGTTCTCCGCTACTTATTCTTGGTAAACGAGACATTCATCAGCTACAGGAATGGCGCATGGCGGGACTATGATGAGAAGTTTCGTAGGGCTCACGAGGGGTCAACAACCATGCCCATGGGGTGCAAACATGTGGAGATATGGCTGGAGGTCATTGGGAAAGGTCAGCCATCCACTGAGCAGACAGGCAGGAAGCCCTTTCTCGGGGGGAAACCCGGGGCGAAGACCCCGGGCAAGGGCAGGTGTTTTGCCTTTAACGACGGGAAATGTGAGAGAGGGGCAAAATGCCGCTACAGGCACGAGTGCCGTTGGTGTGGGGCAGGACACTCAGGAAAAGCCTGCAAGTCTGGAAGGGCCCAGGAACAGGGTGAGGCAGGGCCTAGCAACAAGTAAGGCACACTCCCCCATAGTCCTGGACGAGTTGGCTCGCCTCCTAGCCTTTTACCCCGATAGGGAGGCGGCACAGTTTTTATTTGAGGGTTTTAAGTTTGGTTTTCAGTTACCCATACCCGAGTCTGTTTTAGTGAGATCCCATAAAAACCTAAAATCGGCCAGGGATTTCCCAGGGGTTGTGAGGCAAAAAGTGTATGCGGAGATAGAGCTGGGAAGGATGGCGGGCCCCTTTGCGGCCGAACCCTTGCCCAACATGTGCTTCTCCCCTTTAGGCGTGGTCCCTAAGAAGACGCCGGGGAAGTACAGGTTGATACAACACTTGTCTTACCCCCCCGGAAGGTCGATCAACGACGCCATACCGGAATCACAGTGTAGTGTGCATTACCAGCTCTTTGATGAAGTTCTGGAAATAGTGAAGGGTTTTGGTCAAGGGGCACTAATGGCGAAACTGGACATTGAGTCCGCTTTCCGGCTGCTCCCCTTGCACCCCAATTCATTCCGCTTTATGGGTTTCAGGTTAGAGGGGGGCATATATATTGACAAATGCCTGCCCATGGGATGTTCGGTCTCCTGTTCCTACTTTGAGAGATTCAGCACTTTCCTGCATTGGTGCATACAGGAAAGTGCGAGCTGCAAAGGGGTGGCTCACTATTTGGATGATTTCCTTTTTGTGGGACCAGGAGATGACGACACATGCGAGCGCATTCTGGAAAGGGCCAAAGATATATTAACGGCCATGGGGGTTCCCATAGCAGCTGACAAGACAGAGGGTCCCACCAGGGTGATATCATATTTGGGTATCGAAATAGACTCTGAGGGTGGATGTTGCAGGCTGCCAGAGGATAAAGTGGTAAAGCTGCAGGCGCTGATCGAGGAGTGCCGGCGGAAGGGGAGGGTCCAGCTGCGGCTGATTCAGTCGCTGCTGGGATCTTTCAATTTCGCTTGCCGCATCATCCCTATGGGGAGGGTGTTCTGCAGGAAGCTGGAGAGGGCCACAGCGGGGGTAAGAGACCCACACCATACAGTCAGGCTAGGGCGGGAGATAAAGGGTGACCTAGCGGTCTGGTCCACTTTCCTGGAGCAGTTTAACAGGGAGCTGCTGTGGCCGGCGGACCCAGCCTCCAGTGTGGAACTACAGCTATACACGGATGCTGCGGGCTCGACGGGATTTGGGGCCTACTTGCAGGGAGAATGGTGCTGCGCACCATGGCCACAGTCATGGATGGACCGCGGTTTCACGGTCAATCTGTTACTGCTGGAGCTCTTTCCCATAATTGTAGCGGTCGAGCTGTGGGCCAGCCAGTTGGCGGACAGGAACATAGTGTTCTGGTGCGACAACATGGGAGTTGTCCATGCGATTAACAACCAGAGGGCCACATCGCCAGAAGCACTGCGCCTGCTAAGACACCTAGTTTTGCATTGTCTGCAGCACAATATACACTTTAGGGCCCGACACGTCCCGGGTGTCGACAACAGCATAGCAGACGCACTCTCGAGGTTCCAGTTCGAGAGATTTCGCGAGCTGGCACCAGAGGCGGCCGTCACAGGGCTCAGATGTCCCCCTCTTGTATGGCAGGTCATAGAGTCGGCATGAAGTCACTGGCCCTGCTATCTTTGGCCCCGTCCACACGTAGAGCTTATGGGGCGCCTTGGAGGGATTGGTCAGCCTTTCGGGTTTCACCGGAGGCAGAGGGTAAGTCGGTCGAGGACCGGTTACTGGCCTTCGTCTGGGAACATTATAAAAGCGGCAGGTCAAAGTCGGCTATGGCGACGGCTTTGGCTGGGATAGCGTTCCATTCCAAGTTACTAGGCGAGCCAGACCCTACCAGGTCTTTTGTACTATCCAAAGCTCTAAAAGGGTGGGCTAGGGCACAGCCAGGGGTTCCAGACTCACGTCGCCCGGTAGATGAGGGCATGCTGGGGGACCTTATGCAGTGTCTGAATGGAGTGGCAGAGAATGGTTATGAAGCGGCGCTCTTCAAGGTGGCCTTTTCCTTTGCATTCTTTGGGGCCTTTCGAGTAAGCGAGTTAGTGGCAGCGAACAAGCGCGCGCTTTCTGGGCTCCTCAAAGAGAATGTGGTTTTCCGTGAGGGGAAGATACTCTGCAAGATAGGGAGGTCTAAGACAGACCAAGCGGGTAAGGGCGCCTGGATTACATTGAGAGCGCACTGCAATAAGGCGATATGCCCTGTATCCCTGGCTGAGGTGTATGTCTCGGGCGGACCAGGCACCGCGGCACAGTTCCTGGCACACAAAGAGGTGGGGCCACTTACCCGATTCCAGTTTGCGGCTGTGTTTCGGAGGTGTGTCGCGGCATTGGGTCTCCCCGAGAAAGAGTATGGAACGCATTCGTTCAGAATCGGGGCGGCAACTTGCGCAGCCGCAGCGGGGCTTCCACCATCCTCAGTTCAAGCGGTGGGGAGGTGGAAGTCAGCCGCCTATAAGAAATATATAAGGTTAGATAAGTTGTAGATAGCGCCTGTTGCGCTGACCCGAAAACATATTGTTTACAATCGGTTTTGGAACTTTAGCGTTCCGGAATCGACGGTGTGAAGGGAATTTTTTTACTTTTTCCTCTGCAGGGGACTTAATTACAATTGGCTCCCCCCATCAGTCCACCAGAGGTTTTTTAAGATTTTTCCCCTTCACTCGGGTCTATAGTCAACGCATTCCAGTTGTGTCTTACAGTATAATGTTATATGCTAACCTTAGGCTTTATCTTTTTCAGCCCCTCCCCCTTCCTCACGGACTCTGGGCAGGGTTTGGTTAGTGGGGCACTCATACATATATTGGGCTGCTAGGCACCCATTGGCAGCCGCGGCCCCGGTGCTGTCTCGGGCACGGGAGGTGCACTGGCTGGGCATTAGGGGTTTTCAGTGGGATGGCCTGTGGGACCTGCTAGTCTCCAAAGCTAGGAGATTAGGCGTACCTGATGTTTTAGTAATACACCTGGGAGGCAATGACCTGGTCAAGCGGACAGGCATTGCATTAACCATACAAATCGAGAATGACATGGCGAGGTTACAGGAGCGTTGGCCAGGTGTATTACTGGTGTGGTCAGACATGGTGCCCCGTTTCACGTGGCGGGGGTGTCGGAGCATAGAGGCTGTTGAGAAGGCCAGGAAGAAAGTGAACCACGCAGTGTCCAGGTACATAGTGGCGAAGGGTGGTAAAGCAGTCAGGCATCCCACCATTGTGAAAACTAACCCCATGTTATATAGGCCAGACGGGGTTCACCTATCGGACCCCGGTATGGCAATTTTCCTGCAGGACATTCTTACTAGTTTAGTGTAGTTAGGGCGTAGGTTGTTGTTTTAGGGTGGCGGGCCTTGTGGCACAGGTTAACCCGGCGGGGTAGGAGTGCCAAGGCAGTGGCGGTTGAGCGCTCTCGACCAGCACTCAAATGTGGTGACAGGTGGTCTCCGTGGGGTAGGGCCCGCCCCTCTGCCAAGAAGGTAGGCGAGTCCCGACTCAACGCGGTGGGGCGCTGGACACTTCCTGGAAGTGCCCGCGTCTGGCCCTAGGAGGGGCGTGGCATGCCGCTGCGGAGCGGGCTGTACGCACAAGTTATTTGAGTGATGCCAGCGAGTGGGGCGACCTGGTCGCCGCCATGAGGGGCATCCGCGTTTTGAGGGTGCTGGTCTCAAGTGCTTCTACTTGCCATCCCTAAACAATTAGGGTCATACCATCTTTAAATAAATATCCTAGATGACCTTTAAACTTACGCAGTTGGTGTCCGTGTCTTATTTATTAGTTAAGGTGTCAGTGTGAGTTATTTCTAGGCTTAAGTGTTAAGTAATAGATATAAGATAAAACAGCATAATTCTCTAGGCGCCTTAGATGTAACGAGGGCTGCATAGGCTCGAGTGTAATTAAGAGCCTGTGAATTTGCAGTAGTTAAATAAAGTTGTGAATGTCAAGATAAGGCCGGAGGCAAATAATGAGTGGCAGGTAGATCTGCCCTATGGGGTAGCTGGGGGGCGTCAGCTTAGAGAGGGGTACTTATAGGCAAACATGCAGGAAGGACTTCCTCTTTGAGTCTGGATTCCCACCCTCCCTCCCCTTTTAAAGTGCTACATGGGCTTTTTGAGCCTTCACCAAATTTGAATTTAGTTTGATTTACAATCGGCGGTTGAGCGCTCTCGACCAGCACTCAAGTGTGGTGACAGGTGGTCTCCGTGGGGTAGGGCCCGCCCCTCTGCCAAGAAGGTAGGCGAGTCCCGACTCAACGCGGTGGGGCGCTGGACACTTCCTGGAAGTGCCCGCGTCTGGCCCTAGGAGGGGCGTGGCATGCCGCTGCGGAGCGGGCTGTACGCACAAGTTATTTGAGTGATGCCAGCGAGTGGGGCGACCTGGTCGCCGCCATGAGGGGCATCCGCGTTTTGAGGGTGCTGGTCTCAAGTGCTTCTACTTGCCATCCCTAAACAATTAGGGTCATACCATCTTTAAATAAATATCCTAGATGACCTTTAAACTTACGCAGTTGGTGTCCGTGTCTTATTTATTAGTTAAGGTGTCAGTGTGAGTTATTTCTAGGCTTAAGTGTTAAGTAATAGATATAAGATAAAACAGCATAATTCTCTAGGCGCCTTAATAGTTTAACAAAGTAAATGTTGCAGTCAGATGTAGCAGTGTGTGCAGGCCGCAAATGAGACAAGTTGCAAACCATGTAAATAAAGCAACAAAGCTGAAGCTACTATATACAGTATACCGTCACAATAATAAAATACTACATCTAGTCCAGGGACGTGCAGTCAGGGGAGGCAGGGGAGGCAGAGCCTCCCCTGTCATTAATGATCAAAATAAAAAAATAATACAAAACAAATACTTATGACACATATTATGTGTCATAAGTGTATGCTTTTATTATTATTAACTTTTTACCTCCCCCTTTTTTTTATACTGGCTTAGTTAGGAGGCACCAAGAGCGGTGCCTCCCGCTGACAACGTTAAGGGTCCAAAACAGGGGGCGGGCAGCGGGCGGGACCGAGTGCCGGGCTGTAAAAGCCCATTAAAAAAAGCTGTAGAAACGGCACCTGTAGAGGTGCCTCAGTGACAGGGACGTGCTTTTTGCCTATCTGAAAGTACGCCCCTGTCACTGAGGCAGATGTGATTGTCCAATCACATCTGCCTCAGTGACAGGGGCGTGCTTTCATATACGCAGAAAGCACGTCCCTGGCTGTCACTGAGGCACCTCTACAGGTGCCGTTTCTACAGTTTTTTTTAATGCACCCCGCCATCTCATTCTCCCTTCTGCAGCGGTGGGAGCAGGAGAGCTGAGGATGATCCCTTCTACTGCCGGCGCCGCTGAGCCAGAGATCAAACAGGTGGCGCCGCTAACGGGGGGCAGGGTGCCACATGCCCCCCGGCCAGTATGTATTGCTGCGTCCTGGGCTGAGCTTTGTGTGTCACAGCGACATGCAGAAGATGGACAGCAAAGCTCGGCTGGCGGCTTCCGGGTATAGAATGCCGGTGCCAGCCCTGAGAGCCTCCGGGAGCAGCAGCAGCTAGTCAGGAGGCTGTCAGGTACTGCTGGTAAAGCCTGTGCTCCTCCTGACAGCTGAGCTCCGCTGTCCGTCTCCTGCACAATCCTCCAGGACCGGGAACAGGGGGGTTCAAAGGTGACAGCTTTGCCGCTCACGGCTCACCTCCCCCTGCTCAGCCCTGCTCTCAGGTCCCCGGCCCCACTGTTCACAGCCGGGTGTGTGAGGGAGACAGGCACAGGCACAGAGAACGCTTCCTGTCCAACGATCTGCACTGTAAAGTGACGCTGAGAAGTTGGGAGGCTGAGAGCATGCTGCCCTCAGGGAGCAGCCTGCACACTTCACTCGGGAAAAAGGTAAACTTGTGTGCGCTGGGGGTGCTGGGGGGGGGGGGGGGGGTTGTGGGGGGTGGGTGCTGTAAGTGTGCACATTGAATGGGGTGGGAAAACACTGTGGTGTGGACACTGAGTGGATTGAGGGGGGTGCTGTGTGGCAGTAGGTGAAGTAGTGATTTGCGTCATTTTAGCCCCCTGTCCTCCCCGCGGACCCACAAAATTTGCGATTTTATGCAGCGGAGAAGGGGGGAACGGGGGCTGGAGCAGTGATTTGGGAGACTTTCCCACCATCTTGGGCAGGGGGGTCGCCGGGCCATTTACTGGTGTTGGCCCCCTGGGCTGAAAGTTGCCAGCCAGCCCCTGGAAGCAACCCCCCTGCTCCCTTCTCGGTCCCGCTCACGCTGCTGATCCTGCGGCTGTGAGTGTCCAGGAGGTCCCACCCCAGCTGCTTACAGTCTCTCCCTGCCGCCCGCTAGTGCTGCGCTATGCACAGTAAGCTGTGAGTACTGCAGTGCGTGGGGGATCCGGTGTGTGTCACCTCATTATGTGTGAGTGACCCCATTCACCCTTTCTTGTGCCCCCCACACCTTCCCTGTGCCCCCAGCTCTCACATACTATCTCCTGTGTCCACCTCCACCCACCCTATGTCCCCTCATGTGTGGCGACAGGGGAGGAGACACAAATGAATCCCCTCTACCAGTCTCCAAGGACTAGGGACACAATAAATAGGTCTGTAGTGCCTATTAATTTACCCACTCTCCAAATACAGCAGCTTAAGACATCATGCTGTACCCATCCCCTCTGTCCTTCATGGCTTGTGTGTGTTTTCCATTTTAGGGCCTCTGTATGTGTTTTTTTTGTGTTTTTTTTTCCTGTGATGGCCAATGGTTCTTACAAGGGTATTTGTTATTTTCCTCTGGGGGGTTCATGTGTTTTGTTTGTTACAAATCCCACGGGCTAGATGTGATAGCCACAGAGTTCGGTGGCCGTGTGATATCCCAGCCAAACCGTGCCTTGTAAATCATTCTCCCTTTAAAAAAAACAACAACGTCAGAGTAAGGCTGGCATCCCGCTCAGTCATCAAGTTCAAAGGCTATTACATCTGGCCCTATGTGTTTTATTATTTACCTGTGGTGGCCAGTGTGATAGATTTTTCATGTGTAAGCTACAGTATACATTATTTTCCTTTGTGTGCTGATGCATTGTGTGTGTGTTTTTCATATCGCGGCCTATGTATGTGTGTGTTTTTCATTTTACAGCATCAGTTTATGCTGTGGGGCTGACCAGCATCTTCCTGCACAATAAAAGTGGGTGAGTCTTAAGGATATGTCTGCTTTTCAAGGCCGGGACTATTTCCCAATGCTAGTGTGCCTTAGGCACGGACAATGGTACATCATGAGGTGAACTCAAAGTCACAAATTTTACATACCCCCATTTCATTCACTGGTCAGAATCAAACCTCTGCTCTCCCTTCTCTAGACCTCTCTGACAGTGTTGCCCTCGTCCCCGTCTCTCCTAATTTCTCTCTCTGTCACTCTCACTCTCTTGCACTTCTCTTTCCGTCTCTCGCTCCTGGTCGCACCCTTCCTTTCTCTTTCTTTCCCCTCTTTCTTTTTCCTCTTATTCCATGAAGCCCTTTCTCTTTCCCTATTTTTCATTCATTTTCTTGACACCCAATGACAATGGGGGGGGGGGGGGGCTTTTCAAGATTTTGCTATGGGGCCCACAGAGTTCTAGTTACGCCTCTGCTCTGCTGCTTATGCAGGCAGCAGCTCCCACACCTGCCTGTCGCAGAACACAGACCCAGACACAAAGTCTGTTGGCGCTGGCTCCACCAAGCCAGTGCCTCACCAACCACTAACCTCACCGCACGTCACTGATCTAGTCACACATAGCAGAGAATTTATAATATATGTAATGTACTGTATTACATAAAGTATCCACTCTGAAAGGCAAAAATAATGACGTTGACATATTAGACTGGATTTATTTGCTCATGAGCCTACAGACAGGACAAATCTAAATAAATAACATGATCTTACAAAGAGTTCATTTTGATACAGAAAAAACTTTTATCCAGTGTTAGGATCCTGCTAATACTAATAGAGGCCCATAGGGGATGTGATGCCCTACCAGAGGGGATGCCACATTTAGGCATCTACAATGTACAGCTTGTGCTCTGCTCCCAGTGACTGCCTGCACAATGGAAGTCTATGGACTCACACATCGCTAGTACTTAGGAGGTCATTCTAACTTGTTCGGACCGGGATGCATTTGGCCTTGTTCCCATGGTTTGGGGACTGTGCATGTGCATGGTCTTTTATGCCCTTGAGCAGGTCCCCTGTGCGAACGGCTTTGGTGACTTGCATAGTCGTCAAGCCATTCACAAAGGGATCTGGTCGGGCGACGCCCATGGGAACGCCCTGCATTTCATGTGAAATTTAATAGGATGAGAGATTCAGAAAGTGAGAGATTTGGTAAGAAATCTCCAGGTTTTTTTAAAGCGGCAATCATTTACACTGCAAAATCAAACTGGTTTTGCAGTGTAAACAGGGCCGGTGCAGGGCACCAGAGCGCCCCAGGCAAGTCGGGGTGGGGGCGCCCCGGTGTCTGCCGCCCGGGTACCTGTCCTGCGGCGCTGTAAAGCTGGCGGGGGCGGCGGCAGCGGGGGGTCCCTACAGTCAATAAGAAATAACGAGCGCTATCCGCCGGGCTATGTGGAAGCGCTTCTGTTTTGGAAACACTGGCCGCACGGCGCACGCTGATTGGCTGAATCTCAGCCAATCAGCGTGCGGCCAGTGTTTCCAAAACAGAAGCGCTTCCGCATAGCCCGGCGGATAGCGCTCGTTATTTCTTATTGACTGCAGAGACCCCCCGCTGCCGCCAGCTTTTACGCACATATACGCCGCAGGACAGGTACCCGGGCGGCAAGGGGGGGGGCGAAATACCGCCCTCCAGTGGCCGGCGCCCTAGGCAAATGCCTGGACTTGCCTAGTGGTGGCGCCGGCCCTGAGTGTAAATGATTGCCGTTTAAAAAAACTGGAGATTTCTTACCAAATCTCTCACTTTCTGATTCTCTCATCCTATTAAATTTCCCCTGGAGAAAATGGAAGTAAGAGCAGGATAAGGTAATATTTGGCAGGAGAGGTGTCATGTATTGGCGGAGTGAAGAGGATGGAATGGAATGTAAAGAGGCATAAAGGTCAAAGATGTAAAAGGGAGAGGAAAGGAGGAGAACTTTGTAAATAAATGTGAGTACCAGTAGTTGGATTGGATTCTGAAAGGGAAGCGGAGCCAAAGAAGGGCTTGTAAGAGGTGAGGTGGACATAGAGAGGAAGATAAGCCGGGCAGCAGTATTGAGACATCACCTCTGGAATGAACTAGAACGGATAATGTGAGCCAGGCCTCCTCATCCTACATCAGTGCCTGACCTCATAAATGCTCTACAGAATGAATGGGCACAAATCCCCATAAAAACACTCCATAATCTTGTGGAAAGCCTTTACAAGGGCAGAAAAAGGGGACCAACTCCATATTACATTATATGCATTGAAAACAATGTCATTATCCAAATACTTTTGTCCATCTAGTGCACATCTACCATCAATAGATAATGAAATTAGGTTATGTGGTAGAATGGGAAGATGATCAGCACATACACTTAGCCGAGGTATCACATGCTATACCTCTGCAACTGCCCACTGAGGAGCCGGCGCACTCCCGGGCATCATACAACGTACTGTATGAAATCCCATTCATGGCTGCGGGATCGAATAAATCTTTGTGGCAGCTATGATGATCTCTAGATCCGCTGCGCACAGGACCACACATCAGATCGGAATAGAAGGTAAGTCACATAAAATAGGACCATATCCTATTACAGGGTTGCCTACCCTCCTGGAATGGCATGGAGGGTCCTGTAAATTGGGTCCCCCTCCTGGCCCCCGCATTTCCCTCCTTCTCCCGAGAACCCCCCTGTGGGGGTGGGGGTTCCGAGGGACAAATGACGCAATCGCTGCATTTTAGCTCCACCCCCTGCAGTGCAATGTCTGAAATACCGGCATTGCTCATCAGGGGGCGGGGATAAAATGACGTGACCCCTCTAGACATTCCCCCAATAGGGCAGCCCATCTGTGGCTCCACCCCATACCTCCCCTTTTCCCATCCTGGTGATGGCCTCGCCCCCCTGATTCACTGAGCTGGCTGCCCTTTCCCGGAGAGGGCAGCCAAAAAGTCGGCACATATGTCCTATTTGTGTATCTGATCGCCTGTGTAGCTTCTCACAAACAGTGCATGGGAGTGGAGCGAGGGTCAGTTTGAGAAATCCGATGGCACATTTGCAGGCTTTGTGTGGGCCCCTATCTCTCTGGCAGAGTAGCTTTTTGCCAGATCTCCAAAAACATGGTACCACCTAGGGACATCTATACTGTGCATGCACAAATCTCCAGGAAAATGTCCGCCACAACATCTTCCCAATGACATCTGTCTACAGCACCAGCTTGTGCCGGACTTTGGAGAGATAAGTATAATTATGCTGGTGCAGGGCATTTTGCCAGCTCTCTACCCCGGACTAATTTAGATGCGCCAATCAGCATAGCAAGCTGGCATTGGTAAACAATGTAATTATGTTATACAATTTCAAGTCTTATATTTAACAGAATAGGGTACTTGTGGAGTATCACGGCTCCCACGACCTGCATCGTATGCAGATCGTATGCTAAAAATCGCATCGCATCGCATCTCATGTGGCATACGATGGCATACGATGCGATGCGATGTTTTACCGATTTTTGACTATTTTTGCTCAAAAATCGTATGCCATCGCATAACATCGTATGCCATATGTAGTGGCATACGATGTCATACGATGCGATACGATGTTTTACCGATTTTGAGCAAAAATGGTCAAAAATCGGTAAAACATCGAATGGCATCGTATGCCATATGTAGTGGCATACGATGTCATACGATGCGATACGATGTTTTACCGATTTTTGAGCATTTTAGCTCAAAAATCGTATGCGATCGCATCGGATGCCATACGATGGCATGCGATGCGATGGCACCCGATTTTGGACTGAAATGCATCAGAATGCATTGAAATGTGTATTAAAGTAGTGAAATGCCCCCAAATGTCATTTTTCATAGTGCACCACCCCCACTATCAACGTCAACCCGAAGCGTGGCGAGCGCAGCGAGCCCGCGAGGGGCGGCGGTACGCGTCCTACGACCTTTTCATACCCCCACTATCCACGCCAGCGTGGAGTTGAGAATAGAATAGTGTGGCGAGCGCAGCGAGCCACCGAGCCCGAAGCGTGGCGAGCGCAGCGAGCCCCGCGAGGGGACGCGGATACCTTCACAGCTATACGCGTCTCCTCGCGGGCTTTACAGGTATCCGCGTCCCCTCGCGGGGCTCGCTGCGCTCGCCACGCTTCGGGCTCGGTGGCTCGCTGCGCTCGCCACACTATTCTATTCTCAACTCCACGCCGACGTGGATAGTGGGGGTATGAAAAGGTCATAGGACGCGTACCGCCGCCCCTCGCGGGCTCGCTGCGCTCGCCACGCTTCGGGTTGACGTTGATAGTGGGGGTGGTGCACTATGAAAAATGGCATTTGGGGGCATTTCACTACTTTAATACACATTTCAATGCATTCTGATGCACTTCAGTGCAAAATCGGGTGCCATCGCATCGCATCGGATGCCATCGTATGGTATCCGATGCGATCGCATACGATTTTTAAGCTAAAATGCTCAAAAATCGGTAAAACATCGTATCGCATCGATGGCATACGATGCCATGCGATGTTTTACCGATTTTTCACCATTTTTGCTCAAAAATCGGTAAAACATCGTATCGCATCGTATGACATCGTATGCCACTACATATGGCATACGATGTTATGCGATGTTTTACCGATTTTTGACCATTTTGGCTCAAAAATCGGTAAAACATCGTATCGCATCGTATGACATGGTATGCCACTACATATGGCATACGATGCCATGCGATGGCATACGATTTTTGAGCAAAAATGTCCAAAAATCGGTAAAACATCGCATCGTATCGTATGCCATCGTATGCCACTGGCATACGATGCCATACGATGGGAGCCGTGATACTCCACAAGTACCCAGAATAGAAATATAATAAAAAAAAAAAAACAACTGTCACAAGAATTATATTTATTTTTTATAGACAAGTCCCAACTAATCATACACAAAGCAGGCCCACGTGTAATAATATCTGCAGCGCACCTCCATCTCAGCCACTCTGCGAATGGGCCGTTTACTGCGGGCACACTTCTGCAACTAGCTTACTGCGATGCATGTGAGTTTATGTGGGAAACATCTGTATTGTGTTTTTATAGCAATGTCTTTTTGATACAGCATCTAAGCTCTCTTTAACAAGGTGGCTAGAGAGCTGGAAGGAATGATGTTCTGTTAAAAGAAATTCCGCTCAAAGCTATAATGACTGATTGATCGTGAGTAGACCATTTACAGTGATGTGCAACATTTTAGACTTTTATTCATTCACGTCATGAACTGAAAACTGTAGAATTCACTCAGGAACTCATCGTTAATGTTGTTAAACTGACTTACCACTAGATGGCACTCAAACCTCACTTCAGCTGTGTAACTGCCCTTCCTGTAACTGTATTCCATAAAGCAAGTAACATGATGTGTACTTGTGTACTACCTGTCAGGACGGCAACCTAGAAACCTCAGAATCAGACCCCAGCAGGCAGCTCTGTGCTCCCCAATGTAAACCCCACGCTGTTTTCTCTGTGCATTCGTCGCCTGTTGGAAGCTGCACATTATTCACACACTTATGGTTAATCCTAGATAAACTGTACCAGCAGACTCAGAGTCCAAACCCATTTGTACCAGCCCAGAGTCCAACTCCAGCCCACTGCTCAGTAGTGTACCACCAGCACTATGTCAAGCTCAAGCCGCTGCCCAGCGCCATACAGTACCATCAGCACCAGCCCGGTGTACAGTAAAGTACAACTGTTACCATCCAAGATTTGCGGTTTCAAACGTTATCTCTGGCCCCAACCCTGAGTCCAGTTAGAGTAACCGTTAAAGCAGCGTTCAGATTCATTGGAACCAAGTCAAGTGTTCATAGTCTTGAAGCCTTTGCAGGCTCTCTATCTATAGTCTCAAGTCCTGTAACAGTGCCTTCCATGTTACTACCAAGCCTAAAAGCGCCTGTACTGGGAGACCCATGCAGAGGGCAGTGACCTCCTCATCGAGTGCAGCTAAGCCCAAGGGGCACATTCATCAAAGAATATTATCCCCGGAAAAAAACAAAACAGTTTTCGGGGGTTAGCCCCAAATATTAGGTCTATGATATTAATATTAATCTCCGATCCCTGCTGCGATCCCCCTTCACCTCCGCATCCCCCATAGATTTCTATGGGGGATGCGAAGCTGCTCGATGTATCAACATCGGGCAGCCTGGCTTCGCATCCCTGGGCTATCGCCATTCTGAGATTGTAGCCTATGGCTATGGGATTGCACTGCCCCAGCTTGATTCAGAGTTAATTGCAAATGGAAAAATCTTTTTTAATGGGCAATATACCATGTTTTTGTGAGTTATTTTGTTTCTGTGCAGGGTAAATACTGGCTGATTTACTTTACACTTCCATTTAGATTTCAGATTGTAAGCACCCCTCACAAATCTAACTCTCTCTGCACGTTACATTTTTCCCACCTGCTGTGTGCCTGATTCAGATCCAATCACAGGGCTGCTAAAAAGCAGCGTCCAGCGATCATTTAGACGCAGCCCCACCAGGTTGTACGCACACTTATGTGCAAGGCTGCAAATGGCATCACTGCCTTTTGAAAATCTGCAAATCCATTTCCATCCATCGAATGATTACCACCATGTGTGCAGTGGCCGAGTAGCCAGGGACTTACGGCCACGAAGAACCTGGCTTAACGGGGCTGGACCTGACGTCAGAAGTCCTCCCTGATAACGACTGAGTCTCCCTGCATACGGCCAGTGATCAAAAGGCGAAAGGCAGAGGGACCTGCACACATGACCTACGATCCCTGCACACTTGTACGATAATGCACTGGGCTGCGAATTGGCAGCCGAGCATAGAGGTCTGAATTGGGACCATAGTTTTGTGCATTTGACAAACAATATACATTTGCGATCAACTCTGAATCAGGCCCATAGGCTTACCCTTTAAAACATTTTATCCTCTGTCCATGTGGGAGACGCCATTTGCATTTTACTTTCTGCTAGCAAATACACTAAACTTGTTCTCTATTTCTTTCATGTTGCCTATCTATACCCTATCAGATGTTCCCAGATGGGCGTTTCCTCCTCCCCTATCTGCCCCAAGTGTAGCAAAGATAGACCTGATATTTACCACTTACGGGAAGCCCCTTAGATATGCACAAGGAAATGCAAAGTGGGCCTGATTCAGCCCAGCATGGGGCAAGGCCGACTAGCATGCAGAGTTTTACAATTGTAAAATAATTACAAATTAAAGTGCAGAAATGTGATGCATTTGTATTTCTATGGTAGCACCCTTGGCTGGAAAGGCAGATGCTAGGACATTTTCCACCTCTCAGTGGCTGTGTATGACATAGAAAACCGTCTGGACACGCCGGCATTGTTGGGAACGTGCCCACCCAACATTACAACCGTTACACCCATCCCCCTCCTGTAGATCTGGGTGTAGACAGGGCCCCTGACCAATGTTCCCTCTAATTGTACAAAGGCTGTGTGCGGCTAAAGATTTTGGCTGTGCAACTTTGGAATGAAATTTACATTTTTGTGCGTCACATATATAACTGGAAAATTACGTTCAGCATTTGTGTTAACTCTACTTCAAAATGATATTAAACATTTAAACATTAAAAATAGAGTACACAATGTAGTTAATGGGTGAAACACACATTAATTGAGTCCACAACTGCAAAAAGGACCACTGCTGCTTTGTGCGCTCAGTTGTAATGTCTGTGCGCACACTCATCGAGGTGTGTGCGCGCGCACGTGCGCACAGCTTAGAGGGAACACTGCCCCTGACTGAGTAAGTCCGATCGAAGAGGCCAGTGAAATGGTTGTTGTCCTGGCAGATGTTGTAGAGGTCTACAAACCAGTGATGTCGAGGCCAGGCTGGGGCTAGCAGTATGAGATCCTCACCTTCCTGTTTAAATTTCCTGAGAACTCTGGGTATCATGGACACCAAGGAAAGGCGTATGGAAGATGAAACTTCCATGGAATTGACAGTGCATCCGTGAAATACTAAACTTCAGAAAAGCGAACTTTGAATTATTCAGGGAAGCCCTTACAGGAATTGGGTGGGAAACGGTTATGGAGGGAAAAAATGCAGAGGAAATGTGGGATACTCTAAAAAAGGTGCTTGATTCACTAACTATTGAATACATTCCTAAAGTAATTAAAGGTAAATTCAACAAAAAAAAGCCACCATGGTTGGACAAAGAAGTAAGGTCAGCTATCAACAATAAAACCAGAGCCTTTAAATTCTATAAAAATAACTTGAATGAGGAGGCGTTCGCAAAATACAAAGAATCAAACAAAACTTGTAAAGGGGTAATCAAAGCAGCTAAAATATTATATGAAGAGTGCATAGCCACTGAAAGCAAAACCAACCCAAAGAAGTTTTTTAAATACATAAATAGTAAACGTTTAATTAAGGAAAACATAGGCCCACTAACTGATACTAGTGGAAAAAGTGTTACTGAGGACAAGGGAAAGGCAAAACTGTTAAATGAGTTCTTCTCATCAGTATTTACTAAGGGAGAGCAGACTGTGGAACGAACATTTACCACAAACGGGACAAATAAGCCAGATCTCATTGTGGATTTCACGCCGAAGGAAATAATACTGAGGCTAAGCAAACTCAAAACAAATAAGTCACCAGGGCCAGATGGGATTCATCCGAGGGTATTAATGGAATTAAGGGATGAACTAGCTACCCCCCTACATTATATCTTTAGCAAGTCACTATCGTCAGGTATAGTACCAAAAGATTGGAGAATAGCAGAGGTAGTGCCAATATTCAAAAAAGGAAAAAAGGACGATCCCGCTAATTACAGACCCGTTAGTTTAACATCAATTGTGGGTAAACTATTTGAAGGATTTTTAAGGGATGGTATCCAGGAATATTTAGATCATCACCGTCTACTCAGTACTAACCAACATGGGTTCGTGAAAAATCGTTCATGCCAAACTAATCTACTAGGGTTCTATGAAGAGGTTAGCAAAAACCTCGATAATGGAAATGCTGTAGATGTGATTTTCCTAGATTTCGCTAAAGCATTTGATACTGTCCCACACAAGAGATTGATTAATAAAATGGAGAACCTAGGATTGGGTGAAAATATCTGCAGATGGGTAGGGAATTGGCTATGTAATAGAGAACAAAGAGTGTTTGTGAATGGTGCCGTATCAGATATGATACCGGTACTAAGTGGAGTGCCCCAGGGCTCGGTTTTGGGGCCCATTTTGTTTAACATTTTTATTAACGATATTGGGATAGGGTTACTCAGCAATGTATCCATCTTTGCGGACGATACAAAACTTAGCAAAGTCATCAAATCACCAGAAGATGTCACCATGCTTCAAAATGATCTTGCAATTCTAGATGAGTGGGCTAAAAAATGGAAGATGAGGTTCAATGTAGATAAATGTAAGGTTATGCACCTTGGGAGACACAACCAGTGTGCAAGTTACAACCTTAGCGGAGAGGAACTGGGTAATTCCATACTTGAAAAGGATCTAGGAGTCCAAATAGACAGCAATCTAGGATGTAGTGCCCATTGTAATGTAGCTACAAAAAAGGCCAACAAAATTCTGGCATGTATTAAGAGGGGAATGGAAACTAGGGACTCAAGGGTAATTATGCCACTATATAAAGCTTTGGTGAGACCTCACCTAGAGTATGGAGTACAGTTCTGGGCCCCACACTATAAAAAGGACATCATAGAATTAGAAAAAGTCCAAAGGCGAGCAACAAAGCTTATTAGGGGAATGGAGAATTTAAGCTACGGGGAGAGATTAAGCAATTTGGGACTATTTACATTAGAAAAGAGACGTTTAAGGGGGGACATGCTCAACATGTACAAGTATATCAAGGGCCAATATAAGGAACTGTCACACACCCTATTTTCTACTAGAAAGGAATCTAGGACGCGAGGGCATGAGTATAGATTAGAAGAAAAAAGATTTCATTCAGCTAGTAGAAAGAATTTCTTTACGGTCAGAACAGTCAAACTCTGGAACTTTCTTCCCAGAGAGGTGGTAATGGCTGGCTCATTAAATGCGTTCAAGGCAAAGTTGGACAAACATTTACTGGAGAAAAACATCCATGGGTACAAATAAGAAATATAATTTCACTGTAAAATACCAGAACCTACCAAATCAGCAATGGATATCTATACCAGGTTGAACTAGATGGACGCAAGTCTTTTTTCAGCCTTACCTACTATGTAACTATGTAACTATGTTGAGGATCCTCGTACACTGAGATTTTGTAGTTGTGACGGAACATCATGAGATCCACGTCTGGAGGACCCCATCATTTCACCAGAAGGGAAAATACCTCTGGATGGAGTGACCACTCCCCAGGATGAACATCTTGACGACTTAGGAAGTCCGCTTCCCAATTCAGTATTCCGGGGATGAACACAGCCGACAATGCAAGGAGATGGTGCTGCCCAAGTGAGAATTTTGGACACTTCTCGCATGGCTGCTGCAGTGCGAGTGCACCCATAGCGGTTTATGTAAGCCACTGTTGTGGCATTTTCTGACTGAACCTGTACTGGTCTGTTCTGAAGAAGATCCTAGGAGTGGATGAGAGCATTGTATACTGCTCGTAGCTCTAAGATGTTGATGAACACATGGGCAGGACCATTTCTTAGCTTCTGAGCTAGAACACACGCCTTGCAACTAATGGGATTCTACTACTGATCCCCAGCCTCATAGGCTGGCATCGGTGGTCAAAAGAATCTAATTGGGAAATAAACATCCCTGATTCAGGTGAGATAGCTGGAACCACCACTGGAGGGACACTCAAACCTCTAGAGTCAGAATCATGAACGTAATTCTGATGCGGTGATGCAGTCCATCCCATTTTTGTAGGATGAGATGAGTGAGGGCGTGAGTAAAATTGTGCCCACTCGACCATGACGAACATCGATACCATTTAGCCCAGTATCTGCATTGCCAGAAGGATCGACACTGGGACGTTGAAGAAATTTGTGCATTGTTTGTTGCAGAGACTGACATTTGTCTGGCGTTAGAAATAGTCTCTGTGCCTGGTAGTCTAGGAGTGCTCCCAGGTGCAGCATTCGTTGTGACGGTGTCAGGGTGGATTTCTCCCAATTAGCTATCAATGTTGTTGAAGAACAGCTATTGTTGTCTGCAGGGGTGCAGACAGAATCTCCGTTGATTTGACCACTATGAGGAGATTGCCCAGGTAAGGGAATGCCCTGTGGATTTAGAAAGGCCACCATGACTGCCATGAATTTTGTGAAAATCCTGGGTGCAGTTGCTAGGACAAATGGGAATGCCTGGAATTGAAAATGGCGAGACAAGATGGCAAAGCAGAGAAACTGTTGGTGTGAAGGAAGAAAAGGGATATGCAGACAAGCATCCCATATGTCCAGAGACACCATATATCTCCTGGCTCCAAAGTCAACACTATTGTCCGCAAGGTATCCATGCAGAATTCCGGCACTCTGACAAACTTGTTGAGCGCCTTTAGGTTCAGAATGAGCCTGTAAGTCCCGTTTGGTTTCAGAACTAGAAACAGGGTTGAATAAAACCCGATCCCTCTTTAATGTTGTGGGAACGGTATAATCACTTGAGATTGTAACAGGCAGTGTAGTATGTCGCTTATCTTTTCCACTTTTTGCGGATCGGGCCTGTGAAAAGAACTTTTGTGGGGGGTGTCTTTTGAATGATAGTGAGTATCCCCATGACACGACGGTAGTGGTGGTGAGCCACTGCTGTGTGAAGTATAGAAGTCGGCCACCCACTTTGGGGTCCCCCTGAGGAAGGCAGCCCCGTCATGCTGAAGGTTTGGTTAAGCTCTTCCCCAAACAATATGCCCCCTTAAGGGGTAACATTTCTAGGTTCTGTTTGGACTCTATATCAGCTTTCCAGGGCCGTAACCATAAGATACGACGTACAAGTATTGAATTGGCTGAAGCCGTTGCGGCTAATACACCTGAATCTGATAAAGCTTCCATAATATATATTGCTGCTTGTTTGATATGAGAGGCACACAGTCTGTCATCATCTGATGTATCACACGGAAACTCGTCTTTCCCCCATCTCCAAGCCTCTCTCTGCCTCCATGCCATCTGTCTCTGTGCCCCCTGTCTCCATGTCCCTTCTGCCTCTTTCACTATACCGCTTTACCTCACCAGTGCTCCTGTCCAGTTCTTCCCTTCCTCTACTTCATCTTCAGTCTCCTCGACAATTTCGACACCTACTTCAGAACTGATGCTGATTTTAGTTTACTAGCTATACCCTATTTATGCTGTATTTTATCAAACACACCCTGTACGTTACCTTGTAATTAGTTTTTTTTGTTTGCGATGTACGGTGCTGCGGACACTTTGTGGCGCCTTATATATAAACAAACTACTACTACTACAGGTTGAGTATCCCGTATCCAAAATGCTCGGGACCAGGAGAATTTTGGATAACGGATTATTCCGTATTTCGAAATATTTTTATATTTCAATTATGTATTTTGAAGTATCTTGCATGTATGCTGTATAAACACATAAATTACACACAAATATATTTTATTTGTTCAAAAAACAAGGTTTCAAAACATGAAACAAAATTTGTGTACTATCTCAGATACTGAATTTGAATGCCAAGCAATCATTTTCTTGCACATATATAGTGCCAGTTACATATCATGTCACCAGTAGTGCTGTTACAAATGTCCCCAGTGAGTTTTTAGCAAAAAAAATATTTTTTATTCACTTTCTGGAATGTATGGTTTTCGGAATAATTCGGATAACGGATACTCGGATACGGGATACTCAACCTGTACTACTAGCAATCTTTTATCATTTCACCTAGCCCACATTACACTGTTACATTTTTGGGATAAAAAAGGAAAAAAAGGAATGAGACATAGATACATTTACATTACAGTATAGTAGCGCTTACTAACTGCTTTGGGGCTCATCTACATATGGATATAAGTCAATTTTAAAAATTCCTCTCAGACATAGCAGCACACACCCACGCTTCTAGGTGCCACGGTCACAATCTCCATTCACAATCTCACCATCTGGAACTAGACACGCCCTTTGGGTGGAGCACGACACGCCCCCTCAATGGGACACTGTGCAAAATTCTACTACCATGGAAAATCTCCCTGAAACTTGTTTTAAAAAGTAGGCAAGTATGCGGTATACCTGTGATAGATCGGTGCCCAAAGCTGGGGGAGGTACTGTAAGCTGATGCCGCCTCACCTATGCTGGACTTCTCCCACTGGCCCTAGTGAGCCCTTGTAAATACAATGGGTGAATACACCCAGCCTGCGCCCTGGTGGTCTAGTGGAGTCCCTGCCTCAAGCAGCAGTGTCCCCCTCCCTGACCCTCAGCGTGACAGTGATTTGCGTGTTCTCACTGAGAGCCTTACCTTCCCCTGTAATGCCGGTCACACTGTCAAGGCGTCTGGCGGTGCTAGATCCAGGTCATGGGGGAGTTTTGGCGCCAGCAGGAATGCTGGAGCTGCTGCACCGCCATCGCTGTGACTGGCAGTGCAGGCAGCCTTATAGCATGATAGCTATTAGTGAAACAAAGTTTCTGTCATAAAAATTATAAAAAATCTTCCCTGCTGACAGTATGGTGCATCCGCTTCCTGCTGGCACCAACAAAAAACTGAGCTGAGCATGGAGGCGGGGTTATATGGGAGAGGAGCCGTGCATCCTGGGATGTCTCAAGAGCTTTGCTGATTGGTGAAAGGTCCTATGGATCTACCTACAACCGGATGTGGACCATGAAACCTGAAGAAGAAATTACGGTATTCTGTATTTACCTACTTTTAAACAGTGCCACCCGGGAGATCCAGTGTACAAGAGGAGCTCCAGGTATAGTTGGGATGCACGAGGATTGTGTACACTACTGGGAGTAGGAACATCGACCCTAAATTCCAGTCCCCTGTACATTCTGGGAGTTCATGGATTGGAGTCTAAAACAATATAGTAGTACAATTACAAAAATGATTTAATTTCTAATATGACCGAGCCCTGAATTTGTATTTTAACTAGAGATGTGCACCGGCCACTTTTCGGGTTTTGGGTTTTGGGTTCTGATTACCTTGAGGTTTTGGGTTCTAATGGGTTTTGCCAAAACACCTCCTAAGTGTTTTGTGTTTGGATTTCTTGGGTTTTGGGTTCTGATTTTTTTGTTAAAAAAGCATAAAAACTGCTAAAATCGCAGAATTTTTTTTTTTTTTTTTGCTCCTACGCTATATTAACCTCAATAACATTCATTTCCACTCATTTACAGTCTATTCTGAACAGCTCACACCTTACAATATTGTTTTTAGGGCAAAAGGTTGCACCGAGGTAGCTGGATAACTATGATAAGCCACACAAGTGTGCGGCACAAACACTAGACTGATATGACACACTTAGCATCCCCTCTAGGCTGATACTGCACACCTAGAATTACCCCTGGACTGATATGGCACAGGTAGCATCACCCCTGGACTGATACGGCACATTTAGCATCACCCCTGGACTGATATGGCACACTTAATAGCACCCCTGGACTGATATGGCACACTTAGCATCCCCCCTAGTCTGATACGGCACACCTAGCATCACCCCTGGACTGATATGGCACAGGTAGCATCACCCCTGGACTGATACGGCACATTTAGCATCACCCCTGGACTGATATGGCACACTTAGCATCCCCTCTAGTCTGATACGGCACACCTAGCATCACCCCTGGACTGATATGGCACGCTTAGCATCACCCCTGGACTAATACAGCACACTTGGCAGCACCCCATGAACTATACGGCAGACTTGGCTTACCCCAGGAATTATACGGCACAGATGGTGGCACCCCTGACCTGATACAGCACACATGGAATTATACGGCACAGATGGTGGCACCCCTGGACTGTTACGGCACACATGGCGGCAGGCATGGAATTATACAGCAGACAAATTCCTGCAGTAAAAATAAAAATGTGTATTCTTTTAATTATAAAAAAGAGCAGCACACCTTACTTAGCAACACCCCATGAATTATACAGCACTCTTGGCTCACCCCTGGACTACAGCGCATTTAACAGCCCTTGCAGTAAAAAAAAAAAAAAAAAGGTACTTATGTAATATCTGGGCTCCCGTTTTTCTTATGAGACCACGTCCCCTTGCGGGGCTCGCTGCGCTCGCCACGCTTCGGGCACGGTGGCTCGCTGCGCTCGCCACACTATATAAAATCGACTCCATGCGTAGTTGGATAGTAGGGGTATGAAAAAATAGGGTGCATTTAACATGGGAGCCCAGATAATACATAAGTACCAAAAAAAACACCTTAATTTTATTTTCATTAAAAAAAAGGGCAGCTCCCCTGGTCTGATATGGGACACATGGGGCACCCCTGGAATTATACGGCACACATGCGGGCACCCCAGGACTGATACAGGACACATGGGGGCACCCCTGGACAAATAAAGCACACATGTGGGCACCCCTGGATGATACAGCACACATGTGGGCACCCCTGGACTGATAGTACTGGTAGCCAGTGGAAACAGCAGATTGGAATTATATACTGCAATAAATACTGGTAGCCAGTGGCAACAGACTGGAATTATATACTGCGATAAATACTGGTAGCCAGTGGAAACAGCAGACTGGATTTTTATATACTGTGATAAATAATACTGGAAGCCAGCGGCAACAACAGACTGGAATTATATACTGCGATAAATACTGGTAGCCAGTGGAAACAGCAAACTGGATTTTTATATACTGTGATATATAATACTGGTAGCCAGCGGCAACAGCAGACTGGAATTATATACTGCGATAAATACTGGTAGCCAGTGGCAACAGCAGACTAGAATTATATACTGCAATAAATAAAATACTGGTAGACACTGCCAGTGGCAACAGCAAACTGGAATTATATACTGTGATAGGTACTGATAGCCAGGGGCAACAGCACACTGGAATTATATACTGCAATAGGTACTGGTAGGCAGTAGCCAGTGGCAACAGCAGAGAGCAGACTGCAGCAGACACTAGGCAGTGCAGGGCAGGCAGTGGCACTAGCAGCACCAGTGGACTATCACACTGTGACTGACTATACAGGAGCAGACTCAGCAGAGGCAGGCCCCAGCACAAAGGAGAGACAGAACACAGCACCAGTCATCCTTGCAATGGTGATGTCTTGATCACTGAGCAGAGACACAGTACACAGCAGCACGGGCCCCAGCAGAGACCACACACAGCAGCAGCACACCCTTCCCTACCCTTCTCCGAGATTGGAGTGAAGATGGCGGCGCGAGGTTGCGGAATTTAAGGGTTCCGTGATCTCGCTAGAATCCGACGCCGGGCGATGACGTTTTGCCCGTGCGCCCGGATTCTAGTAAGGCGGGAAGCGCCGAGCGCTGCTCGTATCCGGGCCCGGATTGATGACGTCCGTGCTGGCTCGGATCTGAGGAATCCGAGCCCGCACATCTCTAATTTTAACAATCATTAATCTCATATTTAAATGTTATTATCCTTCAATAAATATTCTTAGATCTGTGTACTGCATGGAATGTTCAGAGATTAGTAAAACGTTAATCACCGATACGGAGGAAATAATACAGTTTATGCGATTTAACCGAAGGAAATGATCACATTGTTATTAGCCTGAAAACTCATTAAGGCTTATTGCTAATGTACTAGTGACGTGTAGTGTAATGTGTGCTGCCTTTCACATCGAGCTGTTTATGTACCCCACAAGCAATGCTGAGAGGGATCCAATTACCCCACAAGCAATGCTGAGAGGGATCCAATTACCTCACAAGCAATGCTGAGAGGGATCCAATTACCTCACAAGCAATGCTGAGAGGGATCCAATTACCCCTAAGCAATGCTGAGAGGGATCCTATTACCCCACAAGCAATGCTGAGAGGGATCTAAGTACCCCACAAGCAATGCTGAGAGGGATCTAAGTACCCCACAATCCACTGGAGAGTGGCAGTTCGGGTACCTCCGGCGCTGTGTATAAAGCTGGCGGCGGCAGCGGGGTCCCTGCAGTGAATAGGAAATAACTAGCGCTGTGCGGCGGCGCGGGAAGCGCTGCTGGGTTTGAAAACACTTGCCTCACGCTGATTGTCTGAGATTCAGCCAATCAGCATGTGGCCAGTGTTTTCAAAATCGTAGTGCTAGTTATTTCTTAATCACTGCAGGGATGCCGCCGCTGCCAGCTTTATACACAGTGCCGCAGGTACCCCCGCGGCATGGACAGACACCCCTGCGCGCTCCTGTCAGACGCCGGCATGGGCCCCCTGCCCGCTCCCCAGATGGCGCAGCAGGTACCCCCCTGGGCACCCCACCCCGACTTTTCTGGGGCACTCCGGTGCCTTGCACCGGCCCTGCCCACAAGGAATGCTGAGAGGAATCTAATTACCTCACATACAATGCTGAGAGGACTCTAATTAACCCACAAGCAATGTTAAGGGGGATCTAAGTACCCCACAAGCAATGCTGAGAGGGATCTAATTACCCCACATACAATGCTGAGAGGGATCTAATTACCCCACAAGCAATGCTAAGGGGAATCTAAGTACCCCACCAGCAATGCTGAGAGGGATCTAATTACCCCACATACAATGCTGAGAGGGATCTAATTACCCCACAAGCAATCCTGAGAGGACTCTAATTAACCCACAAGCAATGCTGAGAGGGATCTAATTACCCCACAAGCAATGCTGAGAGGGATCTAATTACCGCACCATCTATGCTGAGAGGGATCTAATTACCGCACCATCTATGCTGAGAGGGCTTAAAGTACCCCACAACCACAAGCAATGCTGAGATGACTCTGTTCCATGGGTCACAGCAGGCTCCTCCAAACATGTCCTCCTGAATGACCACTCCTCCCGAGTCCAGCAATAGTGGGGAAAGCCTTTTAAGTACATTCAATGGCCTGCAATTCCATATGTAGATATAATGGCTCAGCTTCTTCACACAGTAGCACACACTGCCAGGAGTGGCTTGCTGGAGGGGCAGGAGGAGACAATAACACTCCCCCCTCGACCTTAGACTGCCCCCCTAAACATTTTGGGGGCGTGGCCTATTCGCTGTAGGTGGCCACGCCTCCCGCAATTAGGCCTTGCGCCAAAATTTTGCCTCTCGGCGGCCCTGCACACAGAGGAGGTCGCACCTCCAAACGCTTTGCATAAGGATGACTATACACCTATTCAGCAGCACACACACCTGATTTACATCCAGCTATACACTGGACCCAAAAAGTCTAAACGAGTTTTTAAAAAGAGAATATCATCTCATTAGCACTGCCGGATATAGCCAGTATATATGCCGCATCTGACGCATAGGGTATATAAAATCATTGAAGGAAGGTGTTCTGTACAGCTGCCAATCTCTGTGGAGGTAATTAGAACAGCTCGAATACACTAGATTTCCCCCACGAGTCATACAGAAGGTAATACCTCAGGTAGCACTGATGTACCATCATTAGAACAATAGACCAAAAATAATCACTTCTTTTAATGAGAAATAGAATGTGAATTCTTGTCAAGTAATATTAACATTCTGCGTACTCCCTGAACACTCCACGCATTGACAGAGAGGAATACTGTTTAAAAGTACGGTGTGTAATCCGCCACATCATTAAAATTCATTGCGGTGTAGACTATAAAAATAGATTTGGAAAATATTTCTTAAATTAGGATTAGTGTAATACATGCTTAGATCTTCTTGGAAATTGTCTATGTAATTAAAGTTCTCAGTAATTAGTTTTTTTTTTAGAGGAGGGTCTTTTGTCACGATGCTTGTCACCTCTATATTAGCAGGGAAATTGTATTATTCGCTACCCAGGAGATGAAGGGGTTATCCCAAGCAGGACAGCCCTTCTCAGCGGAGGAGTTGGAAAGGAGGGGGTACCCCAAGAATAATTATATGCACACAGAGAATGTGGGATGGGGATCCCTGTCATTTCACAGGAAGGTGACATTTTAATTTTAGGTTGTCGTTATGAAAATGTCATGTGGTGGTTGGGTGGGTGGGAAATTTTCAAGCGCTCTATCCTTGTACTTGGTGAATATAGAGGTATTAGTGTACAGGTATGGTTTGATTTTTTTGTTTAAGAGCGGTGGTGTGTAAACTTTCTTGTGAGTCATTTTTCTGGAATTCCTGCAGATGGTCATTTGAGATTGTATATATACTCTCTCTCTCTCTCTCTCTCTCTCTCTCTCTCTCTCTCTATATATATATATATATATATATAGAGAGAGAGAGAGAGAGAGAGAGAGAGAGAGAGAGAGATATAGGTACTTATGTAATATCTGGGCTCCTGTTTTTCTTATGAGACCACGTCCCCTCGCGGGGCTCGCTACACTCGCCACGCTTCGGGCACGGTGGCTCGCTGCGCTCGCCACACTATATAAAATCAAATCCATGCGTAGTTGGATAGTAGGGGTATGAAAAAATGGGGTGCATTTAACATGGGAGTCCAGATAATACATAAGTACCGCTGCCTGTTTCCACAATATCTCTGTTGGCTAAGGGGAATTAGAAAAGATACGAGAACAAGTGTGGAATGGCGCACTTCTCAACTTCAGTCCATAATATATTAAACAATGTCCATAACTTGGTGTTATTCTCTTTTTTAAAAGTCTTTTAAGACCAAACGTGCTGTTTGCACCCGACGCGTTTCGCCCAACAAGGGGCTTCCTCAGGGGTATCAGCTTTATAGAATCACGTTGTGGTAAACTACAAACAGGGTGGAAAGTGTGCGATTCTTTCCTCTAAGCCGAAAGAGAAGGGCACCAGCCTATGCTACTGTCTCAATCAGTTGATAACTGGCCAGAAATTGCCCCGCCTCTGGCAGTAAGAGTTGTTTGGGGGTAATAAATGCAGGTATTTAAGTGGATCGCCCATACAATTGGTCACCTGGATAAGTGTTCACTTGTCTGGCTCAGCCTATGCTCAGCAAGAATGTATATATATATATATCTCTCTCTCTCTCTCAAACGGCGTAAACAAAGAGCGGCACTCGGCGGGCTTCGTGAGAAAATATTTTACTCAAAAAGTGTCCAACGTTTCGGAGCAAACAAGCCCCTTTTTCAAGGTGTACACCTTGAAAAAGGGGCTTGTGGACTGCGAGGGGACGCGTATTACTTTACATGTATTCCGTGTTTCAAAGGGGTATGCCCAGTGTTTCAAAGGGGTATGCCCAGTGTTTCAAAGGCACGCACATGAAAAGCTGGGCGGTGCCCTGCGTCCGCCCCTCCTGGAGCAAATGCCCTGGCGAGATACTTGCCGAAGGCTTTTGCTCTGGGGGTTGCGCAACCCCAAACATCGGACAGGGAAGCGAATTCTGCCTGCAGCGATCGGGTCGGAATCACCCTCTCTGTCTAAACAATTTAAAACATGACCCTTGTGATGTTCAACAGGACATGGTGAACAATTGCACCTTCTAGCTGGATTTGTCATACTGCAAGCGTCCAGTAGAGGGCGACATCTGACCACATTGTGTTAGAATCCTGACCACTGGAAGCTTATACTGCTGCTTCGCACCGACAACCTTGTACTACAACCTATATTCGCTTTCCATCTCTGCATTAATAGTATTATAATATTAAAATTTTAATTAAAGAGCACCTCAAAAAGAGAAGTGTTGTCACCGCAACAGAGCCATTTATTATGGGTGAGCCCCATATATACACTCACTCTTGCCATACGCGCCCTAAATCGTTTCCGTGTTTGGACGGCCATTTTTCCCCATAGATCACAGGTTCTCAAACTCGGTCCTCAAGACCCCACACAGTGCAGGTTTTGCAGGTCTCCTCACAGAATCACAAGTGAAATAATTAACTCCACCTGTGGCTCTTTTCAAATGTGTCAGTGAGTAATGAATGCACCTGTGCACCTGCTGGGTGATCTGGAAAACATGAACTGTGTGGGGTCATAAGAACCGAGCTTGAGAACCACTGCCATAGATTAATCTATATGCTCACATGATCAGCAGCTATGAGACTTATGGTGGGGAAAAAGCACAGTAGGGATGGACCCTGAGGTAGAGCCACAGATAGGATAAGGGGATCAGAGGAATGCATTAGGGAAGGAGGTTAGAAGAGCATATGGACAAGTAGGGGTCAGAGGAACACATGGGGAGAAAGAAGCCAGAAGTACACATGGGAAGGGGGTGTCAGAAGGAGGTAGAGGCACACTTGGGGAGACAAGGGGCAGAGGCATTTTCATGGGAAAGACTTGCCATTATTACTGATGACTCATGGAAACAGGTGAAGATGTAGCATTGAGGGGAGATGGGAGTAGGGTCATATCTGATGATGATTTCCTGAAGCGTTCTATGAGAGGGAGCACTTATCTTGAAATTGATGGAGACACTCCAATAAATATCCAAAATAATGATGGTAATGCAATAAGTAGATAATTATTATCAGGATGCAGTCATCATCCTGGCGGCAGGATGCCACTGCCGGGCATCCAGACTAGCATCAAATGACAGACGACAAAACCTCAAAACGGATCAGGATGCCTCCGCTGAAATCCCGACAGCCGGCATCCCAATCGGGGAGTATGTGGGGGGGCTATAACGGGCAAGGGTGGGGGTTAGGTTTAGGCACTGGTGGGGGGACATAGGGTAAGGCTGCAGTGGGGGTGGGGTTAGGGCTAGGCTGCAGGTACAGCAGGTTAGGGTTAGGCACATACAAGGGGGGGTTAGGTTTGGGCAAGGGGTTAGGTGGCAGGGTGCAGGGGTTAGGTTTAGTGGGCAGGGTTGCGGTCAGGCTAAGAGGAGGAAGGGTTGGGGGGGCAGGGGGAGGGTAAGTATAATTACCTAGCAAGTGCACTGTGTATCACCAACTGTAACAATTTAAAAATCCACAGGTGACCTGGAAAACATGGACTGTGTGAGGTCCTTGGAACCGAGTTTGAGAACCTATTCCTTACCACATCAGCGCCAGATAAGAGAGAGGATGGAGAAGACACCATCAGACCGTGTGACCGGTCACAGCAGCTTGACTATAACGGCAACACCAGCGACGAAACACGGGCATCAATTTATGGCACATTCATGTGGACTGTGGGCAGTAATATGTGGTATAAATGTGTGAACTTAAAGTATCAGTTTGGGACAAAATTATATAAACTCAGAGATGCATCAGTGTGTGGCATTATCATATAAAAAATCAGGGCAGTAATATCTGGTATAATCATGTGACCTGAGGGCATCAGTGCTTGGCATAACCACGTGAACCGAAACAAATGATCTGCGGCAAAATATGCCATTTAAGGGGCACTGACTAAATTTTTGCCTAGGCCCCTATTGGACAGTGATAGGACTATGCTAATGATTTCTTGGTTAGAGGTAAACTTAAAAGGACTGATATAGTAGTGGTCAGAAATTGTGTTCTCCTGCCTGGCATGCAGGGAATCGTGTGTGGTTACCTGTATGTAGAGCACGCATCTTACCAGGAAGTGGAATGTTTTGTTGACATTCATACTGTAATGTTGACATGAGAATGCCAACATGGTTGTAATATAGACATACAGTATTGCCATGGACCATGCCATGGACTCTGATGCAATAATGACATAATTCGTATGTCAACAAAAGGTTCCTGATGATCAAGTGGTAACTTACAGGGTAGGGCGGCTCCAGAGATGTCTTCCAAGTCCACCTGAGATCCTGATGACTTTTGGCAGATCCTCCGCGACTTCCGGTGAGTATTACTAATCCGAACCCAGTCCGTGTAGATAGATTGTTAACATTTCACGTCAGCATTCTGTAGGCGCTGACATGTTCAATAATATCAACATCATGATTGGCGATGTATGGTGTCAACATTATGTTGAGACTGACTACAACTAATACTGCTTTCACATTGCAGAAATGGGTATTGACACGGTATTCTTAAATGGGACTTTAAAACGGGTCTGAGCCTTGAGACCTTTCACATTGCAGGTGAAAACCGTTTTAAAAATCATTTAATACCATTCAAACATTCAACCCGTTTAACCCCCAAGGGACACGTTTCAAGCCATTGAAATAGAGCCATTCACACTTCCTAAAAAACGGCTTTAAAACGTGTAGGACTCTGCTTTTTAACCGTGTTGAAATACCGTTTATTTTTAACCGGTAAATCAACTTTGGCACTTTCACACTGCAGCCTTAAACGTTTTAATATGGGAAAAAACGGCAATATACCGTTTTAAAAGTGCAATGTGAAAGGGGTATTACAGGGTAGGGTGGCTCCAGAGATGTCTTCCAAGTCCACCTGAGATCCTGATGACTTTTGGCAGATCCTCCGCGACTTCCGGTGAGTATTACTAATCCGAACCCAGTCGGTGTAGATATATTGTTAACATTCCACGTCAGCGTTCTGTAGCCGCTGACATGTTCAATAATATCAACATCATGATTGGCGATGTATGGTGTCAACATTATGTTGAGACTGACTACAACTAAATGACTACATTATGAATCCCATGGCTTGTTTGTGACTAGTGATCATTAGTGTGCACTTGCACCGACGCTATGCCAGGACAAACAAAAACATTTCCAATGATTTCCACACATCCAGTAATGGTTTTATCAGTCAAAATGTCAACAGGATTATGTTGACGGAAGAATGACGACGCGCTTGGAATGCTACTCAAGGCATTCTAACCGTGTTTAGCAATGCAACTTTACACATGGGCCCTTATTCTGATCGGTGCGGATATTCCCGAATTCTTACGGTGCGGTCCGCACGCCACGGTGTGCTGCCGCGTGCGGCCATCGTCCGTAGAAACGCCCACGTGTCCTCCGCATTCGGACGGACTCACTCTTTAAGAACAGGGCGTGTTTACGGACGACATACAAACCATGCGTGTGCGGGAGAAACACTCCGATTCTGCACGGTATTACAGAGTATTACAGAGTATGCACGGGAATACCGCATCCAAACGGGAGTCAAGCGGTGCTTCCGCACGTAAGCGGAGTATTTACGCCAAACAACCCAACTATTATGTCTATTCTGCAATACATCACATGACCCACTTATTCAATTACCTATCCTCATACAAAAATGCTTATTTGGAATTGGAATCAATTAGATGCCAATATATCCTTACAAGCATGCCTAACACATGCATTGCACACATTAACCCTTACAGCAATTGAAGTGCAATGGTTTGTATTAGACCCTGTGTAAAATATTATAAACAATCTACACATATACTGTTTAATGTGCAAATAAAACCAACAACTGTGAACTTGCATAAAACATTTATTTGCAGGAAAAATTAACATTTAGAATGGTCAGGTGCAGGTTGCCCTGCTGTAGAAGGGCCAGCAGCCTCCTCATTTCCCACTGGCTGCATGTGCAGTGGCACATAGGAGGTGCTGGAGTCCATCTGTGTGCAATTATATTTGTTTTGTATTATAATTTATTTTGGTACATTCCTGCCATGGTTTTTTTGGGTTTTTTTTTTTATTTTTTTGTCATTGCATCACGCTGGCATTGACTGTGAAATGTATATAAATAAATTTATTTACTTTACAAAAATTGTGTGGTTTCATTAGTACATGTCGAATACACATGTGTATTGCTAGTATTAATATTCAGTCATGTCCATTGTTAGCAGGTTTAAAGTGTGTGACAAGTACAGCATATGTGGGTGATTAGTAAGGTTTCCTTGAAGCAGCAATGTTTTCAATTAAAGCACTGACAAGCGTCCTATTAGTGAGTAATGAGTAAAGGAGTCGATTCTATTGGGTTCAGGTGTTAATGCTTGTAGTCATTAGGCGGTCCGTTCGCCTACCGCAGGAACGAGTGGTGTCCGCAAAGCAATAGTAGCCTTTTGGACACCGCACATTTCTTCCCTTTTTGTTCGCGTGCATTCGGAGTGGTATCCGAATGCACGCCCCCCAACATAAGTGTACTCCCCCGTGTCCGCCCATGTTTCCGCCCCGTTTTGCCCACTTTGAAACTACGCCCATGTGTCATTCCGCATGACGCCCATAATATGCCCATATTTCCCGACTGATTGCGGTGAACAGTTTTGTACGGGATTTGCCCGAACAGGTACGGAGTCAAGGCGTGGCACATGCACGTTGCGTTCTCCACGCATGCGCAGACGCCGTAAAGACGCGATCCGAAAGTATGCGGAAAAGTACGCGTCAATCAGAATAAGGGCCATGGTGCTTTATTGTACAGTTATAATGCTGTCATGGGTAAAATGCGTTAAACTACATCACAACAAATCATATGTATCACAAATAAATATACAAACATGTTCCGCTATGTTTTTGCTGCGCATTGCAGATCAATGTAGTGGGATTGATCGCAGTTCATCCGGCTCCTGTTCACTTCAATGCATAGTGTAGGGTACGCTCTGCGAATGCGCTACACTATGTTGTGTGTTGTATGTTCATTTCTCTGCAGTCACATATGAAGGAATATAGGATTAAGAAAGAATGTGTTTTGCAAATATTGATTATTATACAGAGATACACGTGTGTTTTTCTGTCTGTACTACAACACAATTTATTTGGGGTAATTCGGTGTTTGCTGCCGGCTTCAGTTGTAAATCGTTTCTGTAGACAGAAATTGCCAACATTTTCTCTGTGCCCATCAGGCCTTTATATCGGAAAGGTCTATTAAAGAGCGTTTGAGCTCACTGAAAATTGCAATAATAAAAATATACTTCTGCCACAAATTGCCCATTTTCTTCCGCTGTGAGTGTGTTGTGATAAGTGTGCATTTTATTTTCCTCTGCCTCACAGTACAGGAGGGGCTTTGTGTAGGACCTGTCTAATGCTCCAGTATGATTGTCTATACATTAAGGACCTTATTCTGGTTTGCACATGATTTCAACACCGCTCGTACAGCTGCCCCACCCCCCTTGCTCGATGTGTTGCCGACCATCGAATGATTTGGAGTGTACACGCAAAACGAAGGCATGTTCCCTGTACCAGAACAGGGTGGGCAGCTGACATCCGGTGATGTCAGCTGACCACCCCCAGCAGCCGCATCAATGCCCGATCTCCATGGGAACACCCAGCGTATATGCATGCGCTGTAGTAAAACATCGCTCCCCTGTGCGAATGTGCGGGGGACCTAGCAAATTAGAATAATCTCCTAAATACATTGGTTTCCAGCAGTGGATGCTACCACTGGTATGTGTCATAGGCTTAACAATAATAATGGCAACAGCCCAGTGATCCGGGAATCCAGTGATGCAGATCACATGTTTGCATGAACTAAATGGGCATTTCCTAAAAAGAAATCAATTATACAGTATGCACATGATTAAAAAGCGTTTTACAAGTCCAAAGGGGACTCATTTTTGTTTACCAACTTCAGTGAGAAAACTGCCTTAGTTCTCATGGTTGCACTGAATACGAATTACAATATGATATATTAGGTGTTTTATCCAATTTTTCCTAGATGACATTACCCAGACTTACCTCATACTACAGTACATAGCTGCCAGCTGCTGCAGATCTCTCTGCACAGCTGGTGGATGCTGGCAGGAATGTATCGTACATACAGCCTGTTACAACCTGCACCAACACATTTCCAACTGCACCTGGAATTAATGGTTTTACTTATGTGAGGTTTTTCTAATTTAATGTATAACTGTTTTAAACAGGACAGATAAAATTACCCATGCGGTGAAAACTCCATGTTTAACCCTTTTGGGGTGTATTCAATCTCCCACCACTATTCCCGATGAGGGAAATAGCGGTGGGGCCCTATTCGATGCTGTCTTTCCCGACAGCATTGAACATGGATCTTGGCAGAATGTGCCTGACTGTAGAAGCACTCGGGCCCGTTCTGCCGAGAATTGTCGAGCTCACGGCCACAGCTCGGCGATCCATGGTGGCATTTCGCGGCCACGGGCCCTTTCCGGCGTTCAACGGGAGGGACATTGAATCCCGTCTGCAGATTTCAAGTCGAGGCGGCCGAGAACGGGACAAGGTCACGGCTGTCGGGCCAGCCCAACAGTCGTGACCCGGGATTGAATACACCCCTTTGAGTGCCAACATCTCTGTGCAAGATGTTCAAAATATCCGTTAAAAATGCCAGTGTCTCTCACATTTGTTATATAAATTCAAATTTAAAAATTGTGTTAAAAAATTTCCTATTTATGGCAAACATTACAGGTCATTATGATGAAGAAAATTTTTTGCTTTGGCAATATTTACACCTACATGTATTTTGACAAATTCGAAGGGCTAACTCCAGTTTTGCTACTCTCTCGCAATTAGCAGGAGGCTCCCAGTTTTTCAATGATCTTCCCGGTTTTTCGTCCTGTTTGTAAAAGAAAATTAAAAAAGAGACTGCACATGCCCAAGTCTGACATCCCAGGGGTGGGGCCTGCATGTGCAACGTGGCCGTCATTACGTCCGACCATATTATTTATATGCCAGCCACCGCAGAGTTTTGGGGGTAGGGTAGCAGTGGCTGTAAGCTAGACAGACTGTGGAGGACTCAGAACCATAGGCGAATCTAGGGGGTGGTCCGGGGGTGCACAGGACCACCCATTAGCCCATGTTGTAGCTGAGGACCAGGGCTTTCCAACGAGCCCAGCCCCGTGTCTCTAGCCCCCTGGGAACCGGAGATACGGCCAGGCAAAGCTGGAACGTTTTCCCTATAGGATAACATGGGACACGCTAATTCCGACCCCCACCCAGTTCAACGGCTACCTGTTCCCCCTTCGGCATTACCGAAGCTCGAGGTTGATCTCAGTCGAACCCAAATCGCTGGGCCTTCAATCTGATACCAGGCTGGATTCATATGGGTTAATTGGTTCCAGGGATATTGAGGTTAAACCGTTTTTTTTTTTCATTTCTTAAATGTAATTTCATGGCTGTTTATGTTCTTTGAGGGCAGATTTCTCTGGAACCAAACAGCCCAGTTTCACGGGACCAAAATCATTCGAAGCCAACTCAAAAGTTCTTCAATATGATACTGGTCTCATGTAAATGGGTCAGTTGGTTACGAAGATATAGCTGGTTGGTTAAAGGGGAGTAGGGAGAGGGGAGTGGTTGTCTCTCCCCCTCGCACCAGAAAATGCAGGGACTAGGCTGGTGTATAAGGGGTCAGCGTGGGAATGTCCCTGCAAAATCCAGGGACCATATTCCTGGGTAAATCCCTGCATTTTCTGTTGTAAAAGGAGTATTATTTCAAACAGCCGTGACCTGCAGTGCTCTGAATACAGCCGGGCAGCCCCCTACTCTCTGCCCAACTGTCAATGACTGTCACCCCTGCAGCTTCACGCACAAAAACACGCACAATATTTAAAATGTCCTCTCGGCTAGAGGGGACACCAGGAGGGGAGTGGGAGCGTGCTCTGCGCTGCGCTCTGCTCCTCTCCCCATAGAAGCAGCTGCACCGCTCTCCATCTCTCCCTGCAGCAGCAGTGAAGGCTCATATAAAAATTTACAGTAAGTGGCACTTTTGGGGGCATTGCTTAAGGGATGCTACAAGTGGCATTATGTGGGGGCATTACGCATAAAGTGTGGCTTAATGTGTAAGGGGCATTACGGTGTGCAGCATCATGTGTAAGCGGCATTATGTGTGCAGCATCATGTGTAAGGGACATTATGTGTGCAGCATCATGTGTAATGGGTACTATTGTGCGCGGCATCATGTATAATGGGTACTATGGTGTGCGTCATCATGTATAATGGGTACTATGGTGTGCGGCATCATGTGTAATGGGTACTATGGTGTGCGGCATCATGTGTAATGGGTACTATAGTGCCATCAAGCAAGAACCCCCTAGCAATGAGCACGTAGGTAAGCAGCACTTATGTGGCAAATATGTAATGGGCATTACGGTTTGTTAAATAGTATGTAATGGGCATCATGATGTGTGGCACAATGTGTAATGTGTAATGGGCATTATGGTGTGTAGCCTTATGTGTAATTGGCATTACGGCCAGTGGCGTAGCTACAGGGGTCGCAGCGGTCGCACCTGCGACCAGGCCCCTGAGCCAGGGGGGCCCCACCCCCGCCACTGTCCGGCCGTCCTGGATGAGGGTAGTGAACAGCACCCGTTCCCAGTGGTGCTTTGCGGGCCCGGCCAGCGTGCGTCGCGCTGACGTCACGCGGCTCTGGCACGTACCCTCCCGGGGGGGGGGGGGGGCGTAGGACGTTCGGTGGGGCTAAGGACGGCATCTCAGGAGCTGCCTCGGTAAGTTGCGATGTCCACAGCTTGGCGACACAGTAGTTACTGCTTCCTAACCACATCTTTAATATTTGATCTTTTCCATAAATTTGAATACTTTTACTTTATGAATGGTGTGTGCCAGAGTAAAGGAAGAAAGAAAATCTATCCTGCAGCTTATGAGCATCTTCTGTGTCCATTAAACTTCCTTTTTGCTCCATCCAGAAAACACTTGAGACTATTAAATTCATAAATACTTTTTTCCTGTATTTCTGCTGGGTGTTTAGCTATCTGGGGGAAAAAAGGGAAAAATAAATAAAATCAATAGAATTGATTTACAGGTATGAGGAATCAGCCATATTTTGAAGCGAAATACATATGGGAGATTACAAATAGAGTATTAAAATATAAACAGACAGAGATTTTAATTTGTTGTATGTAGGGGGGCTCCAAGCTGACCTTTTGCACCAGGGCCCATGAACCCTTAGCTACGCCCCTGATTACGGCGTGTGGCTTTATGTGTAATGGGTATTATGGAGTTTGCTAAAATGTGTAATGGGCATTACTGTGTATGGTCTAAAGTGTAATACCACACCCCTTTTTGTGATGCCACGCCTGCGTCCCATGAGGCCACGCCCCTTTTTGGCACGCGGCTACGCCACGCAAAGGTCCCCCTGCTGTTATATCTAGATCTGGGACCACCCATTACCATAATTCTAGATTCGCCTATGCTCAGAACTGAGGTGCGGCAGCGGAATCAAGAGCGGAGCGGCAGAGGAAGCAGAGCAGGAGAGGCAGTGGGCTGGAATAGAGACCTGAGGTGCAGCAGTGGAAGCGGAGCGGGAGAGGCAGCGGCAGCTGTGTGCTGAGCGGCAGTAAGTATAGTGTATCCCCCACCCACTATCTAACACTATACAGTAAAATTATCATATTTACTGTATATAGCTAACATCGCTCAGTCGTACACATATATATGCTTTCAGAAGAGAGCACAGATTAAATTTTTATTGATATATTGTATATGTTATGTTATTTTATATTTAGGTGGCCACTTATTGTAAATGTCATTTATAATTATATAAACATAGTTTCCAAGAAGCCCAGCACTCCTGTGCTGACAGGGGCAGCAGATGTTTAACTTGCACGGGTGCCCGCCTGGGGAGTGTGTACCCCCAATGTATACAAACGAAAGAAAGGCGTCACTCCGCGTCTGGTGAGACCTCATTCAGTAAATTATTTTGCTTTGCCAGACCCGGAGTGACGCCTTTCTTTCGTTTGTAATTATATAAACATAAATTTATATATAAATATGGGTTGGTATGAATTACACCGTGGTGCACTTTTCTAATTAGTGTGGCTTTTTCATTCAATTGTTCGTTATTTGGTAGGGTCATATAATATTAACACATTGGCCCTTATTCAGGTTCATTCGTTCGCATGCACACACATACGCAGTGTTACACTTGATAACAGCACGTACGCATCTTGCAGAGTCACGCCTATAGGGCTTGCGAACTCATGCGTTCGCACCCATACTAAAAAGGGTGTGGCCTTTCATTGCGTGCAATTAAAACTGCTTGCACGCGCCAACACATTTTCACACGCACACGCACCACAGTGTGCGTGCAAACATGCTCTTGTCGATAATGTGTTTGACAGTGCAAACATGCTACACATGGCAGAGTGAAAATGTACATAAAGGTATGTTATATAAGAGCAATTAATAAATGTGTTAAGTGCATTTGCATTTGTGGCCTACAGTTCACCTTACCATAATAACTTAAATGTGTCTGCTAACACTTGTTTGGTTTTGTGATGCAAACTGAAGTGGAGCAGAGTTAAATGATTGTCACAATCAACCAATAATTGGTCACAATGGTGTTCAGGTGCTATTGATTTCCCCATTTCGCTACTGTGTTTTAAGCGTACGAATGAGCAGTTCACAAGAAGTATGGTGTGCGAAACTGAAAACCTGCTTTGAGCTTGCGAAAGTTTTGGAGTTTGTGTGGGAACAATCCCTGTTGCAGTCATGCGAAAGCAAACCCACCACTCGAAGTGAACGCCCACGTGTACGCCCATGTGTACGCCCAGTTTTGCTCATTATACTGGACGCGCCCATACAAACGCCCACATCACGCCTACTGGCTAAACCTTCGCTCGGACGACAGAAACTGCTTAGAAGATTGCTTGCGAATAGGAATTTCGCAGTTTGCACATGCGCATTGCGTACACTGCACATGCGCAATGGGAGCAGTTGGGTGATACATGCGAATTCGCATGCGAACGTGTCAATGTGAATAAGGGCCTAAATCTACTGCATTTTGAAAGTGAATATTGTTCAAAGATAGTGTTTTAGATATATCAATTTGGGCCAATAATAGGCCTTCTGGACTGCTGGTCCGGGCCAGAAATTCAATGAAAGATAGTTATTTGTCACCCCTTAAAACAAAGAATAGTGTGTCTATTTTCTTTCACCAGCCATTACAGGACACACCCCAGGCTGTAAATAGATACGCCCATAGGTGTCACTAGACATGCCCTTTGGGTGAAACATGACACGCCCCTTCAATGGTGTGCCACGCTGAAACTGTGCAGAATCTATTGGTTTCCCACACGTTGAGACCCAGAGGTTGCATTTTCCAAGCATTTTTCTTGACAGCTCTTGAAAAATCTGCATCGAGTGCATCCTCTGGGGCTTAACATGGATGCAGCTACTAATTGCATTGCTCCAGGTAGAGCAATCAGTTGTGGGTAATTGGATCTGCCCCCTACAATCTGGTACACAAGGGTCTTCTCACTTGTACATCCTGTAAGATGCTGCGTGCTGCATTTATGGTTATCAGAAAAAAAACGCTGCATTAAAAACCTCATATCATTGACCTCTGTGTGATTTCCTGGAAGGCTACTCGCAGCCAAATGTTAGCTGTCGTCTTTTTTTATGCTGCATTTTTCAAGCCAGAAAATGATTGAGTTTATTTTGTCACTGTGACTCTGCTGAGTAAAACCTGATTTAAATGCATTCATTTTTAGATACAAATAATAATCATAGCCATGCACACCCTAATACAAAACAGATCCTTAGTATAACAGCGCACTCCTGATCTTCCGCCTAGTGTCCACCAAAGGAGCACCACTCCTCCAATACACTTAACACTAAACAATAGGTGGTACCCGGTGAAGATCCAGATCGGAGAGTAGTATTAAGGGAAATGAAGTATCCACTCAGCAGCTATGAATTTCTGCAGGGACACACTGACCTGTGTGTGGAGCCCTATATTCATAGTAAAGGTTTCTTTATAAGGTTTTCCACATCAGATAGTCAATGGGTCATGGACAGGAGGTTACAAAATGGGTACACTGACCTGAAAACTGGCCCCTATGTGCCCACGAGGTATCCTCGTTTTTTCAACATTCAATGGCAACCCGCTGTGGGAGTACTGACCTGGCAAATGTTTCCCTATATGCACATACAGGTTTCTTTTGAAGATAATCGACCAATCTGGAATCAGGCGCAATGATTTCTCCAAAAGTTCCAAAACAATGGACAATAGGTAAAAAACAAACAATAAAAATTAAATAAAAAAAATAGGAACGTTCACCAGGGGGTCCAAAAACAGACCAATACAGTCCCTCTCACCCGAAATGAGGAGGACACATAAAGGTGTAGACCGATGGCATGGGTGGGTATGGACACCTCCTGATGAACCTTCCTCATGCCTAATGTCTGCCACCCTCCTCACAATCACCTGCTGCAGTGTTTGCCAAGTACTACCATCCCCCTTCTTCCGTGGTGCCCTGTCAGGACTGCATTACTTGCCTGCTGCTGGTTTGTGTGCTGCAGTGGGAGGGGATCACATTTACTACTGTGTGAGCAGTTTTTGTTCTGCCTGTGAGGTGCCTGCCACATCTCTGTAGTGGTGGGGAAGCCAGCGTTGGGCACGGCTGTTTAATTTTTTTCTTCCTGGTGGTGCACACCCTAATGCTGTGGTTCCCAAACTTTTTTGAATCACGGCACCCTAGAGTATCAGAGTATTTTACAGGGCACCCCTAGGCCAAAAGAATAAAAAAAAATAATTAAATAAGTTGTGCTTAAATGTCATCTTTAGGTCCAGTTATGAGGCGAGGAACACGATTCACTTCTGTTTATATACATATTTTATAATTGAAAGCCACAAGCACTGATTTTACCCATTACATTGACCATCATCAATTTGAATTGGTTCTGGACCACCAACCTGAGGCACCCCTGAAAGTGCTCCGAGGCACCCCTGGGAGCCTAGGCGCACAGTTTGGGAACCACTGCCCTAATGTAATGGGCTGTGCACGCCAATGATAGTAATGTTTTAATGACTGAATGGGCTTATGGGAAATGTCAAGGCCCTGCTTACCCACAGCTTTGTTCCAATGATCTCAATCTGCCTACCTGCTAGAACTCATGGCTTAACCACAACTGAAAAGAGTCTGTGATTGGCTAAAGATTTTGGGGCATCTCCCCAATACAGTGCACAATTCTGGAAACCATGATAATATATGTCCATTAATTTAATTGGGTTTCCAGTGGACATGTTTAGCCTTTCTTAACCAGCAGAAGGGTGTTTTCAAGTCTTTTGAGGTCATTCAGACCTGATCACACAGCGGGCGATTATCGATCAACTGCGCATGCGTATGGGCCGCAATGCACGTGAGCTTTGCCGTCAGCAATGGACTCCTGCTACTTTTTCTGATCGCTGGCCCTTTGTAAGGTGATTAACAGGAAGTAGGGTTGTCCGGTGGTTGTAACCGTCCGTTTCGTGGGAGTGCTAAGAAAAACACAGGCGTACCTAGGAAAATGATGGGAGTGTCCGGGAAAATACTAGGCGTGCACAAACGTTTTAGGGGAGGGTGTGTGATGTCATCTCCAGGACTGATAGGCCTTTTCCCATCGCACCGCCAAGTAAGACTGTGGCTACTCTGAGCTGGCCATGACTTGTGCCCATTACAATGGGTTTTGGACATATTCGCTCGGCTGCGAATAGATTTGTAGCTGTACACATCCATTCGCACACGCGAGCACATTAATTCGCAAGGTGGGATTGCACGCTATCGGGGGTGTGGCTTAACTGAAACTGGCTGTTGCGAATTCGCGGCCATGTAATCAGGTCTGGATTACCCCTTTTAATTGGAAAGTGACAGTAAGATAAACACAAATTATGTATTTTTGTAGAACCACTTCAATACCATATACAATTAAGTTACTGGTATATTGCATTGGAAGATTTTGTCTTCCTTTGACCTTCAGGCTTGGGACATAGTGCTTGAAGGTAATTTTGACCTTACCTTAAAGCTGACCTGACACGCACTCCTCCAGTGGAGAAACAAGGAACAAATGGACTATTTTATATTCATGCGCTGTTGTGCAATAATTGCTACTCTACACATGCCTGAGCCCTAGAACTGCAGTCACATTGTGAAAAATGCAAAGGGCCAGTGGGGGGCCGTGATGCAGTTTCACTGGGGCGCTGTCTGGACATGACCAACATCTCCAGTCCATCTGTGGAGTGGGCTGCGGTGGATGCTGAAGACAATGTGTCCCAAAACATGGTGGCCCAGCCTATGGCTTCACAGCTAGTCTGCGCAGCCAGGGGGATACCCTTAATATGCAGGTGCTTCCCTATATAGCGAAGCACTGGCATTATAACAGCGGCTTTACAGGGAGGAACCCCCACCCCCCACCCCCACCCCCCATCTGCAAAACGGCAACTGAAGCTGAATAGTCCCAAAGCCTTGGTCGCATTTGGCATAACACAACATTCTTCCGAGATGTACCCCCTGATGTTGAACTACAACTCCCAGCATGCTCTATCAACCAACTTGCATCTGTATTTAGCAGAGTTTCTAGGTTTCCATCCGTTCGAATTGTCTTTCTAGAGGCGTGCAACCATTTCTTCTCCCCCTCTCTATCGTGCTGCTTCTCTCTCCAAACCAGCCCCGAGGCTGTGTTTGCTTTCGGTTCGCCTGGCCCACACCATCATGTTTCCAAGCATGATAAGATACTGTATGATCTAGGAGAAAAAGATGAAAATAATCATTGAGGCGAGACAGAAATCCACAGTGACTTGGAAATGTAAATTCCTCCCACACAGGAGCAAATCTAATCTGTGTCTCCCCTAGAAAGTGAAGTGATAGAACGGACACAGAAAAATACAGGAGGAGCGTAAATGAGAAGAGGGGAACGGGCAGGAAGGGTCCTTTGAGAAGGAAAAGACTTACTGAGAATGGAAAGACAGAGACAAGAGAGACGCAGGAGAAAGTAAATAAGAGGAGATCAATATTGCTGAAGCACAAGTCTTCCTAGAGGCTGTTTAAGCTACTAATTCACTTGATGAATTATTTTCAAAGCCTGTAATGGCTGTTTGCTTTAAAGAGCAGGATTGGAAATTAATGTTTGTTGGTGCCTAAGCGCAGGAAATGGGCATAGACGTCAAAGCGACAATACTCTAAATACTCAAGGTTAATATCAGTCAATAAGTAAAGCAATACAAAATATTTGACAATAGCAGGTTATTTATCAAAGACAAAAAGCCCTAAATATGAGACATGAGGATTTAAGATTTGACCTACGTATCATGGCCCCTCTACTGGTGAAGAATATTGGGGCCTATCACAAGCATTAGCTCTCCCGAGGGTGGGAGGGGTCAGTCTTCAATCCTACCAATGGCAAAGTGTGGGAAAGGCCTATTCGTCAAATGAATAAGGATCAAATATGGTTACATGTTTAAAAAAGGGGCAGACTAGATCGGCCAAGTGGTTTTTATCTGCCGTCAATTTCTATGTTCCTATCATGGACAGCGGCAACCACTGTTTTATGGTCGCTGTTGCCATCTCAGGATGATGGAAGCTGGCACAGAAAAAGGCTTTATTTTATTTTTTTATTAGTTATATAATTTATGTTTATTTTAGTTTTATTAATTGACATTTTTTTTTACTTTTTAACCAACATTAGTATTATATTTTCTTTTTGTAGAAAATGAAGCCAAGAATCCCAGATCACACAATCCTCTGTCCTCCTTGACATCCTTACGTTCCGACTATGGCTCTATCGCAGAAAATCTCTTTCTGGGGGGATTTGATAACTAGGCCTCTAAGCAATAACAAGGTGACAAAAAGGAACTAGAATCCTGGGACATTACATTAATGTGTAATATGAATAATGTATGATTACAGTAGCTGAGCACACTATGCTTTCAGAGGTGTATCATTTCTTAGGCAAAGTCTGTCCCCGTCTACAGCCCAGTTTGGTACAGCCACCACCACCATGGGGCACCAGTATGGGCCTATATCTTGGTGATTAATCTGCAATTTACTCTGAAGAAATTCATGGTGGTTTTTCCCATCCATAGAAAAATGTTACTTGTCCCCTATAGGTCTGTAGTATACTTCAAATGTGCATGAAATCCGTGGTTGGATTCCTAAAAACTCATATATATATCAGTACTGTTACTGGCTACCTAGCTGGCTGTGCAATCACCATGTGGCGCCTCTGATTGGCTGCCTGGGTGCTGCACAGCTCAGTAATATGTTCCCCATGTCTGTGTCCATCATTAGAGTACATCCAATATATATCAGTACTGTTACTGGCTACCTAGATGGCTGTGCAATCACCATGTAGTGCCACTGATTGGCTGCCTGGGTGCTGCACAGCTCAGTAATGATATGTTCCCCATGTCGGTGTCCCTCATTAGAGTACATCTAGTATATATATCAGTACTGTTACTGGCTACCTAGCTGGCTGTGCAATCACCATGTGGTGCTGCTGAATGGCTGCCTGGGTGCTGCACAGCTCAGTAATTATATATTCCCCATGTCTGTGTCCCTCATTAGAGTACATCTAGTATATATATATCAGTACTGTTACTGGCTGTGCAATCACCATGTGGCACCGTTGAATGGCTGCCTGGGTACTGCCCAGCTCGGTAAATATGTTCCCCATGTCCGTGTCCCTTATTAGAATGCATCTAGTGCATATCTGTACATGTGATATATATGTGTGATGTATATCTGTACTGCCATTGTTATTTGTTCCTTGTACTGATAACCCTTTGTATTACTGTATGTGCATTGTTATTTTTAATGTCTGTAAAGCACCTTGAGTCCTGTTGGAGAAAGTGCACTATATAAATAAAACTTATATACTTACTGTATGACCCATATCCTTTATCCAATCTTAATAATCAACCTTCAGCAATACTCCCCAACCCAGTGTGTTGCGTTAAGAGCTGTCCTTTGCGGTGAGTCCAGGCGGCTCCCCCCCCCCCTCCCTCCCTTACCCGGCGCTGCTGCTGCTGCGCCGGGCTCTCCTCCTCCCTGCACCCGGAAGAGGATCATAGTGCAGGGAAGAGGAGGTCACAGGTCCAGGCAGCACAGGTGAGGGGGGGTCTGTGTGGGGCGGCGGGGGGCGGTGCGGGCGGCGGTGGGTCGGTGCGGGGCATCGGTGGGTCACAGTAGAGGCCCATACTTTTTTCTGGCGATGCCCCCCGTCACGGTAACCCGGCGGGGGATGCTTAGAGCATCCCAAAATGCGGTAAAAACCCTGATAATGGGAATTTTACCGCATTTTAAGTTTAGAGAAACTCCCCCAGAGAGAGAGAGAGAAGCCTAGCCCAAGCACTTTCTACTGGTTAGGTGCAAACTAATGACATTTGGCCACACCCCTCTGAATACTGACCAAACTCCTCAAACATGGGCCCCTACCACAGCATTCTCATTTTTCAGTGGGCCCTTCATGCCCAGTATGACATTGCTTTAATGTTCGTGTTGATAAATATCACCAAATGAAAAGTTTAATAATGTGCAGCATATATAGGAGTGGCATTACTGTGTAGCATTATGTATATAAGATATAATATTTAAGGGGAATTACTGTGTGACATCATATGTAATAGGACATTACTAATGTGTGGTATAATATGTAAGGGGCATTACTGTGTGGCATTATGTGTATACGTGTTTCTAATACTGTGTGTGGTGATACATGTGTAAAAGACACTACTGTGTGGTGCATTGTGAATCAGGAGTAATGTAATGTGAATAAGAAGGAATGGTACTAGGGGGCACCAACCAAAATCTCTTCTAGGGCATAACATAGCATGCCTACAATTCAGGTTACGGGCATATATGTTTTTTTTCACACAGGAACACACGTCATAAATATGTAAAGAGAGGAGGAATAAATGACAAAAGTGAGAGACATAATAGGAGTGATGGCAAACAGGCAAAGTGTGAAAGCCAGGTAGTAAAAGAGTAGAAAGGTCATTAGCAGACAGACAGATGGGAAGTGAAGGCCTTCTTTTGAGAAAGCAAATAACTAATAAAAGTAAAAAGTGTGATTCTTAGAAAAAAAAAGAAAGTTTATTGGCAGGAAAAGCAATATCGTAGTGAGTAAGCAAAGTCTGTGTTTTGTTTTAACTCCATGAAGAACATAATGAAAAGATTTCGACTTTTGATGAATTTCTTATGTTTTTCCACCGCATTGAGATGCACATGTCGTTTGTGTTCTGGGATATCCGCAGGAAAAAAGCCTTTCAACAAACAGAATCCGCAATTCCAATTGCCACAGTCATGTTCAAAGGTAGGCAGCCAGCAGCTTCCGAGGGTGAGGGGAGACTCGGGAGATAGAGCAGGAGGTAGAAGGAATAGATTGAAATGAAGAGAAAGTGCTTGCGGGAGAGGAGGGAGGAGCACAGCGCCTGCAGAGCGACTTACACTGTTACCTGCCAGGGTGCTGAGCAAGGACTTCTTACAAGAACTTTCTGTGAGAAAATTCTTCTGTTTGGAATTATGAAAACCTATGAAATAACCTCTAAAGTATTATTAATGATTGGCGTATGTATGCAGCAGGATCACCGCTCCTGTAAACAATTTCTTCTCGGCACACACCTACTAGACAAATAAATCAGTCTGGTTGCCTGAGGTGTAAAGTCAGAGGTTCACAGCAGAACACAAACAGCATGACATTTATTATTGACTCCTTTGCACTACTTTAAGAATCTCATTCATTTTGACAATGAATAATATGGCTTCATTTATCCAAAACTAAATAGAACTGACCATGGGAAAGTAAAGTTAAGGCTTGGAGTAAGCAAACAGCAGGGCAGCCATCAGAAATGGTGATGCCCAGCGATGATGGAGCAGACAGTGTCCACCTCTCATCCCCTCCCTCCATGGCCTCTGACCCCTTGGATTCAGGGGGCTGATGAGCCCTGGTGCCCAGAAATAGCACATGATACAGTATAATGGAGTAGATGTATGAAGCAGTGATAAGGGAGGAGAAGTGAGCCAGAGCAACCAATCACCATTGAAGTAACATCTATAATTTGCATATAATAACATTTTACAGATCAGCTGATTAGCTGCCATGAGTCACTTCTCCTTCCTTATCACTGCTGCATACATCTACCCCAGAGTTTCTTCCCACAACTGTGCTAAAGCCATAACAACCCATCAGAAAAGCACTTTAAGCATATGATGCAGAGAACACAATTGTTCCCACACGGTGTTTGCTCCGGAACCAAGCATAAGCAAATACAGTTGCAGTCACACTCATGACTCATGAGAGGGAGTATCCTGACTGTAACATGTCATTCTTACATAGGCAGAGGGCGTGTCACCGCAACTGTGGGTTATGCCTATGTATCAGAGTTGGATAGTGGCAGAAATGTGTATGTGTACAGGTGTATTTTTGCAACATAAAAATGCCGGGCATTCCCCCTGGGGCAGGTGGCTGATGCCACACAGGGGCGGATCCAGGATAAAATGACAGGGGGGGGGGGGGCACCATGATAAAAGAGGGTTTGGGTGGGGGAGGGGCGGTGTTAGTGGTGCCAGTGTACATGCAAAGAGAGCGGAGAGAGGGTGGGAATGGGATTAAAAATAGGCCCTGGCATTTAAAGTATGCAGGCCCACCATGGCGACAAAAGTGATGGATGTAGTTGTGCGCGCACCGAAGGCACACTCTGGAAAAGGGGGTGTGGCCACTCAACAGGGGTGTGTCCTTGAGTGTAGTGTACCACACCATATACAACTTCTACACATTATGCAACAAAATACTAGACTCCAATATACTTGCCCCTTACACATGATGCCAAATGGAATGAGCCAAAATTCACATAATGCCAAATGGATTGAGCCAAATTCATAAAATGCCACATGGATTGAGCCAAAATTCACATAATGCCACACGGATTGAGCCAAAATTCACATAATGCCACACGGATTGAGCCAAAATTCACATAATGCCACATGGATTGAGCCAAAATATCACATAATGCCACACGGATTGAGCCAAAATTCTCATAATGCCACACGGATTGAGCCAAAATTCACATAATGCCACATGGATTGAGCCAAAATTCACATAATGCAATAAGGATTGAGACAAAATTCATAAAATGACACACAAATTAAGCCAAAATTCACAATACGCTTCATAAACAGGGACATTGTCAGCCAAAGGCATGTATTAAACATTTACACCATAATGTCCATTACACGTTAAGTTACACACTATTATGTCCATTATGTATTATGCTAAACACCCTAATGTCTTTTGAAAAGTATGCTACATAAGTGCTGCTTATCTACATTCTCATTGCCAATGGATCCATGCTCATTGCCAGAGGTTTCATGCTCGTTGCCATGTGGGATTACATGCTCATTGCCAAGGGGGAATACATGCTCGCGGTAAATGGGGGACAGCCACCACCAGGCAGAAGTGATAGCCACTGACAGTGGCAGAGCCTGGTTGTATTCCGAGCACTGCAGGTCCCAGCTATTTGAAATAATACCCCTTTCACACCAGAAAATGCATTTCCAGGTTGGCCCTTTTACACCAGCCTAGTCACTGCATTTTCTGGTGTGAGGGGGAGAGAAAACCACCCCTCCCCCCTTCAACCAGTTATCTCATTTAACCGGTTATATCTTCGGAACCAACTGACCCATTTACATGAGACAAGTATCATATTGAAGAACTTTTGAGTGGGCTTTGAAGGATTTTGGTCCAGTGAAACTGTAATGTTTGTTTCCAGAGTAATCTGCCCTCAAAGAACATGAACAACCATGAAATTACATAAAAAAAAAAAAATTTATCCGCAATATCTCTGGAACCAATTGACCGATATGGACCAGCCTGGTATCATATTGAAGGCCCAGAGAATGATGCCAGGGGGGGAACTGGCTGCTGTCGGAACTGGGTGGGGGTTGGAATTAACGGGTCCCATATTATCCTATGAGGAAAAACGTTACAACTTTGCCATGCAATATCTCCGGTTCCCAGGGGGCTAGAAACACGGGCTGGGCTCATTGGAAAGCCCTGGTCCTCAGCTACAAAAAAAATGACAAGGGGGGCATGTGCCCACGTGCCCCCACTCCCTGAATCCGTCAATGATGCCACATTACGTCAGTGCCTGACACAAATTCAGTCATCTCCGTCAGAAATGGTCTCTAGACTGATTATCTTTGCAAATGGGAGAAAAAAGAATTTGATGGATTTGATGTGAATAATTTTTCCCTCGTGCAGGGGAGGGGCCTTTGGTTGGACAGCGTTTGCCTGTTTGCTAGGCTGGGAACATACGCAGCTTAGCGAACAGGTCTGAATCAGGCCCTTTGTGCAGCTGCACTCCTCACTCTTACAAGGCTAAATCAACCGGGCTTTTCCTTGTAAATGATTGCTGCTTTAAAAAACACGGGCAGACTCTCACAAAATCCTGAACCATCGGCTAATATGTAACAATTACATTTATGCCTAAGGGTTTAAACTGCTCTAGGTAGAAACACTTAACAGCATTTTGAGTTTATTACGATTGTGTAGTGCCAGCAAAAAAAACCTCACTGAACTATTAATTATACTGTCCAGTTCTATTTTCTTTATGGGTCAGACGCACTAAGCTTCAAAAGTGATAAAATGGAGAGTGATAACCAGCCAGCCAATGACATGGCAGGTAGCAGCTGATTGGCTGGCTGTTTATCACTCTCCATTTGAACACTAGCTGTGTGTCAGCTTATCCCAGAGGCCCAGCTGCACATGGACCTATTGGTCAAATACGATTCAAGTACCCAGTGCTGTTGTGCCACGGTGCCCCTGTGGGGCCCCCATTACTTGCCTGTTAAGGGATGCCTTTAGAAAGATGGCACCAGCACAGGAGATAGCCAATTCTTCGAGTCTTCTTCACCTTTATGAAGGCATGAGAGGAATTACGTGTAATAAGTGTTGGACTGGGCGCACTGTACACCCTTGGGATATTCCAAGTATGTCCCATCTTCATTTATACCAAGCACTCCTGGATATACATCGCTCTATAGCTATAGTGAGTTTAGGTAGTCCTTGCCCATTATGGTTTCAGAATCATTTAGGAAAACAGATTGAAGGCACAACTGCAGCACATTACTGTATTGTCAATTTACAGAATATCTGGCAGATAATTCACCCCAAAATGAGCCTACTAAACAACTCTAACCATCATTCACACAGTTCCCTTAGAGCAGTGGCTCCCATGCTGCAAACTGGTTGGAGGTACTTGAAACTAATATTGGTAAAGGCAGAAGAAGAGGAAGAAGTCTCCCGATGGCATAAGAAGTCTCCCATTGCCGTGGTGATGAACCACAGTGTGGGGTGGATTTATGAAGTGAGAAGGGATGAGAAGTGATAAAGTGCCAATCAACTCATAATGGTCCCTTTAGAACAGGGCTGGGCAACACCGGCCCTCCAGATCTTGATGAACTACACATCCCAGCATGCCTTGCATCAGTTTCAGCATGGCCACATAGCAAAACTAATGCAAAGCATCCTGGGATGTGTAGTTCATTAACATCTGGAGGGCAGGTGTTGCCCAGCCCTGCTTTAGAATCTCAGCCTGTAACTGTTAGGAACCAGGATTTATGGTTCAGTTCTGTTTTGTGTTTGTTTGGCATTTAGCTCTCTGGTGGCCTCCAGTGGTGGGTCTGTGCTAAGGTGGCCGATCCCAGGATCGGCGGGATCCCGGCATTTGGCCCCTAAAATGCCGGGATTTCAATCCCGGGATTGGAGTTTCCAATCCCTGGACTCCGGGATTACAGTGCGCATGCGCAGTTTAATGCTGGGCAGCGTCTGAGCGTGTGCTCAGACGCTGCCCGGCTTCTCCCTTCCCTGACAGTGTGGCTCTGCGCAGTGTGACGAGGCCAGAGGTCACGCTGCGCAAGCCAAGAAGCAGCTCCCAGTCCTGGGCACGCAGAATGACTGCATGATGCATGATGCAGTCTCCAGCCACAGGTCAGCCTGGCTCTTGGATACTGCTGGCGCCTACTCACCTGCCCGGCTTCAGTGATCGGCCGCCCAGCCCACCCTCCCAGCTTCACTGACCGGCGCCATGGGGTGGGTTTTTTTTAATTAGGGAAGCCAATCCCGGGAATCCTGGGATTGGGCATTTATCAATCCCGAATTCCGGGATTGAAAAAATGCCCCGGGATTGGCAACCCTAGTCTGTGCCATTACAGCTCTATATTCTGTGATCTTAATTTATTCACAGGCCTGCAAAGTAAGGAGATCATTAGTACAGCTTGGGAGCTGCCTGGATTTCTCCCAGGTGTAATTAATCACTTGAACCCTTCATAAGGCATTGACTCCTGCAATGCTCTGCCAGTGATAGCTTCTAGCTTCCAGTAACCAGCTTCCTGTTTCCTGTGCAGGTACTGTACAGTAGCTGCTATTTCCATTCCACAGCTGGTCACCTGTCTGGGTACTGCTTTGTTTGGAGTTCACCAGCCGTTTGCTGGTAATTGTCCATTTCTCCCTGCACTTAGCCCAGTGCAGCCTTCCTGGCCTTTGGCAGTTCCAGCCTGCTTTCATTCAGTTACAGAGTCCTGTCTGTCAGCTTCCGCAAAGACGCTGTCCACCTGCCTGATCTCAGCTGTTCCTGCTCCTGTGCCTGTCTTCTGTTGGAATTCCCTTGGTGGTCACCTCTCAGCTGGCAGTCCATTCCTGGTGCAGTAAGTTCCCCTTTCTGGGGACCTGGTTCTTTGTTTCTCGCAAGGTGCCCTCCTGGGCATTTCTTCCTTTGTTGCCATTCCCCTACTTCAATGTTTAGGTGGTAATCTCCAGCAGTTGCTGTGCCCTCAGTTTTCCCCGACTGGATGTTCCCAGTGGGAGTTTATTCTGTGTTTAGTGTCCGTGCGTGTCGTTCGTCGTGTGCTTTTTTGGTGTGGTGTATTTTCTATTGTGTTTGCGACGCGGTCGTGGTTGGTGGGCTGGCGCTATTAGCCACGTTAGCTAGTTGCGGCAAGTGGCCTTTTTCTTTAATTACAGTTAGGATTTTTCAGTTAGATTTTCCTTTTGGCTGTACCCTGAGGGGATCCCCAGTTCCTTGTCTGTACTTAACACCTGGCTGCACCGGAGCTAGGGTGGGCCTAACTCCGTTCCTGCAGGAGCCGGTCACCCTACTCGGGGGGTCAACAGAGGTAGCGTAGGATCCCGCCGTGGCTGTCCTGAACAGCACCCCCGAAACCATAACAGTTCGGTGCACACCCGAAACCATAACAGTAACTTAACATTCAGGAGCTGATTGGCCAGTGATAAAGTACCAGGCACTTTATCACTTCTCCTCCCTTATCACCGCTTCATACAGTACATCTACCCCAGAGACTCCAGGGATTTATGCTTTATCTCAGGATGGGAAACCATCAGGCTTCTCAGTTGGAACTCTTTAAACTATGATATGATTGGCTAACAGTTACATGAAATACACCCGTGAGACCAAATGGAGAATTTCACCGATAAAGGGTATACATTACCTGATAAATAACTATTACTTAGTCTTGTTTGGGTTTTATTAAAGGGCTATTCATTTTCACTATGGGGTCAAATCAGCCTCGTTCGGACGGGCTGCAAAAAAAAAATCGAACCCCAGTGAATGTGCATGGTACACTGTGCAGAGCTGTGATTAGGGGGGAATTCATTCAATGGTAAATGATTTCCCCTCTGTGTGCACAGCTGCATACGCATCTGCAGCCGTGCACAGGGGTGGGAGCTCGGTGACTACCTGCAGCGAGCAGGTGGGAATCAGGCCATAAATACGTTTCTAGAATATTGGTGATGCCATCAATATTCTAGAAGTGTAGTAAGTGGGGATGATTTATCTCTGAGCACCGAGGATCTTCAGCTTTATATATAGAGTATATAGATGTGTAAGAGAACACCCCTCGCATGCCTCCGCTAGCAGGAGAAATAATTTGATGGTGCTGACAGTCCAGACTGACTTTTATTTACAAGCTCTAGGATGAAGTAGAGGCGGGCAGCTGATGTCCTGTGATGTAAAACATTGGTACTGTATTCTCATACAGTATGTGTCATTTTTATTAATATCACCTCATAAATTTATTATTAACCTATTTGTCATGGCGCAGCTGTATCCGTATCTGACCTTACAGCACGGCCGAGGTGACAATGGAGTGGGGCAGATCTGTCTTTCCTACACACACTTTGATTCCAGTCTGTTCATTGTCGGGGTAGAAGGAGGCTACTTGCTGAAGTGTTCCTCATCAGCCCAGACCGCTGCTCTCACCAACGTGGCTTCTTCAGTTCCTCTTAAAACTCCAGCCCAGTTCACCTTCTCCCCACAAGGAGGCCCTGTCCATTATGTGGACTGCTCACCTTTCCGTAGGTATGTAACAAAGAAACATTGCACATTCACTTTCTTCCATGCTGTATGTCGTTGTGCGGACGGGACCAGCCATTTTGTCATACTTGATGACTTTCTGGCTGTCCCCTCTGGGGGAGGGCAGCCAGCTCAGTGAGGCAGGTGGGGTCATCGATGGAAGCGTAAAGGGCTGGTGTGGGGGCGGAGCCACAGATGGGCTGGCCTGTGTCTAGAGTGATCACATTATTTTAGCCACGCCCCCACGTGCAATGCCGGTGACCCATGGACCACTGCTTCACGCCAAGGTGAGGTTTGCGGGAGACGGAGGGCTATGCAAGAGGGTTGCCCCCATTTCCAGGTGGTCGGGAGGGGGACCCGATTTCCAGGTAGGCAACCCTGCATTTTGTGGGTGTGGTCTGGACAACACAGGCATGTCCGACTCCGGACCACTTGGGGTAAGCAGCGCTGGCAGCATGATGTCACATGCAGCTGCTGCAGCCTGGAACATGGCCAGCCTATGCTTGGTTGCACAGTCGCTAAAGTGTGACCTCTTTGCTGTGTAGCGAAGCGCTCGCACTTTAGTGCATGTACCTGCAGGGAGGGACCGGGGGAGCAGGCAGGGGCAAATGTACTGGCTGCAGGCAGTGAGTGGATAATGGGATGGACAGTGGGCGGACCTGAGCGTAATGGTATAGCATTAACCCCGGGGCATGGCGTCATAGGCTGCGGCCACTATCTCTGTGTGGTGTGACTTGAGGCAGAGGAGCCGGCAATGGCAGCTGCCAGGCCAACTGTCATCTATTGTAAGACCCGTGGACATTCGATAAAACATCTCTTTCCCCGGGTTACTCATCCCTGATGTTATAAGTGATGCCTCCTGCTGTGCGGTCACCCTGGGGTGTAGGCATTGTCACTGTGTACTTGTCTGCTGCTGGGGTCACACCCCCTTTACCCGTGGCCACACCACAAATTGTACTGATTGTTATGTATACATACAAAGTTAAACATTTGCACCCATCTCACCACTGCTGCCTTCTACCCACCTCCCCTGCTTCTGCTTAGTAGCCACCACTGCTGTAGAGCTGCCGGCCTCCTCTCTAGTCTCGCTGCTGCTAATTACCTTCCACTGCCAAGGTTCCGACACTGCTGAACAGCCTAGCTTCCAGCAGGCCCCTCCCTTCCACGCTACTGCCAATTTCTAGCTGCTGACGTGGAAGTCCCCCAGCTCACTGCTGTCCGGCTTCCCCGGTGGTACCAATTATAAGCTGTGTGCACCACTGGCAGGTTAGGCCTGCTTTGTGCTCCTAATGCCCCTTTAAGACCGCACAAAAAAAATGGTATTTTGCCGATTTTTAACCGTTTTAAGACGGTAATCTGTGCGGTCTGAAAGGTGCAGAGTGATTTTACCGTTTCCAAAAAAAAACATTTTTGTAAACGGTAAAAAAGCAGGGTCCTACCCGTTTCAGATCCGTTTTTTTTGGTGCCTGAACGGGTCAGAAATGGTAATCCCCCCCCCCGGGCAGCGCAGGGAATCGGGCGAAGATTCCTCTCACTGTGCCCAGCATGCCGCCGCCCCCCAGCTCCGTGTGAGGGCGCATGATGAGCAGTGACCGGGTGGGTACCTGTGGGAGCTCCTGTCTGAAAAAACACCCCCCCCCCCCCCCCCCGGGCAGCGCAGGGAATCGGGCAAAGATTCCTCTCGCTGTGCCCAGCATGCCGCCGCCCTCCAACTCCGTGTGAGGGCGCATGATGGGTCACTGTACACGGTGCTGCAGCAGGCGGGGGGGCTGGATGGACAACAACCGGCGACGGGGAGCCGAGGAGGTGAGCGGGGACGGGCGGCTCAGGCTGGGCTGCGAGCGGGAGTCTGTCCTGTCCCAGGCGGTGTACCTGCATCCGGCTCACCGCTCTCACCATCAGGCTGCAGGTCCCGGAGCGGGGCAGTCGCGGCTGTTACCTCCAGAGCCAGATGCTGACATGGTGTTGGTGAGGTCTTCCCGGGATGTCCCGCTGCCTCCCCGCCCTCCCCGGAGGGGGTGTGGGGGGGGTGTGGGGTGGACACTGCTGCCCGGGGGTTCCAACTTCTCCAGGGGCCGGGGTGGGAGGTGGGGGAAGTTGTGGTGCGGGTGGTGTGGACGCTGCTGCCCGGGGGTTCTGGGGGGGTGGGGGAGCAAGGAGACACCTGTATACTGGTCCCCAGTGTCCCCCGGCCAGCGCTGCCAACCACAGAGCGGCCACTGCACAGCGGGTCTCCCCAAATAGGAGCAGGGGAACAGAGGTGGCTCCCCTGTCCTCAGCAGCATCTGATCCCGGCTGGCTGTCCAGGTAGGGGGGAGGGGGGGCTGCCTGCACTGGCTTTGACCCTGTATTAAAAACTTTTCCAAAAACGGGTCTGCCAGGTAAAAAAAAGGCACTTAAACGGTAATATACCGTTTAAGAGATGCAGTGTGAAAGGGGTTAAACCTGGCAGACCCGTTTTTGGAAACGTTTTCAAATACAGGGTCAAAGTCAGTTATGCGGTCTGAAAGCAGCATAATATTCACCATTTCCTTCCACTCTTCTGTTCCGTTAGCATTGCTTTTGTAAGTGGAGGCTGGACCAAGGACCTTATTCTGGTCGTTTTGCTGCCCTGCGTATTTGTGCAGGGGAGCAATGTTTCGTGACTGCGCATGCACATATACTGTTATGCGCATGTGCACCCCCGGACTACCCCTTAGATTCGCCTATGACTGTTACATTTTTGGGGAAAAAGGAATGAGAGACAGATACATTTACATTGAATCATCAGCACCATTTCCCAGCATTTTCCAAGTATAGTAGCTCTTACTAACTGCTTTGGGGCTCATCTATATTTGTATATAAGTCATTTTACAAGATTCCTCTCAGATGTAGCAGTACACACCCACGCTTCTAGGTGCCACGTTTACAATCTCTCCATATATGGAACTAGACACGCCCTTTGGGTGGAGCATGAAACGCCCCCTCAATGGGCGCTGTGCAAAATTATATTACCAACTATAATCTCCCTGAAACTAAATTTTCAAAAGTAGGCAAGTATGCTTCTTACATACAGTAGGCAGATGGGAGTGCGGTGCTTGGCAGGGTGGTGACATAGTATTTATTTACAGTTTCTTATATAGCGCAGCAGATCAGGGTTGCCGACTTTTTAATGCTCCTCTCCGGGAGAAGCCCAGAGAGGAGACTTTCCTTACCCGATCGGGGGGCGGGGCTTGACGGTGACATCATTAAGCCCCGCCCCCACTATGGGAAATAGTATCAATGACTGACCCGATCGGGGGCGGGGCTTCACAGTGACATCATTAAGCTCCGCCCCACTGCGGGAAATAATAGAAATGAATGATATCCGTGGAGGGGGCGGGGCTAAAATGACGCGATTGTGCCATCTTAGCTCCGCCCCCTCCTCTGAGACCCGCGGATTGCGGCATTTACATGCCGCGATTCGGGGGGTTCAGGGGGGTCCCCCAGATTCCGGGGGGCCGGGAGGGGGACCCGATTTTCGGGAGACTCCCGGGAATTCCGGGAGGGTCGGCAACCCTGCAGCAGATTCCGTTGCACTTTACAATAGTAGACAGTGATAAAACAAACTGGGTAACAACAGACAGACTTGGAGGTTAGAGGGCCCTGCTGCAAGCTTACAATCTATTGGGATAGTAGCCAAACACCACACTCACAGCCTGTGACAAACAGGAAGTAGAAGCAACTTTCAGCTACATGGGAAATAAGCTGTTGCTGGCTTCTCCTATACTTCAGCACTAACACCCCATTAGGGGGCGCTGTATGTCACTTGTGCAATGTGATCGTTTGGTAAATACACTTCTGGTATGACCGTCTCAGCTTTGAAGTGGTTAATAACCAGTAAAGTTCCTTTTAACATCATTATAATTGGCATATCAAATTGTTTGTTCTGAAGGTAAGTTTATTGCATAACACCTGGTGACATTAGCAGGCAGCAATTAAACAGTTCCACCCCCAGGGCTGCTGGTTATGGTACCGCAGTAGAGATGTGACACCCACAAAGTGACAGGTGCATGCCTGGTAATCCAGTTGTCACACATAAACAGTCCCACCTATTGTGGAGTCGCACCGAGCCCCGGGCTAGCATTCAGCATAGTGCCCTAGTCTGAGAGTTCCTGGTCGACAAATTTCTTAGTGATTGAAAAGCTTCATTTTAAATAGGATTATGATTTATTTATGTTACGCGTACAACAGAGCATGGAAACTTTTCCTAGTCAACCCAACTGTCGTGTATGTAACATGTGCTTTACCATTCATTCTTCATAATGTGTTGTGGAACACAAAGGTGAAATGTTCGTTACCATACACAGAATGTCATTTCCAACACGCACTCAATGCTGATTGATTCTGTGGGGGAGATGGCCTGTATCAGCCTAAAGGTGCCCATACACTAGGGCGATTTACATGTGATTCGATCACTATTTATGTGATAAATCGAATAAAAAGCGCCCAAATGGACATCAGGTCCGATGTGATGCACAGGCAGGTCCGCAGCACGTCAGAGCCTGAGGGTCGCACGGGCTACTATAGGTTTGATAAGTCGCACCGCTGAGCCTTTTGGCAGGTATGGCTGGGATCGCATAATATACGTGGTTCTGCTGCCTGGGCGGTTCCCCGGTGGCTCAGATGGGGATCGGGGGCCCTAATGTATGAACACCTTTAGAGAGAGATAAAGTGTAGATGTTGTACATAGCAACCAATAAGCTTATGTCATTTTATAGACTGTGCTAGATAAATGATAACTGAAAGCTATTGGCTGCTATGGATAAATTCTCCACTCCAACTCCCTCTCAATTCGTTCAGCTAAGCTGCATCTATTTCCTTTCCGTGGGTGAGATGTAATAAGTTTTGAACAGTGATAAAGTGGAGAGAGATACCAGTGGCAAACGCAGGATTTTTAGAGGGAGGGTTTCCAAATGTAATCCAAAGTCTCTCACTCTGCAGCGCATTGGAGTAAGTATGGGAGTCTAAGGGAGTGGTAATAGCCCTGAACATTTGTCTTTTTATACACTGGATACAATATGGAATACAGTATTAATATTTAACAGTACAGATGGTCTATAGCCGTGGTAGCCAACCCTAGCCCTCGAGAGCTACCAACAGTTCACATTTTCCAGACAACCTAGCTGCTGCACAGCTGCACTCATTAATTACTGACACATTTTAAAAGATACACAGATGGAGCTAATTAGGTCACTTGTGATTCTGTGAGGAGACTTGCAAAACATGCACTGTTGGTAGCTCTCGAGGACTAGGGTTGACTACCCCAGGTCTATAGTATACGCTGTTTCAAACATCTAAATAAGATAAGTGGTCAGGAAAAGGTTAAACATATCATCAGAAATAAATAAATACACAGACCTAATAGAACCAGAACTGCACTTTCTAAGCTCACATTCTCCCACCTCATGTTAAGGCTCCTGTCTCTTCCTCCTGGCAGCTGCTCACTGGTCCATTGCGATGTTTGAGTGCTCATATCCACACATACAGTAAATGTGGTAGAGGAAGCTGGTACACTGGGCATGTGCAGAAGCTCTTCTTTGTCCCTTACACTGATGTAGTGGCAGCTTTATTGATCATATTATATACCAGTTCTATTGTTGTCACAATTTAAGGCACTTGCCAAGAGTAGGGGGGTTTCTGCAACCAGAACACCACTGCGTTTGCATATGTGATAAAGTACCAGATAGTCAGCATCTAGCTGTCATGTTACAGACTGTGGGCGGAATGTAATGCCACCCCAGTTCGGCAGCTATAGTTTTTGTTTTGGGGGGGCAATAACTTACAAGGCGTGGTTTTGTCTTGAAAGCAGTTGCCCTTTTAAAAAAATCTCAGAGTTAAGTCGGCACCCCGCACTGCCGCCAAACTCGGGCAGCATTACATTCCGCCCATCATTTTAAAAAATACAGATAAGATCTAGATGCCTGGTACTATATCTCCATCCATTTTATCAGCCTCCAGCAGTGGTCCTCCAACCTTCTTGTAGGAGGAGGGCTGCCACTCCCTATGCCCGGCCGGAGAGGAGACAGCCAGCCACGTCCGGGCACCTACGCAATGGATCTGGAAGGCATCAGGGTGGGCATGCGCGCAAGCAGTGGTAGGAGTGTAATTGCCCAAAATGCTGGTTTCTATACACTGCATCATCTGCAACCCATAAAAGCCAAATAGCCATGGAGGGGATTTTTAGTGGAAGCAGGGTCCTCAGGGGGCTAGATTTGCTAATCTACATAAAGTGGACAGAAATAAAGTACCATCCAATCAGCATCTAACTGCTATGTCCCAGGCTGTGATTAAAAAATGATAGTTGGGAGCTGGTTGGTTGGTAGTTTCTAACTCTCCACTTTATCACTTTTTGAAGTGTAGTATGTCTGGCCCAAAGGGACTGTCTGTCCTAACAGTGATTGGCAGGTAGCACTTCCAATGGGAAGTCACTGCCAGTCACAGTGCAGCCACCGGGTGCAACTGGCTCATTGATGTGACAGATTTCCTGAGGGGGCTGCAGTCCATTGGTATAATCTGCCATTGCAATTTCCAAGGCTTGTTCCCTCTTCCCCCATAACTGTTGTGTTCATGTCTATCACTCCTTTATCTGCTCCATGCCGACTTGTGTCTGCCATTTGATCTGATTGGAATTGCATTTATTCATGTTTATTCTGCCTATTTGTATTGGTCATCTTTGTATTTTTCCCTAAGCCAGGCATGTCCAAACTGTGGCCCTCCAGCTATGGTGAAACTTCACATACCAACATGCCTTGCCATAGTTTTAGCATTCCCTAATAGTAAAACTGTGGCAAGGCATGTAGGGACTTGTAGTTTCTCAACAGCTGGAGGGCCACAGTTTAGAAATTTTTACTAACAGTATAGCGCTCACATATTCCGCAGCACTTTATTTATAGTTGACATTCACATCAGTCCCTGCCCGAGTGGAGCTTACAATCTATATTCCCTACCACATGTACACGTAGACAAAGACATTCTAGGGTTAATTTTTTGGGAGCCAATTAGTGTTAAGTAAGTTGGGAGCCAAGTTATGTGTTATGTGATGTACTTACACAGGTGTCATGTATTTTACCTATGTCCTCCATTCAGCAATGTTATGTTTGCCCATGTACTGCGCTGCGGCACTATCTGCGGCGTAACATCACATAAAAGGTCCAACTGTCAGTAAATGTGAAATTGAAAATGACGAAGAATTGTATTTCCTCCTATAACACTGCTGAGTTTATCATGAGAATAAGCAGTCTGCCTTTATTACATGTGGGGCATTTGTATGGTTGAATGCTGGGTCATAATTATTAAAGCAGCTCGGATTCCCATGAAGGATGATTTTGTTTTATTAACGTTTATTATGCTAATGACAAATCACTTTACCCTGCAAATGATCATGACATTGTAATAGTGGGTCAGCTTGGTGCTACTGAGCTGAACTGACCATACTAGAGTGGTGAGGGGTAATACGCAGTCTCATGGAACCTGTGCATGGCGTGAGTCGGCCGGCAGCCCAGATTTGGACTCTCATTTCCACTAATAAAAAAAAACACAAAACAAAAATGATTCAAATAATAAACACATTTTCAATGATATTATTCTGTTATTGTAGCTACAAGGTAAGAGTGGCAGCAGTGTATGCAAACTATGTGCTGTAACTGGCGGCAGTAACCCCTTGATGTATAGTTCTAAACAATAGCAAGCTCTATTGCCAGAAAAACACCCATATTTCTTGGCAGAAGAATAGTATAATGGTATAACTGCTGTCTTCTGTTGTACGAATGGCAGTACAGAGCCTGTCTTACTATATGTTCTTACACTGAACTGGAACAAACTGTACAGTAGGTGCATGAAGGCAGCTTCCAAGTTCAGCTCAATTCAGAATAGTAACAGGACAGTCATAGTGTTATAGTGGTGTGTGTGTGTGTTAGTGTGTGTGTGTGTGTGTGTGTGTGTGCTTCCACTAATGTTACTGTGCGCACTAACGGAATCTATCCTGTATGTCTAGGTGACGGTGACAGATATATGGAGACACAGTGCTGACAGAAACAGTCGGCACTTGCCATGGGGAATGGGAGTGTGTGGTCTAGAAGCGGATTGGTAACGACAAGCTTAGAGGAAATCCCACCAGTGTGTACCACCAGCCTATTCAAAGTAAGTAGACAAAGTAGGTTATATGTGATTTATATAATGTGTACATAGGGGTGTACTCAGATATTGTGGGGTATATGTTGTGGTGTAACTGCTGTAGATTTTTTTTTAATTAAAAATGCAATGAGTTTAAGGATATATTTTTGAATCACAAGTTTGTAATATATAATGTGCATTAGATAGATGATTGCAAGACTCATTGAAAAATACAAAGGGTCAAGATACAACAAAGTTAACAGTAATTAATTGTATGAAGTTGATACCAACATGTTTGCCGTTATCTCACAAATACAAAACATGTGGCTAAACAGTCTTTATAGTCACACAATCTAGACCGGAGTACATAACGAGTGTATGATGGTTATATTTAGACATATAAAAGACAGTGGGCGTAATGGTGACACCCAGAGATGAATTGGGTAAATTCCAGACGGGACGACATTCTTTGTGAGGCCAATTTTGTCCGCACACCCAACAGACAGCCCACCACTACTCACTCTGCATCTGTGATGGCATTGCTGCCACCAGGGAGGGACTGCCAGGACTTTTCTATATCTATATATCTGCGAGAAGGAGGTGCAATGTATCTGTAAGAGGGAAATGGAGGGGGAAGGTCTGGGGAATATATGTGAGAGGGTGGCAGCTGGGACAGGAGCATTCACAGTATGCATGAGATGTAGATTGCTGAGGTATACTGTATGTGTGTGTGAGAGGGAGGTGGCTGGGGAAGGGCTGTGTGTGTATATGTATGAGAGGCAGGTGGCTGGGGTATATGTGTGTGTGTGAAAGATAGAGAGGGAGAGGAGTAAGAACACGCAGAGGGGGATCACGGAGAGAGAGAGATTCATGTAAAATGAACAAATGAAAGAAAGAGGAGTGAGAGAGAATATGCTGAGAGGTGAAAGCAAGATAGAGGATCAGGGAGAGATGGTGTCAGAGAGAGCGAAGACAATGAGAAGGTAAGAGAGATAGCGTGTCAGAGAGAGGAAGAGAGGGGAGCAAGAGAGTAGGAAGGAGTGTCAGGAAGAGAACAAGGGAGAGTGTGAGTCAGGAAGAAAGAGAACATGTCAGGGAGAGAGAGCTAGCGAGAGAGAAAGTGTCAGGGAGAGAGACAGAGAACCGGAGAGAGATAGAGACCATATCAGGAAGAGAGAGACCTTATCAGGAAGAGAGACAGTATCCTGAAGAGAGAGACAGGGTCAAGCAGAGAGATATAGCAGCATCAGGAAGAGAGAGAAAGAGTGTGAGGGAGAGAAAAGGAGAGAGAAACAGTATCAGGGAGAAAGGGGGAGAGAGTCAGGAAGAGACAGTGTCAGGGAGAGAGACACAGGGTGAAATTTACTAAAATGGGAGTTCTATTTCACATGGAATGTTGTAATGGGCAACCAATCAGATACTTTTATCTTCTAAAATGTGCTAAGAAGTAGATTTTGATTGCATGCCCATAGCAACATCCCATGTATAATAGTACCCCCATCTTAGTTAATGTCCCCCACAGTGCCAGGGAGAGAAAAAAGAAGCAAGAGACAGTCAGAAAGAAAGAGAACTGCAGCAAGCACTACCTGACCCAGCAGAGGTACATGGTATGGTTGGCAATTTCCTGCACTAAGCTCCACCCCCTTCATACTCATGTATCGCAGCAACCGAGCCAGCTAGGTAGCCACTCCCCCTCTTACATCCTCCAAGTTACTTTCAGCCTCACGGGAACGGTGGGTAGTTACACCACTGCGTGCACGGGGAAGGTGTTATATCAAACATAGGCCCTCATTCTGATAGCCTCGCAAAGAAGCATTAGTTCACGGCCTTCTGGCACCGCCCGTCGTGCAGACGAACGTACGCCCCCACTAATCGCCGATTTTCCCTGCAGCACTGCAAATTGATGTTTTGCATAAACATCCATTCGCAGCCTTGCCTGGGTGCCCGAGATCATTCGATTGACGACGACTATCGAATGATTTTTGAAGCAGGCATAAAACATCAGTCACCCTTGTGAATTTGCAACGTAGCAATCAGAGCAGAATGAGGGCCATAATGCTTATTTGACTTTATGGGGTAAATTGACTTAAATGGGAGTTCTATTAAGGGTGGAGTGTTTCTATGGGCAACCAATCAGATTCTAACTAATATCTTATAGCCGATGCTACATAATTAAGAAGTATAATCTGATTGGTTGCTATAAGCAAAATCCCATCTTCAATAAAGCTCTAATTTTAGTAATTTACCCTTATGACATTACCAATTAGTCTGAAAAAGTGGAATTCCTCCAAGTCCATTTTCCTCTCACACTCCCAAAATATACTGGGATAATCAGCTACTGGTAATAATTACATATAGAAAACTGTTCTGTAAAATATTTTCTTTGTTCCTCTGATACCATGAAATTGTTATGGTACTTGTGTACTAGCACGGCACCCATCGCATCGCAGACCATATCGCATGCGATGCGATGCGATATCGGCCGATGTTTTACAATGTCATACAATTTTAAAATTGTATGGCATTGTATATGGCATACAATACCATACAATGCAATGGGATGCGATTATAAATTGTATAAGCACCCTAATGGGTGCTTACAATGCTTAAATGCACCCCCACGCCACCCCCAAGTATAAACGTGAACCCGAAGCATGGCGAGCGCAGCGAGCCCGCGCGGGGCGACGGTACGCGTCTTACGACCTTTTCATACCCCCACTATCCACGTCGGCATGGAGTTGATCTTATAAAGTGTGGCGAGCGCAGCGAGCCACCGAGCCCGAAGTGTGGCGAGCCCCGCGAGGGGACGCAGATACCTTCACAGGTATCCGCGTCCCCTCGCGGGCTTCACAGGTATCTGCGTCCCCTCGTGGGGCTCGCTGCGCTCGCCACGCTTCGGGCTCGGTGGCTCGCTGCGCTCGCCACACTTTATAAAATCAATTCCACGCCAATGTGGATAGTGGGGGTATGAAAAGGTCGTAGGATGCGTACCGCCGCCCCTCGCGGGCTCGCTGCGCTCGCCACGCTTCGGGTTCACGTTTATACTTCGGGGGTGGCGTGGGGGCGCATTTAAGCATTGTAAGCACCCATTAGGGTGCAAATACAATTTAATATCGTATATGGGTCAAAATCGCATCGCATGCCATCGGGTGTATGGCATGCGATGCGATCAAAAATCGGGCGACTAATTATCGTGGGCGCCGTGCTAGTACACAAGTACCATTGTTACTTGCAAAATGTGTCCTTAATGGGTATTTGTCCACCCAATTAAGTCGACATGCATTGGGTTGACCACTAAAGGTTGAAAGGGCTTAAGTAGACAACAGAAAGAGGTTGACGTGGCTTATGTTGACATGGCTGGAAGGTCGACACAAGCAGTAATTCAACAATGGCCAGGTTGACAGTCAAACGTTTGTAGAGTGATAAAGCACCAACCAATCGCCAACTGTTAGTTTTCAAACACAACCTTTTAAAATGACAGAAGCTGCTTTGTACATTATCTCTCTCTCCATGCCTTGATACATATCCCCGTAGACAGACAGTGCCTCCAGGTAATCGTGTTCCTGGCTGCAACAGTGTTCACTTGGGAATGAGACTCACAGCAGATGTTTGCTGACAAGAGGTGACGTCAGTCGGGGGTGTTGTGGTTAGAATATATGAACAGTTGGCTGACGTTTTTCACCTGTGAGAAGACTTCTGCCAGAGCCTTTTGTTGTGTTTTCTTAGCAGTTGTTCTAATAATAAATGGACAAATACATCATTATTCTGTGTCATTTTCCTGAATATTTGCTTTACAAAATCTACTTGAACCCTTCATTAGCATGTGTCTGCTCTTACGGGTGCTGAATGGCCTCTGGACAGTCAAGATTCCGATGGTCAGTAGACCCTGATATCTGAACCCCGACTGTTAAAAGCCAGACAGTTGGGATCCTGACAGGGGTTATTCTCCCTCATGGGGATCCAAGACCACCATAAAAAGAGAAAAGAACCTGTGTTGAGTGTTGAGAGCCCTAAAGGGGCTTCTTTGCAATTGTCTCGTTGTTGGGAGTACCGGCAGTTGGGATTCTGATGTCGGTCTAATAACCGTTGGAATCTCAATGTTGGACACCCTTTTTTTAGGATGAGTGACCATTTTATTATTAGCTTTTTATACCCCACCTGTCTGTCTGCCCGGCTGCTTTAGAATGAAAGCTCCCACAAGCAAGGCCCTCTTCCCTCATGTGATTTTCCATCTCTTTTTTAAACTATCTTCTTGTCCATACTCCCTTCAACGGCACCGAATCTATTGGTTTTCTGTCACTCTGATACTTATTTCCCTTCCCCGTTGCTGATGCAGCTGTTTATAGCGCCTGTACTTGTCCTGTATGGTCTTAAACTGTAAGTCCCTGTTTTCTTGTTTTGTATATTTCTTTATGTAATCTGTACCCTTGTGGTGCTCTACTTTTCTGCCACAACACAAATGATACTGAACGCAAATACTTTAATCCAATGCAATGTCTGCAGAGCAGCTCACTACGGAAGCAGCTCTTAAGGGGTTCTACAGAGCCATCATCACGCCTCTTGTCTGGATGGTTATGGTATAAAGGGTAGGCTGTCAATAGGTTGACCTCAAAGGGTCAACAAAGGTGAAAGGTGACATGGCAATGGTCGACAGGTCCAAATCATGTCCAAAAATGTGAATTTACTACAGGTGGACTCCAACTAAACTGTAGGAACACCTCAAGGATGATCAGTGGAAACAGGATGTAACCGAGTTTAATTGTGAGCCTCATGGCAAATGCTGTGAACATCTGACTGATGGGATACACTATACACCCTATACCGAATGTCAGTTTGGTGAAGACATCAGTCGGATATTTTGTTCATTTTCCAAGTTGTTGATATCCAGACAGTACTTATCTTGCCTATGGTGTTGACCTCTTTTTTTGGGGGTTCGTCCACCATCTGAGATAGAATTTACTTTTGATTGATACCTTGTTACCCCTGAAGAAGTCCCTTCGGGACGAAACGCGTAGGATTTTCAGGAATACAATAGTTGAAAGTGGTATCAAACACTGGACCAATTGTGATGTTATAATTTGTGTGAACATATATTGTTTTGACATTGTTGTAAATAAAAATTATTTTACATATGGTTTTACCAATGTGCATATATTTTGGCTGAAACCTCTACCAGCTCACCTCTATATCTTTTCTTTTATCTATTTGTTTCTCATACCTCTATTAACAGCGAGGTATATAGAAGTGCAGCTACCCTTACAGTGCAGGAAAGGTCCCAACCCCCCATCTCTTGATATATATATATATATATATATATATATATACATATATATATATATATATATATATATATATATACACATATACATATAGGTGGAAAAGGAACAGGTGGAAAAAGAACAAACAGCGGCACTCAGCAGGAATTTCAAAACAACTGTGTTCGGTGACCAAAGCCAACAATTCCCGGCTGGCACGCCCCTTTGTCAAGGTGTAGGTGAGAACGTTCTCACCTACACCTTGACAAAGGGGCGTGCCAGCCCGGAAACGTTGGTTATGGTCACCGAATACAGTTGTTTTGAAATTCCTGCTGGGTGCCGCTGTTTGTTCCTTTTCCACCTATTCATCCTATCCAGAAGGCACCAGTGGTAGTTGTACATGAGCGAGGAGTGCCGGTCCACCACAAAACCCATATATATTAGCAGAAATATCCCAAAAACTCCTCATACAGTTTCCAATCTAAACCTAACTTATAATTAAGGCACAGAGACTGTGTCACTGATCAGGCTGCATGGTTGGGTTATCAAGAAGCCATATTATTTTGCAGAGGTTACGGAGTGGACAGCTTATTTGGAAGACTGCTGCTGCATCACTGAAGATATCCTTGCATTTAATGGACTCTATGTGGTTGGTAATACATTGGGAGCTAGAAATGTTTCAAATGTAAATATATTTTTTACATTGTATTACTGGGATATTATACACAATCCTTTATCTGAAATAAACACATTTGTTCCGCTAAGCTCAGAAATGCTATTTATCAACCACAGTGCAGGCAAACCGACCCAGATATGGAGGTTGTCGACAAAGACACCAGACACCATCATTTAGATATAATATGCTGTAACAAGACAGGATAAATTCACCATCTTCCTGCTTTGCTCATGTTAAACATACTTGTAACTCATCAAAGACTCAGAGACTACTGAAAAGGATGCAACCGCAGGAGTTATTGACTACATAAAAGAGACAGCCTACAGCGAGAGAGAGAGAGAGAGGAACAAGAAGAGAGAGCGGATCATAGAGAACTGGGTGAGGCTCTATGCATCATTACTGGGGTACAAGATACCCTTTGAAGTATGTAACACTGGAAGTTATGGAACCACCGGAGATGGAGAGGTGAGTTGATAGGAGAGTATCCCTTATCGGGGTGCCTCTGTGGTGGCCTATATATCCGAGAACTATATAGTCGCTTGTGCAAGACCACTGCTGTAAATTGGGTCACTCTTACAGTCACCAAGAACCCCTCCATCCCCATTGCAGGAATAGTGTTGCTGGAGATAGGACTTTGTGGCCAAGCATATGGGAAAAAGGACAATCACCGTGGTTGTAAGCCATGGATAGCATCACGCCACAGTGATCATTGCATCCTCCCCTTATATTCCATGACTGCAATGACTCCATCAACCTTGTATGGTCTTGTTCAGTTTCTAGATATGATTGTTCGTAGTATTATTTGCTGTTCCGACTGCTTGGCTCTGCAGTTCTGTTGTGATTTATGCTTAAATGAGATTGATGATCTAAAAGTGTGCCTTTATGTCCCTGAGGATATAACAATAAGATTCACAGAGTCTAGTCAAATGCACCCTGCAAAAGAATAAATAATGGAATCAAAAATGAACATATCAAAAATAATTTTCTTCAATGGTTACACAAAAATATTTCATTTCTTTGTCAAATTCGACTACTCATATAATCATGTGACTTGGAAAAAGCACTTAGCTTGTGATCTTTTACATTGGAGCAGTCGTATTGAGTCACTTTTTGTCTCCATAGAGGGAGATGCATTATACCATATTTATTGTGCCATATGCAGCAATGTGCAAAATGTAATAATAATCTCAAGTGTTTATGAACAATACATAGTGGATGGATGAATGGAATAGAAGCAGTCTGTGGCAAGATGTAACTCAGGGACAATAAAACTCCTTTGAAAGCTCTAATACTGGAGAGATGTTCAAAGCCAGGCTATGTATAACTTTGATACAAATGTTGCCATTTATTTAGTATATTTGAAATAAGCAGGTAGGACACATTCCAAGGCCATAAAAATGCTTCTGGCAACATATTTGTGAACCTGCAAAATAAGCGTGAGATTTGTGTGTTACTAAAATGTTTTTGTTTCCATTACAAGGGGAGTTGAATTGTGTTAGCCGCTGTCAATTTAGACTCTCATGGCGGGTCTACTTCTCAGACGTGCGGCAGGTTCCGACAGGTCACATCCGACGATGAAGGGACTGGTTAGCCGGTCGTTTGGCAACCAGAGACACTATTTATTCACTTCTGCATCCGGATCTGGCAGGTGCCTCATTACCGGAATGCTTGGTTGCGCACCAATGGCAGCTGGCATCACTTAGACCCAGAGGGTTGGGCTGGCAGGCACTTTCCTGATTGGCTTGTGCTGCCTTTTTATGGTAGTCAGTTCATTACAGCCCTGCCGGTGACAGCATCATTGCTATAACTCCTGCTGCCGGCCTGTTCCTGCCTAGGATTTCTCTGTTTCCTGGTCTCACATCCAGTTCCTTCCATCTGTCTGTTCCGGTCAGTCTCTCAGGGTTCCGTGAGTTCTTCTTGGGCATCTTCTTTCCTTTATTGGATGCTTGGTTCTTGTTTGGTGTTTTTATTTGTTGTGTGGTTTGCTGTGCTTTGTCTTATTAGTATTCTTGTATGCGACACGGTCGCTTTAGCATGGTTTCTGCAACGAGGTCGCATGTGCGATTAGATTGATTATTTCATTTTGCGCTCTGGCCGCTCCTTTTGATTTCCATTACCTCATTTAGGGTTCCTTTAGTTAGATCTCCTTTTTACTTTCTCTAGGGATAACTGGCTCTTTGTCCCCTGTAAGACTCGGTGGCACAGAAGTTGGGGCGGACCTAATTCGCCCCTTCAAACATGGCTATTTTAGGTGAAGCCTAGTACGCAGGAGCCAGTCATCCCCGAGAAGGTCTACAGAGTTAGTGTAGGAACTGCTGCGACCCTTCTAAACAGTGGTCACAGCTTTGGGGTAACACCCATATCATAACAAATGGTAACATAAGGTTTTTTATTTTTACAAAAGATGGAAAAATACATTTATATTGGGCACTTTTATGTGGCATAACATGTATTAGGAGCTGTACTGTGTAGCTTAACGTGCATAAGGACCTGCACTGTGTAGCATAACGTGCCTAAAGAGCTCTACTGTGTGTTGTAATGTGTATAAGGAGCTCTATTGTGTGCTGTAATATGTATATGGAGCTCTACTGTGTGGCATAAATTGTTTAATGAGTTCTACTGTGTGGCAGAATTTATATAAGGAGCTCTAGTGTGCGGCGTATAGGGTGTATAATTAGCTCTATTGTGTTGGGGAATTTTTATAGGGAGCGCTACTATGTTGTGTAACATGTGTAAGGTGCTTTACTATGTGGTGTAATGTGCATACGGAGCTAAACTGTGTGGTATAAGTGTATAAGGAGCTCTACTATGTGGTGAAGTGTGTCTAAGGAGCTCTAATGTGTAGTATAAAGTGTATAAGGAGTGCTACTGTGTGACATAAGGTGTATAAGGAGCTTTACTGTGTGGTGTAGTTTGTATGAGGAGCTCTGCTGCGTGGTGTAATATAAATAAAATTCTCTACTGTGTGGTGTAAGCGTATTTGGAGCTCTGCACGCAGGGGGTAATTGTATAACCGGAGACCTGCATGACTCGTGGCTTATTAGGAAATGTCACCTACCTTAGCATTACCGACTCCCCAGTCTCATGACACCACACAGTAGTGCTACATATACACCTATGCCACACATTAGAGCTTGTTATATTCACTACACAAAACAGTAGTGCTCCTTATACACTTATGCCACACAGTAGAGCTCCATATACACCTTACACCACACTGTAGAGCTCCTTATACACATTAGTCTAAATTGAATGTGTACATCCCAGGATTGAATAGAAAAGGAAACGCAGTATGTAAAAACATTCAGTTGGGCAAAGGTGTCCTAATCAGCGCGTCTTGTTGTACCTGCTCTATGGTAGCTTATAATTTATGACTAAAATTAAATTTGGGTTTGGGAAGCACTTGCACACCCCATTGCAGAGTATAAAATGCAGCTGTTATCAGGCAGATTCCCCGTTCCTCGTACTCAGCAGGGATTTATATCATTGCCATTGTACAGAATTTCAAATCAAGGTTCTCAGAGCTGCCCCAGATTCCCCAAGGAGATGTTAATTTGAATGAGTCTGATGTGTTAACTACAGAATGAATATTGATAAAAAGGTTTTTACTATTGATACTGATTTGGTGATAAATATTCACAGTCAGCTTCACAAATACTCTGTGTTAGGACACACACCGTGTTCATTAGGATATTGGGGCCAATTCAGTCCTGATCGCACAGCTGCAAATTTGCGCAGTGGCCAATTATCAATGAACTGCATATGAGCCGCAATGCCTGTGTGCCATGGCTTCCAGTGAAGACGTCCTGCTACTTTTTCTATTCACAAGCCTTTTGCAAGGTGGGTGACAGGAAGTCAGCATCTGCGGGTAGTACCCGGTGTGACATAGAAAAGCTGATAGTGTCATGAAAGCACAGGCGTGCCTAAGTGTTTGAGGGGAGGGTGCATGACAGATAGGCCTGTATTCATTGCAGCCTCCGAATAAGTCCCTGGCTACTTTAAGGCCCATACACACTTAAAGATTTTCATTTCAAAAGACTTTGCCAAAATCTCTGAAAGATATATCTTTCACCAAAGTAGTTCGTACACACTGAGCTATTTTTACCAAAGAGCGAGAGATTTTCAGCCGGCGAAAGACTTTGATGAAAATCTTTCATTATAAAAGGATATTTACATAATGGGCGGGGTTTATATTCCAAGAGTGGAAGCAGTGCGTTTCTGTTCTTGGGTCCTGATTCAGAACTGATCGCTGGGCTGCGTATATTGGGAGCCCAGCGATCAGGTAAACGCCGCCCTGGCCGTTACCGCTATAATATACATTGGTGGGCATATATATGGGATGCGGTTAATTTCCCGGCGGTCGGATTCCCGGCGGTCAAAATCCCGACGCTGGAATCCGACCGCCGAAATCCTGAAACTTTCTCCCTCTGTGGGTGTCCACGACACCCATAGAGGGAGAATAAATTAGCGCCCCGAGCGTAGCGAGGCATCGGGCCCGCTGCGTGGCGAGCCCGCAAGGGGGGGCAATCCACGTCTTCCCCCTTGTTGGGATTTCGGTGGTCAGGATTCCATACCGAATCTATATATATATATATATATATATATATATATATATATATATATAGATATATATAGATATATATGTATATATATATCGATATATATATCGATATATATATCGATATATATCGATATATATCGATATATCGATATATATCGATATATCGAGATATATCTATATCTCGATATATATATCGATATATCGAGATATATATCGATATATCGAGATATATATCGATATATCTATATATACACAGTATACACACACATATATTAACCCCTTCCCGACATTGCCTTTTTTGTTAATTTTTTTTTTTTTTCCTCCTTGCGTTCAAATAAGCGTAACTTTTTTAATTTTCCGGCTATATAGACACATGAGGGCTTTTTTTTTGCGGGACAAGTTGTACTTTGTAATGGTACCATTTACTATACCGTATAATATTCTGGGGAATCAGGAAATAATTCAATGTGGGGTAAAAAAAAAAAAAAACGCCATTCCACAATTTTGCGCTGGTTACGCTTTTTTTGGAGTTCATAGTTCGTTTAAAATGATGGGTTATCTTTATTCTATGGGTCGTTACGATTCTGGTGATACCAAACTTATATAGTTTTCGTTATGTTTTACCACTAAAAAAAAAAATAGCAACTTTTACGGTTTTTCGAATTTGCGTCGCGTCGCCATGTTCTGCGGCTTATAACTTTTTTATTTTTCCACCTACGGACCTGGGTGATGGCTCATTTTTTGCGGGCTGAAGTGTACTTTTTAATTAATACCATTATGGGATATGGGCGACTTTCTGATCTCTTTTAGTTATTTTTTTTGGGGTAGGCGATGCGACCAAAAAACGTAGTTTTGGCGTTGGGAATTATTTTCCGTTTACGCCTTTAACCGTGCGGGATAACTAATGTTATATTTTAATAGATCGGACTTTTAGGAACGCGGCGATACCAAATATGTTTATTTTTTTATTTTTTATTTATTTTTATTTGTGAAATGGGGAAAGGGGGGTGATTTGAACTTTTAATATTTTTTTATTTTTAAACTTTATTTTTTTTTTTTTACTTTTACTACAAGGCCACTAGGGGGCGCGATCGCCTGTACTAGGTTCAGCCATAGAGCTCTATGGCTGAACATAGTGATTTTCAGCACTTTCTATTACATCCTGCCTCAGGCAGGATGTAATAGGAATGCTGACACGGCCAGCACAGGGGTCTACATTAGACCCCTGGCTACCATGGCAACCGATCGGCACCCTCCGATCTCGCCGCGGGGGGCCGCGATCGGCGCCGGAGGGGGGCGCCCCCCCTCCGATCAGCTATTTAAGCACTGCGGGCGCTTTGCCCGCGGTGCTTAAAGGGTTAAACGGCCACGATCGGCGAACTCGCCGCTCGTGGCCGTGAGAGCAGGTGTCTGGCTGTAATATACAGCCATTACCTGCTCTCTTTCAAGCCAGCTCACTCCGTGAGCTGGCTTGATTCCCCCGCAACCGACATATGACGTAAATGTACGTCATATGTCGGGAAGGGGTTAATATTAGGAAGCCTTGCATTGGTGTCAGTGGTTATAATAAATATATATGGTACTTGTGAGTTATCCGGGCGTCCGATTTTGAAATCGGGTCGGATCGGGTACATCGCATCGCATCGCATGCGACCATCGGATGCGATGCGATGCGATGCGATGACCCGATTTTTCCATAGGAATCAATGTTAAAATGGACTGAGTCCATTTTAACATGGAATTCAATGGGAAAAAGGGTCTTTTTCATACCCCTACTATCCAAGTGGGCATGGAGTTGGATATAAACCTGTGGCGAGCGTAGCGAGCCACCGAGCCCGAAGCGTGGCGAGCGTAGCGAGCCCCGCGAGGGGACACGGAATACCGTCCCCTCGCGGGGCTCGCTTCGCTCGCCACGCTTCGGGCTCGGTGGCTCGCTACGCTCGCCACAGGTTTATATCCAACTCCATGCCCACTTGGATAGTAGGGGTATGAAAAGGACCCCTTTTTCCATAGGAATCATTTTAACATTGATTCCTATGGAAAAATCGGGTCATCGCATCCGATGGTCGCATGCGATGCGATGCGATGCGATATCGCATCGCATCGCATCTGATTGTATGCCTTAACTTAAGGCATACAATCAAAAAATCGGACGCCCGGATAACTCACAAGTACCATATATATATATATATATATATATATATATATATATATATATAGCCTTGCATTGTGGCAGTGGTCATTTATTTATTTTATATATATATATATATATTTTGGGTGCGGCCCGGCACTCACCGCAAACGTCCAGCTGCCCTGGTGCCCGTCTATGAGAACAGGTAGATCAGAAAATCACCACGCACCTTGACAAAGGGGGACAACCCCCGAAACGTTGGACGCTTGTTGCCTTTAATACAGCACTTTTTGAAGACCCCGGAGTGCCAGTCTTTTTTTTCTGATCTATATATATATATATATATATATATATATATATATATATAAAAATTGGGACACCTTGCATTGGTGGCAGTGAAGCTGCGTCAGCAGGGGGACACTTGGGAGCACTTTGCCGCCGGCACCGAGTGCTGACAGAGGAGGACAGGTCACGGTGACAGGGGGGACCGAGAGCTGCTGCGTAGCGGCGGGCTTGCTGCGGCTGCTGGCAGTGAGTCTTTTCCCTCCTGCTCCGTCTCCGTGCTCTGAGCAGGGGGAGGGGGGAGGGAGCAGGGGGAGGCGGCGGGGCGGCACACGGGCTGAAAGTGGTTAATCTTTCAGCCCGTGCAGCGTACACATACAGCGATGATGGATAAAAAACCATCCATCATCGCTGGCATGCTGGTAAAACCAGCCGACGTGGGACCTCGCTAGCGATGATGCGGGAGCGTGCATCATCGCTAGGAGGCAATCTGTGGGGCATACACACTAGGCAATTTTCAATTGAAAATCGCTCAAAACGGCTGTTTTGAACGATTTTCAGGTGAAAATCGTCAAGTGTGTATGGGCCTTAAGCCTGCAATGACTGGTGACCAGTGGAATAACCATTTGATGGTGAGCGGCTTACGAAGGGTTTTGGACTTTTTATACTTGGCTGCAACGTCTTTGCAAAGCATACACATCCATTCGCATGGCGTGCACATGAATTTGCAAGGCGGGATCGAACCTAAGCAGGGCGATGTCTACCTGATTGCTGACCACTGCACATTTGCAGACGTGCGACCAGGTCTGAATTATCTGCATTGTACAAAGCGCCTGCAGTGAATATAATTGCTATACAATGGCCCTAATTCTGGTTCAATTGCAAAGGCAAATTCCAATGTATCAAACATCACAGGGGTACCTGTCCCTCTCTGTCTAAGGCACTTACATGTTCTGCTGACCGTGGTCATTGGTCATTTTTACAAAAGGCCCTTATTCTGGTCCACTCACAAAAGGCAAATTCCTTCTCAAATGGACAAAACCATGTGCACTGCAGGTGGGGCAGATATAACATGTGCAGAGAGAGTTAGATCTATCTATCTATCTATCTATCTATCTATCTATCACTAACCGGAATCTGAACTTCTGGTAGCGATGTACGCTACACAGTAGGACCTCTAGCTTCTATCCATCTGCCAAGCAGGACCTCTAGCATCTGTCTCCTCCAAGTCAGTGGCCATTTTTGGAGGGGCATTTTCAGCAGATCCATTGGAATCTGCAGAGACCATGCAACCCCACGGTGCCGGCTACCCCAAGCCACCATTTGGGCTGCAGTGCCTGACGTTACTCCACTGACCACCCTTCATATCACATCTGCATAACTACAAACATTTGGCATTTAGCACTTGGTCTTGGCCCGACTTGTCTGCAAAAAATGGAGGGGGGAGGAGGGTGTCTAAATTGGAATGTGTCCCTGTTAACCATAGGATTGGTTAACAGTGAATTTCAAAGGAATACGAAAGCTTGGCCCCTAAACTGAGTTTCCAGGTCATGCCAAATATTTCCAATAGGATCCTGTCCGCAGCTTGGTAGTTTGGCCAGCCAATAGTGACTTCCAGTGACAAACTGGCTGCAGTGATCTAAGACAGTGGTTCCCAACCTGGGGTAGTAGTATCCCTGGGGGTACTCTTCAGACCAGTTGGGGGTATTTGACAATAATATTGGCAATGTATGAAGAAGAAGTCTCCCCGATGGCAGAAGAAGCCTTCCATTGTCATGGAGATGAACCACGTTGTGTCACTTCCGGTTCTGTCTGCTGCGTCATCAGTGTCTCCTTGTGCTGTTGCCTGACCAGCAATCCACTGGGAGTTACCCACGTTGCCCTCAGACATAAGCGATCCTCTGCCCTGCACTGCGGCGGAAGCAGCGGTATTAATCCTACAGTGGGAGCCCGGAGACAGTACACAGCCAGCGGCCAGACACAGAGGGACTCGATTCCTGACCGCACTCTTCTCCTTAATATAAGGACACGCATACTGCTCACTTCCACTCCACATGTAATTACAGTAGAAATTTCAAATTGAGAGGAGAGGGTGTACTCCTAAATGAAAATCCTAATCAAGGGGGAGAGAAAAAAGGTTGGAAACCCCTGATCTAAGACCTGAGTTTGCCTGTACGGAGTTAACGCCAGACACAATGAAGAGGTTTTGGCTAGTTTGGGTGTGTAAGTGATCCTGGATGAGAGAAGGTATCAGGTACTGTAGGAGATCGCTTCTCTGTCTCTGTTTGCTTTCTGGTGGCTGGTTACACAATAAGATTAGTGCTGGTTATTATCCCATGACAAAACTTCTCATATTCTCATGAGCGTGTTACACCCTCACATTCTCTCCCTCTGACATTATCCAGGCACTATCTCTGGCTGTAATGTTTCTGAACGTCACAAGATTTGGAGAGGTGAACTATTTCTGCCTTGTGAGAGGTTTACCTGTCCGATAATGCAACTACAGATGAAAATTGCATATAATTACGTACAGCACTGAGCCTATCCTATTAAGTAAATGCAATGGTCTTTGCTGTCTTCTAAGAATAGGGCAAAACTAGCAATTGTTAGTCATGCAATTATGTTATCTTATGTATCCATAACAAATTACATTGTTTTCTTTAAGATGGCTGAACTCATTTTAATTCTTAACCGTAAGCTGAGTACGCACTGGAGTGATGTCAGGCCAATTTCCCGTTTCGTAATGACAAACTGCCTAAATCGGTGGGGCAGATTCGCAATGAACCAAAATCGGTCGGGGTTTGCGCATTTGTGCAAACCCGACTGCGAACTGCCTCGACGATTTACACTGTCGCCAGGCCTTTTGCAGCGGGGAGGGAGGGGGGGGGCGACGATGGGACAGGGAACTCCCAGGGATTCATGGGCATCCCCATGCAAATGAGGATGGGACGAAGTGTGCCTGGGGTGAGTGGCTGACATCACATGACATCAGCCGCCCGCACTGTCTTCGTCCCGCGCCCGCAAATATAAGTCAGTCTCGACTGATTTCTCCTGCTGCGGGCACAAGCGAGGCGATGTGGCGGCGGGTGGGGGGGGGGGTTGCTGGAGCGGGCACTCTGGGGTTCGGTAAGCTGAGATCTTTGCAGCTTAGTGAGTCAACCAGAATCAGGCCCAGTGTTGACAGGTGATTGTGCGCTCCCACGGATGCTAGCGACGGGCACAAGGTTGGATGTGATATACATTAAATCTTGCAATATCTCTAGCGACCTTGTTTATGCTTATGAAGGACAGAACATGAAAAAATGATGATTGCAATGTGTGCACAGAATCTGGGCTGGAATGCACTCGTTGGATTGTCGGAAACAATGCCTGTGGCTGCAGTGTGCACCCAGCTATAGATGTACTGTGTACTATACAGTAATTCATTATGTACATACAGTAGGATAGTAAAGTAAATAACTTGTTTTTTTAATTATCACAAATCTGTAGGATATATAGTTGCATAAGGGGGCCGGAAAAAGGAGGGTAGTGAGAGAGAAAGAGGGTGTTGGCATATTTGGAGAAGGAGGAGTGTTTTAGAGAGAGAGGTGTTCGAGAGAAAGAGATGAGAGGGGAGGGAGAAGAGCGGGCATTGGGTTGACAGAGAGACGGTGTCAGAGAGTGGGGAGCAAGAGACAGAGAAGGGAGAGAAAGTGTCAGGGGGAGACCAAATCAGAAGTAGGGTGAGAGATGAAGGGTGAGAGGGTGTTGGGGAGAGAAAGTCAGTGAGAGAGGGAGACAGTGACAGGGGGAGAGAGAGGAAGATATAGACAGAGAGTGTCAGGGAGAGACAATGTCTCGGAGAAAGATAAAGAGAGAGGGAGGAGGAGCAAAGACTGAAAGACACTGCCTGACTACAGCTCATGATGGTGGGTGGGGACAGAGCACCGTATGGGGTCAAAGATGGACGGACCGATGGACAGATTGGGGACAATAGACGTACAAAAGGGAAGGAGTGTAGATGGACAGATGGATGGGATGGGGGCATCAATGGACGGATGGAGCACCATATGAGGGCATAAATGGATAGAGGGACAGGGGGAGGGCAAAGATGGCCAGATGAATGAAGAGGCATCAATGGACAGAGCACAATGTGAGACACTGATGGACGGATGGTATGTAAGAGAGGATCTCGCTGTCAGTGGAACTGTGTGTCACATCCAAGCATCCTTTAACGGCACAGTATGGACACCACTACTGCAGCTACGCTTTACATTTATTTCCTCAAGTGGCTCCATCCCTGTATCTCCCAGCTCCCGAGGCCCAAATCCAGTGCTTGGCAGAACTAATTAAAAATAAAATAAATGAGGCACACTACCACCTTCTGTACTTGCGAAGTGATGACATCATCATCATCTTGCAAATCCTTTGTGAAAATACATTGAGGGGAGGGCGGCTGGCTGTCATACAGTGACGGCTGTGACACGCACCCCTCCTCTACCTCCCTCCAGGATGTAAAGTGCTGGGCACCAAACCCAGTGGCATGCAAATAAAAAAGTTGTGAAGACAGAGATGGAAGGTACAGTAGGAGCAGACTGGGGGTGGGGTGGAGAGTTTGAGAGCTAAAAAAAACGGTCACAGCTCAAAGTGAAAGTTCATTGCAGAAGCCATCATTATGACTGGCTTTTAACTTTACTAGCGCCTACATATACCGTGCAAATGTTTTAAGCAGGTGAGGAAAAATACTGCAAATTGTGAATGCTTTAAAAAAAAAAAAAGAAGTACTAATGGTTTATTTTTATTTTTTATTAATTAACATAATGGAAAGTGAATATTTGGTGTGACCACTCTGTGCCTTCAAAGCAACATTAATTCTCCCAGGAACACTTGCATGCAGTTTTTGAAGGAACTCAACAGGGAAGTTGTTCCACACATCTTGGAGAACTCATCACACATCAGACCTTCCTCAAATTCTTCTGTATCTTCATGTAATCGCAGACATTCAGGACTCCTTGCAGACGGACCACGATAAAATGGCCGCCCCCATACCGCAGACATCCAGGACTCCTTGTTCTTATTTACTCTAAAGATACTTCTTAATGACATTGCGTGTATGTTTGGGGTCGTTGTTCTACTGCACAATAAATTTGGAGCCAATCAGATGCCTTTCTGATGGTATTGCATGATGATAAGTACCTGCCTGCGGTAAGTGGTGGTACAGATTCTTAGCTTGCGTGTGTTCTACATATACGGACCATTTAGTCTTGTAGGAACACATTGTTTGCAAATAATGCAATCACAAAACGCACACCATGTAATCCTAGCCTAACAACTGGCTTGTGAAAGTCATTAAATAAGTTGTGACTCCCTGTTTTGACAGTAAAACAGTAGGTGCTGAAATTGGGTGGAAGACACAGCACACACCTTACTGCTGGACGTACGCCAGTTTGTGTACTGTAAAGTACATTGTTTCTGCGCATGCCCAGAAATATAAAACATGTACACCTACATCTGTATACAAACCTATATGCTACTTGTGCAGATTTGCACCCATCTTACAACTCATCCAACTTTGCCTTTATGTCTGTAATATTGGTGTAAATGTTATTAAACTCAGTATCACTATCAGAACCTTCATTGTAAAGTTACAGCTTCATAAATGGAAGTACAATGCAATTGTTTCACAGTTTTGGCCACTAGGGGAGCTATACCCAGTAAAAATATATATATTTACTATAGGCATATGTTTTTATTACTATAATGGATGCTAACTGACCCTACATTATTTTCCCCCTTTATAGCAATGTCCTTAAAAAAATGTCCTTTAGATATTATGCCACACCGTAAGACCTCTTGGACCATATTATGTCCCACACAGGCATTCTTACCGGTAGAGGAGGGCGGGCAGGGGGCGTTTGGGGGAGAACACCCATCATTTTATGGGCATCCCCATTAAAATTCTGGGTGCTCCCCTGAGAATGCGGGCGGGCCATTCCCAGGGGAACGGGTGACCTAAGCCTCTCGCTAAGCAGAAAACGTCAGCTGCTTAGCAAGCGGTGTTGAATCACCCCACCAGATTCCTTTATACTGCTTACACTACTTCAGAAATTATTTCACTTACAGTAAATTCATAATTACTTCTCCATACATTGCCAGAACTTCAGGAGTTTGAGATTCTAATCTACACACATTTACTATTAGGTCAATTGCAAGTAAAAGGGGGGGGGGGGGGATAGTTTTTTAGGTGGGTCGTAGTATCCCCCCCAGAGACAAAGGGAGGGATATTCTTTGCACTTAATATAATGTAATTGCAAATTCACACTGACTCTAATAACTAGTCAGTTACTTGTGTCGTTAGTTTTGTCAATGGTTAACTAATGCATGTATAACATTTGTATATGTCTAACTAATGCATGTCTAACATTTGTCTATGTGGTACTTGTGAGTTATCCGGGCGTCCGATTTTTTGATTGTATGCCTTAAGTTAAGGCATACAATCAGATGCGATGCGATGCGATATCGCATCGCATCGCATCGCATGCGACCATCGGATGCGATGACCCGATTTTTCCATAGGAATCAATGTTAAAATGATTCCTATGGAAAAAGGGGTCCTTTTCATACCCCTACTATCCAAGTGGGCATGGAGTTGGATATAAACCTGTGGCGAGCGTAGCGAGCCACCGAGCCCGAAGCGTGGCGAGCGAAGCGAGCCCCGCGAGGGGACGGTATTCTGTGTCCCCTCGCGGGGCTCGCTACGCTCGCCACGCTTCGGGCTCGGTGGCTCGCTACGCTCGCCACAGGTTTATATCCAACTCCATGCCCACTTGGATAGTAGGGGTATGAAAAGGACCCTTTTTCCCATTGAATTCCATGTTAAAATGGACTCAGTCCATTTTAACATTGATTCCTATGGAAAAATCGGGTCATCGCATCGCATCGCATCGCATCGCATCCGATGGTCGCATGCGATGCGATGCGATGTCCCGATCCGACCCGATTTAAAAATCGGACGCCCGGATAACTCACAAGTACCGTCTATGTCTAACTAATGCATGTCTGTGTTTTGTTAATTCTAACTAAAGCAGGCAACAGACAGAACTGTAGAGAACTTTAGTGGCACCCCTGGCAGAATCTGAAGAATCCGGGAAATTATTAGTACAATACCAGATAGCAGGTGATTTATGACTGAAACGGGAGCCTCCAACACTAAATAATACAATTTCCTATATCTGGAAATTATCATTTTTGTCTTCTTTATTCCTTAAAGGTTATGGAAAGTATTATTGCATGGATGTTTGTCTGTGCTGCCCTATATTGTTGTCACTGAATGCCAATGTTATACACAGGGAACAGCAAAAAGCAAGCAGATGAAAATAAAGTCAAAAGACCAAAAAGACCAATAACAAATAGACAATAAACATTAAACCATGATTGCTGCTCACTAATGTTCACCGACTGCATGCTTTATCGAAGTACGTCATCCCCAATACTACTGCAATCCCACTTACCAATGCTTCCTATGAGCCAGGAAAGACAACTATAGCAACAATACAAACGTTTGGAAACTTGCACAAAATAAGAAAATACAGCATCAATACATTGAACAATGAAAGATGACAATGTTTGTTCATGGACAGATGTCTCTTTTTCTCATTGTAGCAATCATTTGCTTAAAAAACAAAAATAGATTTTTTTTCTTTTTTCTTTTGTTGTTAAACGGAGGCTGTGAGGGGACCAGGGAAGGCTGTGAGGAGACCAGGGGAGGCTGTGAGGAGACCAGGGGCGGCTGTGAGGAGACCAGAGGTGGCTGTGAGGAGAGCAGGGGCAGCTGCGAGGAGACCAGGGGTGGCTGGAGGGGACCAGAGGTTGCTGTGAGGGAACCAGGGATGGCTGTGAGGAGAGCATGGGCGGCTGTAAGGGGACCAGGGGTGGCTGTGGGGGGACCAGGGGTGGCTATAAGAGGACCAGGGGTGGCTGTGCGGGGACCAGGGGTGGCTGTGGGGGGGGACCAGGGGTGGCTGTGAGAGGACCAGGGGCTGCTGTAAGGGGACCAGGGGCGGCTGTAAGGGTACCAGGGGCGGCTGTGAGGGGACATGGGGTGGCTTTGAGAGGACCAGTGGTGGCTGTGAGCAGAGCATGGGTAGCTGTAAGGGGATCAGGGGCCGCTGTGGGGGGACCAGGGGCGTCTGTGAGGGGACCAGGGGTGGCTGTGAGGGGACCAGGGGTGGCTGTGAGGGGACCAGGGGCAACTGTGAGAGGACCAGTGGTGGCTGCGCATGGACTGCGGGTGGCTGGGAGGGGATAGGGGCACCCAGTAGGCTCCAGCATACTTGCTGACCTCTTGGCTGCTCTCTTCGGGGGAAGGATGTGCCATGTGGGGGGGGGGGGGTAAGGTATAACTTACTGACAGTTGGTGGCTTTCTATTCTCCCTCTATGGAGAGTTCTGGACCCCCACGAGGGAATATAGCCCGTGTATGTCAGGATTCCGACTGTCGGGCTCTTGACAGTTGGAATTCCGATGTCGGAGAAATGACTGTTGGAATCCCAACTGTCACTAAGTCATCCGGTACCCGCCATGGTTGATGTGTCACAGGGAGCGGCGTGAAGGCAAGGTGGCGGTATGGGGGTAGATGATATATTATGCCAAGATTACAGGCATTCTGCAGCCAGGGGCTTGGCTAAGATTACCTCATTCAGCAAGAAACACATCCTCACCCACCCAGACTGCCCACTTTACTCACCAAGTGGGCAACCGGGTCTGGTTGTCCGGAGAACATCTGGGAGAGCTCACATCTAATAGGAAAAGTTTATAAGTATGCAACAGCACAGTTAGGGGTAAACTTACTGAGATGGGAGTTCTATTGAAGATGAGATGTTGCCCATAGCAACCAATGTAAGGGTTAAATCGGTGATGCCGGCTTCTTGTTCCTATATGAGCTGCTGTGTGTGACTTGTATGAAATCATTGTGTTTTCTGTCTGATGGGAAACACACACACACTGCATGGTTGTATTATTCATAGGTTCTTACAGTGTACACAATGCTGAACACAGGAAGCAATAATCCACGCAGACACAAAGCTCACACTGATTCCTGACAGCAGCAGCCGCGGTGTCTGACATAAATAGGGTTAATCATATAAGGGTTAAAGCTTTGTTTGCTCCGAGATAGGCCCTGATCTCTGTGTAAATAAAGGTGTATTATTAACTCAATGAAGTTGTATCTATAACTGCAATGTCCTGTTATAGAAGAACTGACTTATACGTAACTGTAGCTGGAGTGTCAAGATCTGGATTTATTAATCCAAGATAAAACTGAACATTAAGGTACAGCGTCCTATTGGCTTCACAACAAAGGATTTATAGATGTGCTGCAGCAACTGAGACCTGTTAAAGATCATTTAGAAGCTTACACTAAGGGCCTAATTCAGAAAGGCTCGCTAAGCAGTGTACATTTGCTTCCTAACGAGCCCACAAACGGCGCATGTCTGAATGCCCCCCCACCCAATCATCTCGGTACCATGCGAGGGAGATGTACAGATGGAGTGCGTCTCAGGACCCGCCATCAGATGGAAGGGGGTGCGCACATGAGATGCTCACGTGCCTCGCTCTGTTGGAGCCGCCTCCTGTTGCTTCCCCCCTCGTGGGTGCCCGCAGACCCCCGCATCCCTCCTAAACCTGCACGCTCTCCCTGAAGCAGATACGGGCAGGGTTTCAGGCGCCAAGTGAAGTCGACGCACGTGCGTGTGAGCGCGAGCGCGTCTCCGTCAGATGGAGCACCTGCTCCCCTCCATTGGAACGGGGCTGAATTTGACCCTCTCCGATCTCTAATGGATCACCCCCTAAATTAGTCAATAAGCCTTTGACAGAGAAACATCGACTCCCTGAGTGGGTCTATGGTCACACACACCGGCCATGGGCACAGCGACACTGTCACCATGTTGTGTGTGCGCGCAATCACAGCTAAAGGAAGAATCATGCTCCAAAATTGTCAGCCACCTGCCTTCATTCTGCTGACACCCCCAGTTACTTCCCCAAATGGCACATTCCTGTCAGTCACTTTGCGATTAAATGCTCACTGTGAGTAAGCGTGCGCAGTGCGGTGGCGGCGCATGGCCAGTCGGACAATAATCGCTCACTTGCTCAGATCGGCATCCCCGAATATAGTTCCATTTCAGTAAACAAGTTTTTTTTTATTCTCCTTTTTTTAAATACAATCCTTATATTTAATATTACATTGCTATATTATATGAGATGGCAGTTATTATTCACAGATAGGCAGACAGGCAGAAAGATGGGCATAACTGGAACTTTGTAGGTTCCAGAGCAAAATCTTGAGAGCCCCCTTACACACAGTCTCCCTGCTATCTCTTATTGGATGTCCCGGCGCTTTCTTAAGTCATGTACACATGGGACTCAGTCCTGGCGATTTCAGCTAAGTTCTGTGTGTATCAAGATATAGCCAGGTGATAGCATTACGGTGGGTACACATGGGGTGATTCTAGCAAACCGTCTAAGCGATTTTGACGATGTAGTCAAAATTGCTTAGAAGAATCGCCCCGTGTGTACACCCCATTAAACTTAATGGGGGAAATTTACCAAGATGTGAATTCTACTTTATATGTGATGTCGCTATGGGCAACCAATCACATCCTGTCTACTATCTTCTAGAGGGTGCTAAATAAATAAGAAGTAGATTCTGATTGGTTGCCCATAACATCACATGTGAAGTAGAATTGATTTCTTAGTAAATTTCTCCCAACATGTCTAAAGCATGGTGAGATTTTGTCAGGAGATTTTGACTAGGTAGTCAAAATCTCCTACAAGGCAAGTCAAAATCTCCCAGTTTTTTTCCTGCGTAGTGAATGACGCTAAGTCAGTATCTCCTGGCATAGATAGACTGTGCCGGCAAGGCAATTTTGACTAGATCATAGACTATTATTAGTTAGACAAAATCTCTTGTGCATCTAGTCAAAATTGCCCATTAGCCATTATCTCACGTGTTTACGGGGCTTAAGATTGAGCTGATCATCTTCCCACCCTCCCACATAACGTCCCCTCCCATAATCTCACTACCTATTGATGGAACAACTAACTATCTTCTCTAGCCACCAAGTATAGTATGCTGCCTTGGTGTGTTCCTCTTCATTCCTTAGTTGCCTGTAAACCACACATTCAACAACCCACCGTCCTGTCATTTCCACATCAAAATTATTTCCAGGATCAGACCCTTTCTCAGCCAGGAGGCTACAAAGACCCTCATCCACTCACTAGACCTCTCCAGGTTGGACTACTGTAATCTACTCCTTTCTGGCCTCCCTGTAAAAGACCTCTCTCCACTCCAATCTATCCTCAATGCTGCTGCCCAGCTCATCTTCCTCTCCAAATGTGCAACATCCACCTCCCCTATCTCACAAGCCCTACACTGGCTCCCCTTCAGAGTCCAATGTAAGCTCCTCACACTCCCTAACAAAGCCATCACCCATTCCTCCCCCACCTACATAACTGACCATATCTCTCTTTACACTCCCACCCGCCCTCTTTTCGCTCCACAAACGCACGCTGCCTCTCCGGACCGCAGCGTCCGCAGGTTGGACGTTCCCCATTCATGTAAATGGGAGCCGGGTCATCCGACCCGGCGTTCCAATTTACACCGCCCTCTACCCAGGTCCTAGCCGTGTTCTACCCAGGTCAGGACCTGGGTAGAAGTCCCGTGTAAAGGGACACGGCGTTAGGGATTTACACCGCCGAAGATCCGGGTCTGACCCGCCGCTGTCCCGGATTTTTCGGCGGTGTAAAAGGGCCTCTCCGGCAAACGGGTTACTTCCTCCCATTCCTGCCTCCAAGATTTTGCCCGTTGTGCTCCATGTCTCTGGAATTCTCTACCCACCCTTATCAGACTCTAAACCTCCCTACAAAAATTTAAACAGGCTCTCAAGACCCACTTCTTCGTTACACCCAGCCATCACTCATCCTGTGCCAGTATGTGTGTGAGTGGAGTGTGCACCGTGTTATAAAGCTATACTGTCACGATGTGTGTGTCGTGTCATTATTGTAAGACTTGTGTGTCTGAGATAATATAAAAACTTTGTTTCATGTTTTAAAACCTTGTTTCATGCACAAATAAAATATATTTGTGTGTATTTCATGTTTTTGATGTGTTTATACAACATAAATGCAAGATACCTCATTGAAAAATAAAAAATATTCCAAAATACGGAATAATACGTTATCCAAACTGCTGGTCCCGAACATTTTGGGTAAGGGATACTCAACCTGTAGTTTTTTTTTTTTAAATATATTTTTATTGAAAATTGGGGAAAAATTGATATATGGTACATCGAAGATGACATAGAGCAAAATGGTACTATAAAATAGAGGACAGAATGGCACATAACAATATCTCGACAGTAGACACATTTGTATCATATTCTGGACACATAGAAAACATTTATCTCCAATTCTATATAGTGGTTGAGTAAGGAAGAGGAGACGCCTCAGGGGCAAACACAGGATTTTCAGAAGGGGGTTTCCAGAGGGGTGGAGCAAAGCATGGAGATGGACACTTAGGTGACCCAGTATATGCCGGTCAGTTCAAGTATTATAGATAGACCAAATGTATATAAATAATAATAATAATAATATATATATATATATATATATATATATATATATACACACAGTCTCGGGGGTGCGGCACTCGTAACTGCTGATAAAGAACACGATGCAGGAACCTGTTGCTTCACATCAACGTTTAAAATTTTATTTCATTTGTCATCAGGATATCCTGATGACAAATGAAATTAAATTTGAAACGTTGATGTGAAGCAACCGGTTCCTGCATCGTGTTCTTTATCAGCAGTTACGAGTGCCGCACCCCCGAGACTGTGTATTGCAATTTTGTATTGCTGTGAAGGCACCGACTCACTCCACCCCAGGGGATGAATGGAGTGCCGTACCTTGGTCCATATATATATATATATATATATATATATATATATATATACACATACATACATATATTTACATACAGGGGCATCAACAGCAGTGTAGGCCCCTGGGCATAACAATGTATTGGGGCCCCTACCGATCCTGGAAATATCCATTGGGAGAGAATGTTTTTCTTGGTGGCCGCTGCAATTTTGGCTAAACTACACTTAGGGCCTTATTCTAGTTCACTCTTAGAGGCAAATTCCTTCTTTAGCTTTGGGTGAGTTATTTTGTTTCTGTGCAGGGAAAATACTGACTGCTTTATTTTTACACTGCAACATAGATCTCACTTTGAAGAAAAACCCCACCCAAATCTAATTCTCTCTGCACATCTGCCCCACCTGCAGTGCACGTGGTTGTGTCCAGCTAAGAAGGAATTTGCCTCTAAGAGTGAACTAGAATAAGGCCCTTAGTGCCCCGTAGAAGGGGTGTGTGCACCTCAGGCGTGTGGATATTCCACAATGCCCAGGAGGGGGTTATGGTGAAGGTTATTTTCAAGGTATGGTTAATATACCGCTGGACATCTAACCAAAAGGCCTGTACTATTTCACACGTCCACAGACAATGAAAAATATCAGCTTCAGGGGACAAACATTTAAACCAGTTTGAATCATCTGATATATCCATCAAGAAACGTGTTTGGGTGTGTAATATGCCCTATGCAGAATTTTAAATTGCATCTCAGCAGGATGCCGAAGTAAGTAGCTTGTTTAAAGATAATGTGGCTTTGATGATGGATATTATTGGAATATCTGGGAATGCCGTATTCCAGTGTGTCAGTCCCTGTTTGACCCCAGAAAGATCCAAGTTGGTGCGGACATGACTATACAATAAAGAGGTGGGTATTTGTCCTCCCTTTCTATAAATAATCATAAGGTCGAAAGCTCTATCCGATCCTTCTTTGAATAGTTTTGGTATAATTTTTGTCAAGTAGCTCCTGGCCTGAAAGTAAGCGAATAAGGGGAACAGTAATTGAGGAAAACGCTCTTTCAGTTGTGAGAGGGTAAGAGGTTTAGAATAATCTTCGTCTAAAAATTGGAATACTGAGCGGAGGCCCTGGAGATGCCATGTAAGGAATATGGGGTCTTGGTTTCCTCCCTGGAAGTCATGGTTATGAACCAATGGTGTATGAAGTGAGACACTCGGGTGCCGGACGGGTTCCCGACAGTCGGGATCCCGACTGTCAAAACGCAGACAGCCGGGTGCCCGACGGCCACCCGCTATTTTCCCTCATGGGGTCCACAACCCCCATAGAGGGAGAATAGAATAGGTGGCTCGTGTAGCGAGCCACCGTGTCCGCAAGGGGCTTTTTTGCGCTCGCCATGCTGTCTGACTCCGGGCAGTCAGGATCCCGACTGTCGGAGTCCCGTACCACACCCAGACACTCAACCTGTAGTTTGTGCAATGATAATAACTGCAGTTTTAATCCTGTGTTGAAGAGCTTACAGTCTTCTGGAGCTAAATGTAAAGAGGCACAATTTGCATAGGCCCAGAGAAGTATCTACACACACTATTTCACATCTGTATTCTGCACAGCATGCATCTGAATATAGGTGGAACCTTACATTAAAATTACCTGGTCTGATCATTTGGATCAGCAGGGTTTACCCTGTGTGCAAGAACCAAGGGGTGTGGATTATTAGGTCACTAGCATGTTGGTCAACAGTCATTAGATCGGCATGCATTTAGGTCGACATGAGTCTAGGTCGACATGCAGTAAGGTTGACATGAGTCTAGGTCGACAGGGTCAAAAAGTTGACATGGGTTAGGTCGATGGTCAAAAGGTTGACATGGGATTTTTCAAAAAAATTTGTCCTGAATGTCGACACAGTCAACATGGACAATGAAGCGTAGCACCGCGTCCCCTCGCATGGCTCGCTGCGCTCTCCATGCTTCGGGCACAGTGCCTCGCTATGCTCGGCACACTATTTAATTCTCCCGCCACGCCCTAGTGGATGGTAGGCCACCCTCCTACATTTTGACTGTCTGTAAATACCCTGTTTGTTGTATCACTGTCTCCTTTGTAAAGCGCAACGGAATATGCTGCTCTATATAAGAAACTGTTAATAAATAAATAATAAATAAATGAAATACCGCCTGTCGGCACATGTCGGCTCAAAAAAAGTGAAACACCCCACGTCGACCTTTTGACTGTCGACCTAACCCATGTCGACCTAATACCCCTGTCGACCTAATACCCCTGTCGACCTAGACTCATGTCAACCTTCCTGCACGTCGACCTTAAGGTATGTCGACATAATGGTGTCGACAACATGCTGGTGACCCAATGACCGTATCTCGAACCAAGAGGTGGGCTTTTCTTTCCAGTTTCAGCAGCTGCAAGAAAAAGTCTGCAATAAAAGGGCTGGCTAAACCTGTCTCTGATATCTACCAACAGTCCATGTTTTCCAGGCCACCTGTAGATCTGCAGAATGTGTCAGTTAGGAATGAATGCAGCACATGTTTGGAAAATATGACAGTTAGTAATGACTACACCTGTGCCCCGGCTAGGCAGTCTGCGAAATGTGACAGTTAATAATGACTACGCCTGTGCCCCAGCTAGGCGGTCTGGGAAATGTGACAGTTGGTAATGACTACGCCTGTTCCCCAGCTAGGCGGTCTGGGATATGTGACAGTTGGTAATGACTACGCCTGCGCCCCAGCTAGGCGGTCTGGGAAATGTGACAGTTGGTAATGACTACACCTGTGCCCCAGCTAGGCGGTCTGGGAAATGTGACAGTTGGTAATGACTACGCCTGTGTCCAAGTTAGATGGTCTGGGAAATGTGACAGTTGGTAATGACTACGCCTGTGCCCCAGCTAGGCGGTCTGGGAAATGTGACAGTTGGTAATGACTACGCCTGTGCCCCAGCTAGGCGGTCTGGGAAATGTGACAGTTGGTAATAACTACACCTGTGCCCCAGCTAGGAGGTCTGGGAAATGTAAACTGTGGGTAGATCTCGAGGACCAGCTTGTCCAGCCCTGCTCGGGGTATAATGTGCGGGAAAACCATTTATTTATCTAGATGCAAATTTAAACCGCACACAAGGAGCCCGATTCAGACCTGACTGCTAGGCTGCGTATGTTTGCTGCCTAGTGAGCAGGTAAACGCTGTCCCGCCAAACGCAAGCCCCCCTCGCCACGAGTGACTGCCCACGAGGTGATGCAAGCAGACGTGTACACTTACACATCTGCTTGCATGTGGCCGCATGGAGTAGAAATAATTGAAAGGTCGCTGACCATCGAATGATTTCTGAAAAGTCTATACCTACTTCTCATACTGCCGCTTTCTGCTGTATTGGCGGCAGTCACTGATGTCCTGTGATGTCAGCTGCCTGCACCCGAGCAGTCATGGGCACACTTGCTTTCGCAGGGGTACATCCAGCGTTTCTATGGGAATGGACACCCATAAAATTCTGGGCAGTCCCCTTGCCACCACCCCCTGCCTGCCCATCATATAGCGAATGCCCAGGCAACTGTATAACTCGCCAAAGGTGCCTGCTGTGGGTGTTTGCACATGCGCACAATCCTGGCATTGGCCAGGTGAGCGAGTTCGGACCACTGCGAGCAGACCTGAATCACCCCTACAATGCTGCATGTCAGTTCTGTACTTGTGCAGAGTGTCAATCTAGACACATTTGTATGTTGCAAGAATGCACTAATGCGCATGAAACCTCCAGTCCTGTTGTTGATTGTAGGTTGAATATAAGACAATCCAATGCTGCAAATAGTAGTGGGAGCTAGTTATATTTATAGCTCCAGTATACAGAGAGGATATATACTCTGATTACATAATGTGCCACTAACCCCGTTCTCTGCTGAATCAGGAGCCGGTTGCAGTGTGAGCCAATGTCAGATTTCCCAGCAGAGAGCAGTATGTGTACACGGTCCTGTGTTCTGTAGAAGCAGACCCACATGTAATCTCATTTGGATCCCTGTATATGGGCTGTGCTGTGCTTCAGGTGCCAATGACAGAGATTACACAGGGATGTGTGTTTGTGTGTGCAGTTTCTGTTCCTGCCAGCAGCCAGCAGCATGTGGATGTGATAGAGGAGGCAAGTCACAGGGAAGGGAGAGACACACAGAGGGAGAGAGAGAGGGAAAGAGGGAGAGAGAGAGGTTGGATTCTTCATAAAGATCCTCATTCATTGACACTCTGACCTGCACACAGGAGCTCCCAAACCACCTGCAGCCACCTGAGCTTCTGCTCCCACAGCTCCTGGAGCCAAGGATACAGGAGACCTAAAAGTGTCAGCTCAGTCCTATCTCCCCCTCTGTATCCCACCTCGCAGGCTGTCTCTGTGTTTTCCTGGGACGTACAAGGGGGAAGGGAAGAAAAACAAGGGAACCGCGGAGGAGCAGAGGCAGGCAGGAAGATGCACATTAACCGAGAGCTCTCCACCAGTAAAGGTAATAGTGCTAGTTACTGTATGTCCTCTGCAGATCCCTATGGGGCTTTGTCCTTGTGTCCTGCTGCTGCTAAGATGCTGGAGCTTTGGCAATGATGTGTGAAGGGGGCACACCTTACATGCTGCTGCTCTGCCCATGCTTGCTGCCCGCCCTCTGCCAGCTCTCACAGGTGGACGCCTGACACGTACCCGGGTGCTGTGCTCTGCTGTCTGTTCTCATGCTCGGAAAGTCCCTTTACCTTGCTTGTCCCTTGCTCCGATGCTTCAGGTCTCTGCTGCACTAGTGGCTCTGACATGAGACTGAGTTAAATCCCTTCCCAAGCACCTGCCTTGTTGTTTGGGCTGAAGTGTGCTTAGGGCTGTCACAGAAAAGGGCTGAAAATCCTCATCAGCAGTTGTCCTGTATGTTACCTTGTTATACTGTATGTACTGCTCCCCACCTGCCTGATGTGTGCACTCCCCCATACACACAAGTTCACAGATGTGCATATTCATCAGTACCATTATAATCTAGCTGATTGACTTCAGGGGGATATTTACAGCTGCACCTGCTGCTTCTTCTACAAGGCACCGGAGCTAATATTCCCTGTCTGAGTGTTAGTATTGTGGAAGGAGGAATGACAGCTGACCTCTATCCCTACATTCTGGACCACTTGTGGTAGCCTAACCCCCAATGTCCTTCTTCTACCACCTCCAAACTTGCCCACTGTTTACGTCTCATTGCACTGTGCATGTCATGTTCTCTGTTTGCTTTATCCTTATCCCTAGCATGGTTCCCCACTTTCTGTTCTCCCACTGATTGTCACCTCCCTCCTCATATTTATCTATAAATCCTCTCCACACTTCAGTTTGATTGCTGACATTCCGTCTCCTCTTTTAACCATTTCTACCATCCATTTCCGGTACCTCGGTCTACAGTATGTCCACATTCTCAGCTCATGACCTTTGCAGTTTCCTTTACTTGTCTAACCCACAGGTTCTCAAACTCGGTCCTCACAGTCACAGGGCATGTTTTGCAGGTCTCCTCACAGGATCGCAAGTGAAGTAATTAGCTCCACCTGTGGCTTTTTTGAAATGTGTCAGTGACCTGGAAAATGTCAGCTGTGTGGGGTCCTGAGGACCGAGTTTGAGTACCTTTGGTCTAAACTATTGTACAGCTTTTCTTCTGGTTCCATTATATTGAAATCCTACTTTCGGTATTCCCTTAATTCAGGGATGGGGAACCTTTGGCCCTCCAGCTGTTGTTGAACTGCACATCCCAGCATGCCCTGCTACAGATTTGCTATTTGGCCATACTAAAACTATTGCAGGGCATGCTGGGATGTGTAGTTCAACAACAGCTGGAGGGCCAAAGGTTCCTTAATTCCATATCACACACCTATCTCCAAATCACTTTCTACAGTACCTGTTCTACCCTCACCCCCTTCCCCTTCCATGACCCAGCTATCAACCCTTCTTTCTGTACAGCTGTGCTCAGTAATGGTATTCTTTGCTGTGTTTTGGATTATGTGAGTCTCTTCTATGATATAGTCTCTTTGCTATTTAACTGCCACTGATTTTCCCACCTCTTCTCCCTTTATTGTGTTAATAATAATATATCCTAACAAGTGAACAAGTGCAGCTGGGAACGTGTCCAAGGGCGGTGTGAGCTACTGGGAGAGTTTACGCCACATCACATTCCCGTGTTTATGAGTTCCTGCACCATTGTCAAGGATTTTATTCTTCCAAAGAGACCTTTTTAGCTATAGACATAGGGAACGGCTAATCGTGCCTTGGTAATCTCTGAGCGTACAATGGGAAGCTGTTCCACAATATGGAGTTTTTATATGAATCTATTGAATGGCTTAGGCAGCTTTCATATTGAGCTGTTAGACAAGTTTCTGAATATGGAGATATTGCTGGGGAAATAGGAGATTTTACAGCAGCAGTGCTCTGAAATAATAAGTATTGTAGAGCGCGGAGTCACAGTGGAGCAGTGGCGAGAATCTGTACGAGATTGTTTGAAGTGAAAGGAGTGTGTGTGTATCTGTTACAGAACAATGGGATGATTTGTTGGATGCATCCATTGTGTGTGGTACTGAATGAAATGGAAAGTAATGGGGAGATGATACACAAGTCACAGAGAGCAGGTATTTAAATAGAGAACATACAGTAAGGGGTCCATTGCAAAGAATAACAAGACAGGTAACCTGAAATGATGGCAAACGTGCAGCTAGTTGTTATGTGAAGTTACTGTTTCTGCAGAACAGACAGGCTAAAACAGAACTACGGTATGCTCAGATCCTGACAGCCTCAAGGTGCCCATACACTAGTGCGATTTGCTGCACAATTTAATACATCGGGAGCGATATATCACATCGTTTGTCAAATCATATGTCATTTACGGTACTTATGATTCCCGATCTCATGCACGGTCCCATGTGTCATAAGTCGTATCCACAGATTGTCGCTGCTGCTAAAAGAATTTATCATAAGCGCGGTCTAATCGGTGCACGTTGTGAGTTGAGTCACTGGACTGTCCAGCCCATTATTTGAATTTAGAAGGAAATTTAGGATCAATCGTGAGTATAATGTGTGCGCTGTAGATATATCTTATGCGATCTGTCGCATAAGTTATATCGAAAGTGAAAATAAGCGATGGTGTACACATTGTAAATACGGGACTGCTGGGAATTAAAGAGAAATCACATGTGATATGTCGCTGTAGTGTATGGTCACCATAACGCTTCAACATCACAGCTACAGTAGATATAGAGATACAATAACAGCACAGGCTAGAACATGCCGTAATACCCAATTATCTGCAGGAAGCCCTTCTCAATTATTTTTAGTATGAAAAACGTGTTTATTTACTTGATTGTACCTCTCACTGGGCCAGATGTACTAAGATTAAAAAGTGATAAATTGGAAAGTGATAAACCACCAGCCAATCAGCTCCTAATTGTCATGTCACGGGCTGGGTTTGAAAAATGACAGGTAGGAGCTTGCTGCGCTCGCCATGCTTCGGGCACGCTGCCTCGCAACGCCCGGCACCTTATTCTATTTTCCCTCCATGCCCTAGTAGATGGTAGGGCAGGAAATACCACCTGTTGGCACATGTCGGCATGTCCACCTTTTGACTGTCAACTTCTTTCATGTGTCGTCCTAAGCCATGATGATATTCAGTGGTCAACCCAATGCATGTCGACCTTATATGTGTCGACGTAACAACCATATACCTCTGAGCTTGATAACTTTCGTTTGTAATGGGGAATACAGTAACATACATTAGTCGGGATGCAGTCATTTGGTCGACAGTCATTAGGTCGACACCATTAGGTCAACATGGGAAAAGGTCTACATGGGTCTAGGTCGATATGTGAAAAGGTCGACATGGTTCTAGGTCAAAAGGTCATTAGTTCGACAGGTCATTAGTTCGACAGGTCGTTAGTTCGACATGGAGTTTTTCACTGTTTTTTCAAGCCAACATGTGCCGACAGGCGGTATTTCATGCCCTACCATCCACTAGGGCATGGTGGGAGAATAAAATAGTGCACAGAGCATAGCAAATCACCATGCCTGACGCATCGCGTGTGATGCGAGGGGATGCGGTGCACTTTAAACTGTGTCCATGTCAACTGTGGTGGTAAAAAAAAAAAACAGTGAAAAACCCCATGTCGACCCTTTGACTGTCGACCTAGACATTGTCGAATTAATAACCTAATGACCTTTCAACCTATAACCATGTCGACCTTTTCCCATGTCGACCTAATGGTGTCGACCTAATGGCTGTTGACCATCATACTGTAGACCAAATAATCCCAACCCCATTAGTCCTGGGGAATTTAGTTTAACAGATAGGCCTGTAAAGATGCATGCACTAAAGTATATAATTATACATCAGGACTACGGTATATAAGTGACTAGGACGGACAGGTGCAATACGGTACAGCGTGGAGGGTAGGGCCATAGCGGAGCAATGGGAGTTGTTCAGAAGATCTGCCAAAGGGAGTCACAGTCCACATGTCCTGATACAGGAACAACTTGTTGGAGCTCAAGGTGGTGCAAAGAACTGCTTATCAATGTGACCAAAACCCTGAGGCATCTGGAAGGGTGATCAATAGTTAACGCTCCAATAAAATCGCCTGGAAGCTGAAATTAAATACTTAATTACTGCTACAATTTCCAGTGATTAAAGTGCATTCACAGTGACAGCGTTCCCAAATGTCATTTTACTCTTCGGTTATTGTTAACCCCGACACTTCCAGCATGACCTGTAGCGCAGTGTGGGTGATGCAGGAAACACACTGGCCTGGTACACAGTGGGTTAAAAACCAAGCAGATCTATGTAATAATTCCTTCTGTGGCGCTGCTGGAGACCTTGTCGGTGACTAAGGTGATATACCGTATATGGTTATTGTGTTCAGAAAGCCATTTATTCCCCACACAGAAGCTTTGTATTATAATAATTAGTTTTCTTCCCTGTTCCCCTTCTTGTATCTTTATATTGTATCACTGCTTTGTTTCCCTAATACTTCTGTTGTACTTCCCTGTATGTTTTACCGTGACTGGGGCGGTATGTCAGTCTGATATACTGTACCCCTTGTTAAACCCTTGCTTTTTTGAAGAAGAAGAATTGTCTTTTATATTGGTTCTCTCAGATCTATATTTCAGGGTTGCCGACTTTTTAATGCTCCTCTCCGGGAGAAGCCCGGAGAGGAGACTTTCCTTACCCGATCGGGGGGGGGGGCTTGACGGTGACGTCATTAAGCCCCCCCCCCCTACGGGAAATAGTAGAAATGTCCATATCCATGGAGGGGCGGGGCTAAAATGACGCGATTGTGCCATTTTAGCCCCGCCCCCTCCTCTGAGACCCGCGGTTCAGGGGGGTCCCCCAGATTCCGGGAGGGTTGCCCACCCTTCCGGGGGGCCGGGAGGGGGACCCGATTTTCGGGAGACTCCCGGGAATTCCGGGAGGGTCGGCAACCCTGCTATATTTTATCTCACAAAGTACATGGGGTTCTCTCTATCAACTAACATTTGTGGGATATTCCCCCAAAATGCCCAATTTTGGGGGATACACACAAATATTAAGTACCCATATAACGTACTACAGAAGGACCATGGCATATATCTCCACATCTACCACATCAACCGCAGCCCTCATAGGTTTTCCTTTTCCTTTTCAAATGGACAAAACCATGTGCACTGCAGGTGGGGCAGATGTAACATGTGCAGAGAGAGTTAGATTTGGGTGGGGTTTTACTTCAAAGTGAGATCTACTGTATATTGCAGTGTACAAATAAAGCAGTCAGTATTTACCCTGCACAGAAACAAAATAACTCACCCAAATCTAATTCTCTCTGCACATGTTACATCAGCCCCATCTGCAGTGCACATGGTTTTGTCCATTTGAGAAGGAATTTGCCTTTGCGAGTGAACCAGAATATGGGCCTTTGTAAAAATGACCAATGACCACAGTCAGCAGAACATGTAAGCACCTTAGTGCAGGAGTCCTGATAGACAGGGACAGGTACCCCTCTGGTATTTGATACATTGGGGAGTGTATCATTTGATATTGCCACGACTAGCATCCATAGGGTGTGGATAATTTTATCGACCACACTTAGATCGACAGTCATTAGTTCGACACTGTTAGGTCGACAGGTGGCAAGGTCGACAGGGTTCTAGGTCAACATGGGTGAAGGTCGACAGGTGTCTAGGTCAACATGGGACAAGGTCGACATGGGTTTAGGTCGACACATGCGTTAGGTCGACATGGGTTAGGTCGACATGGGTTTTTTCACTGTTTTTTTTACCTGAATGTCGACACAGTCAACATGGACACAGTTGGAAGTGAACCGCAGCACTTCGGGTATTCTATTTTATTCCCACACCACGCCATAGTGGATGGTAGGGCATGAAATACCGCCTGTCAGCACATGTCGGCTCAAAAAAACAGTGAAAAAAACCCATGTCGACCTAACAACCGGTCGACCTAACCCATGTCGACATAACCCATGTGTCGACCTAAACCCATGCCGACCTTATCCCATGTCGACCTAGACACATGTTGACATTCACCCCTGTCGACCTTGTCACCTATCGACCCAACGGTGTCAACATAATGACTGTCGACCTAAGTGCTGACGACAATACGACCGTATCCCCATCCATAACACATTACAATCATAGGGTTCAAAACCCAATAATTAATAAGTATGCCCCATTGGGGGTCTCTGTGTAACATGGTTATGTGAATCTGCTTCAGTTGTTCAATATTACTGCTCCTAAAGGCCCATACACACTGGGCGACTTTGAGCTGAAAGTCGCTCAAAACAGCAGGCGAAGGCCCGGCGGTGAGCGCTGCTGCGCACTCCCTCAACATTGCCAGGAAAGCCGTTCATCTGGTTATACCAGCAGATGAGCGGCTTTCAGGACAGATTTGCATAGCGCTCTGCTATGCAACGCCCCCCCCCCCACCCCTCCGTCGGCGCCGTGCAGGGGGAAAGCCGCTCAGTGTGTATGCACTGAGTGGCTTTTCCCGCAGCGATGACTGCAATCATCACTGTCCATACACGTTGGGCATAGTCACCCAGTGCGTATGAACCTACACTGAAGGTCATTGTACCTCCTCTTGTTACTGCCACCTATATAACCTCCATTTATTCATATTAATGCTCCCACTGACTAACACCTCTTATTACTCTGTTTTACTGTTTTACTTCTTCATATACTGTAACTCATCTGACATATCATTGTCATTCAGGGGTACGTCATTATGTCGACCCTATAAAGGTGAAAGTGCATTGAGTCGACCACTGAAGATCGACACCTGAAATAGTTCAACATGGCTAAGGTTGACAGGGTTGGAAGATGGACGCAAGCATTAGGTCGACAATAACAAGGCCAAAAGGTTGACATGAGTTTTTCACAGGTTTTTTTAGCCGACATGTGCCGACAGCCGGTATTTCATGCCCTACCATCCACTAGGGCAGTGATGTCTAACCTTGACACTCCAGCTGTTCTTGAACTACACATCCCAGCATGCCCTGCATCAGCATGGCCAAATAGTAAACCTGTAGCAGGGCATGCTGGGATGTGTAGTTCAACAACAGCTGGAGTGTCAAGGTTAGCCATCACTGCACTAGGGCATGGAGGGAGAGTGTGCCGAGTGCAGGGAGGCATCGTGCCCGAGGTGAGGGGTCACGGTATACTTTGACAATGTCCATGTCGATTATGTCAACATTCAGGACAAAAAAGTGAAAAACACGCGTCGACCTTGCCATTTTCAACCTAATGCTTGTGTCGACATTCAAACCCTGTCAAACTTTGCCATGTTGATCTATTTCAGGTGTCAACCTGCCGACCCAATGCTTGTCAACCTAAATTGGGCTGACCCCAATGACCCATACCCGTCATTCATATCTGCCCACATTGCCAGTTGGAAATTGTGGACAGAACCCTGCAAACACCGTGGACAATAAGTAGTCACATACTGTAACGTGGTTGCACTAATCCCACATTCACTGATTTCTCTACACTACAGTTACATTTCCTGACACTGTCATATGGAAGAGAGAAATCATGGCCCCACGTCGCACTGGCTCGGTCTGAACCCCTGTACTCTGAGTGCTCTGTGGAATATGTGTCTGCTGTGAATGTGCGTGAAGCATTATAACTGCTCCTTGAAGTCAGTGGGTCTGCTGCTTACACATGCTGTTTGCACAGAGAATTCCTTCCGTGCTGAGAACCTGCCTTACACACCCACTAACTAAAAATAAACAACGGTTAAAGGGACACGAACACCCACTCAAGCACTTCAACATGAGTGGGCAATCAAGTAGCACTAGCCACATGGGATAAAGCACCTGTGGAATAGGAAACCCAGTGGTTTGTTACTAGGCTTGTATTAGATGCTTTTGGATGCTTTTTTATTACCAGTTATTTATATAGCGCACACATATTCCGTAGCACTTTACAGATAGAATATTCGATCAGTCCCTGCCCCAGTGGAGCTTACAATCTATATTCTCTACCACTTGTATACCATACCTCCCAACTTCTGACCTGTAGAAATAGGGACACTCGCGTGGCGAAGCCGCGCGGGCGCCCTAAAAGGGGGCGGGGTGTATGCAAATTAGGTTGCGGCTTATGCTAATTAGCCACAACCTCATTTTCATACGAGAATAGACGCTGTGCGCATGCGCACAGCGTCTATTCTACTAGATTGGGGGGTCTCCCGACTGCCACCCCCCGCAGCGGGACAATGCCTGCCGCGGGTGGGACAGCGGGACAGGACCCGAAAATCGGTACTGTCCTGCTGTAATCGTGACAGTTGGGAGGTATGGTATATGCACACACAGACATTCTAGGGTTATTTTTGTTGGGAGCCAATTAACCTACCAGTATATTTTGGACTGTGGGAGGAAACCCACGCAATTACAGGGAGAATATACAAACTCTGCACAGTTAGGGCCATGTAAGAATCGAACCCATGACCTTAGCACTGTGAAGCAGCAATGCTAACCATTACACCATCCGTGCTGCCTGTGCAGTTTCATTAAACACTACTCCATTCCCTTTTATTTGCATATTTGTAGTAACCAGATCGCATTTTCCAATACTTAGTATAATAATAGGAAATGCGATCTGGCCAAATGTACTAAAAAAAAAAGTAAAACAATTTTGCAGTGATCCCTGTGAGAAAGTGAAATCACAGAGCTCACTGCAAATCCTGCCTCCCGGTGGTGGTGATATCAGCAGAGGCAGCTCATGCGCAGCATATACTCTGTTTAAATATTTAAAAAAATACCCTGATAATGCTGCTGAGGGCCTTCTCCGAGACAGAGCTTTCTCCTAAGCGCTGTCCCTGCATGCAATACATTCATGCAATCTAATAAATGATCACTTTGCAGATTGGGAATATATTATCACATCACCATCCTCAGGTGCGGATATTGATAAACCGTCCCCATTATCTCACCGCCGCACTGTCCTAGAATTGTATCATTGGGGAAACTTCTTCTTTAGTTTTATAATCATTTTGCCATCCCATTTTTTTATTATGGATTTCAGACTTTTTTATTTAATTTCTTGTCACTGTATTATTATTATTATTATAAAAACCCTATTATTACTGTGACTTTATTTAGATTTGAATGTTAACTGATGCTAAAATCAGAAAAGACAAGTCTTCTGGTAAGAGATGCCCTTTGCGATGAGCTGACTTCCACCCGTCGGCAAGTGCAGAAACCCATATGTTTCTATTGGGAAGAACAATGTATAGATGGCATTGTTCCAGAAAACTCTGAGTTTTGTATATATATATATATATGGAAAATAATCACATGTTGCCATTAGATCATCCAACCATCTGAGTTATTTGTACTTAGGATAAATGATCATTTTATAGCAAGAAATAAGCATAAGGGCGGTATACAATGTCGGGCGGTATTTCCGACGGGGGAAATAGAGCCCGTCGCCTAGTCAATGCTGCCATTTCCGACAGCATCAAAGACGGATATCGACAAAACAGATGCAACTTTAAAACAAGTCGGATCTGTTTTGTCGGAAACGGCCGTGGATTGTCAAGTTCACGGCCGTTTCGCTACAGTCCGCGGCTGTATTCGCCCGACACGCCCACTTTTCAACTCTTGGCAGGCGGAACACTGAATCCACCTGTCGAGTTGCAGATGAGCTGGGCGAAAACGGACCAGTTCTGAGGGATGAGAGTGTAGTAAGTCGGTGTTAAAGAAAATCCCTAAAAAAGCTCATGTCGACAATTAACATGCTGACCTTTTTTGCTTTTGTCAACGTCGACCTAAATCATGTCGATTTTTTTCATGCGTCAACCATTTGCCTGTCAACCTATTGACTGTAGACCTAATTACTGTTGACCAGTCGACCGGATACTCTATTTTTACTCTAGGCATCACAATGGAAGCTTTGGCCTAGATAGATTGGTTACATCACCATTATATATATATATATATATATATATATATATATATATATATATATATATATATATATATAGTATTATATTGCCACTGAAAACATTAATGAGAACAGTCAGGTTTTATTGAATGTCAAATAAAAAAAAAAAAGGGAAAAAAGAAATAAAACAGCTTAGTACAGAATATGCTGCTCCTTGCATTGCTATTGTTCTGCAGCGAAAGTCGACTTCCATGGCTCAGTTTCCATGTTAAGCTCAGAAATGGGAAACTAGGGGGGTTGTGGCAAGCGGATTCCGGCTGCTGGAGATAGTGCAGCCATGAGCAGCTGTGTTGACACATGGCAAGAAAATGATGTTCATCCATTATTTTCATGAAGCCTGGACTACAGGATGCTCCAATTATTGTAATCTATAAATAATTACTGGTTTAGTTCTGAAGTGGAGTTGTCACTGATCTATGCAAAACAAGAGTCCATTCTTTGCCCTCAGTGTTATCCCATCTGCTCCCAGAGGAGTGTTAAGAAGTTCAGACACAGAGCTGATGATGTCTGACAGACTATACTCTGTAGTAATCTGTAAAAACCAAGAGAATATGGATGTAGGAGAGAGAATCAGAGAGAGGGAGATCCCCAGGCACCTAACCCAGATCCTAGAAATGAAAGAACGAGTCTGGCTGTGAGAGGCACGGGGCTAAATAGGGGAGGTGGCAAAAAGACGGGGAGAGACAATGAGGCAGAGGCAGAATTGGTGACTATGACTCAGAACGAAATTTCCTTGACAGGTGTCAGGGAGAAAGTGGCAAAATTTCAGTGGAAGGAGATGGCAGAGAGAAAAATACAATAGACTGAGTAAACGGAGATGGTTGCAAGAGACAAAGGCAGCACTGACAGATATGAGTGTGAGAAATAGAGTAAGGACAAAGTTGAGTAAAGGTGGCTTTAAAAAGAGATGGCATGGAGTCATAAACAGGAATATCATATAATGGAAGAAAGTGGCTGCAATAATAAGGAATAGGACACAGTGGATGGAGATGGGAGTGAGAGACAGGAGTAGGACACAGTGGATGGAGATGGGAGTGAGAGACAGGAGTAGGACACAGTGGATGGAGGTGGGAGTGAGAGACAGGAATAGGACACAGTGTGGATGGAGATGGGAGTGAGAGACAGGAGTAGGACACAGTGGATGGAGATGGGAGTGAGAGGCAGGAATAGGACACAGTGGATGGAGATGGGAGAGAGAGACCGGAATAGGACACAGTGGATGGAGGTGGGAGTGAGAGACAGGAATAGGACACAGTGTGGATGGAGATGGGAGTGAGAGACAGGAATAAGACACTGTGGATGGAGATGGGAGTGAGAGACAGGAATAGGACAGAGTGGATGGAGATGGGAGTGAGAGACAGGAGTAGGACACAGTGGATGGAGGTGGGAGTGAGAGACAGGAATAGGACACAGTGTGGATGGAGATGGGAGTGAGAGACCTGAATAGGACACAGTGGATGGAGATGGGAGTGAGAGACAGGAATAAGACCCTGTGGATGGAGATGGGAGTGAGACACAGGAGTAGGACAGAGTGGATGGAGATGGGAGTGAGATACAGGAGTAGGACAGAGTGGGGATGGAGATGGGAGTGAGAGACCGGAATAGGACACAGTGGATGGAGGTGGGAGTGAGAGACAGGAGTAGGACACAGTGTGGATGGAGATGGGAGTGAGAGACCGGAATAGGACACAGTGGATGGAGGTGGGAGTGAGAGACAGGAATAGGACACAGTGTGGATGGAGATGGGAGTGAGAGACCTGAATAGGACACAGTGGATGGAGATGGGAGTGAGAGACAGGAATAAGACACAGTGGATGGAGATGGGAGTGAGATACAGGAGTAGGACACAGTGGATGGAGATGGAAGTGAGAGACAGGAATAGGACAGAGTGGATGGAGATGGGAGTGAGACACAGGAATAGGACACAGTGTGGATGGAGATGGGAGTGAGAGACAGGAATAAGACACAGTGGATGGAGATGGGAGTGAGAGCAGGAATAGGACAGAGTGGATGGAGATGAAAGTGAGAGACAGGAATAGGACACTGTGGATGGAGATGGGAGTGAGAGACAGTAATAGGACACAGTGGATGGAGATGGGAGTGAGAGACAGGAGTAGGACAGAGTGGATGGAGATGGGAGTGAGAGACAGGAGTAGGACACTGTGGATGGAGATGGGAGTGAGAGACAGGAATAGGACAGTGTGGATGGAGATGGGACTGAGAGACAGGAATAGGACACAGTGGATGGAGATGGGAGTGAGAGACAGGAATAGGACAGTGTGGATGGAGATGGGAGTGAGAGACAGGAATAGGACACAGTGGATGGAGATTGGAGTGAGAGACAGGAATAAGACACAGTGGATGGAGATGGGAATGAGACACAGAAATAGGACACTATGGATGGAGATGGGAGTGAGAGCAGGAATAGGACACTATGGATGGATATGGGAGTGAGAGACAGGAATAGGACACTGTGGATGGAGATGGGAGTGAGAGACAGGAGTAGGACACTGTGGATGGAGATGGGAGTAAGAGACAGGAACAGGACACTGGATGGAGATGGGAGTGAGAGACAGGAATAGGACACAGTGGATGAAGATGGAAGTGAGAGACAGGAACAGGACACTGTGGATGGAGATGGGAGTGAGAGACAGGAATAGGACACTGTGGATGGAGATGGGAGTGAGAGACAGGATTAGGACACTGTGGATGAAGATGGAAGTGAGAGACAGGAACAGGACACTGTGGATGGAGATGGGAGTGAGAGACAGGAATAAGACACAGTGGATGGAGATGGGAGTGAGAGACAGGAATAGGACAAAGTGGATGGAGATGGGAGTGAGACACAGGAATAGGACACAGTGTGGATGGAGATGGGAGTGAGAGACAGGAGTAGGACACTGTGGATGGAGATGGGAGTGAGAGACAGGAACAGGACACTGTGGATGGAGATGGGAGTGAGAGACAGGAATAGGACACAGTGGATGAAGATGGAAGTGAGAGACAGGAACAGGACACTGTGGATGGAGATGGGAGTGAGAGACAGGAATAGGACACTGTGGATGGAGATGGGAGTGAGAGACAGGAATAGGATACAGTGGATGGAGATGGGAGTGACAGCAGGAATAGGACACAGTGGATGGAGATGGGAGTGAGAGACAGGAATAGGACAGTGTGTATGGAGATGGGAGTGAGAGACAGAAATATGACACTGTGGATGGAGATGGGAGTGAGACACAGGAGTAGGACACAGTGGATGGAGATGGGAGTGAGAGACAGGAATAGGATACAGTGGATGGAGATGGGAGTGACAGCAGGAATAGGACACAGTGGATGGAGATGGGAGTGACAGCAGGAATAGGACACAGTGGATTGAGATGGGAGTGAGAGACAGGAATAGGACAGTGTGTATGGAGATGGGAGTGAGAGACAGAAATATGACACTGTAGATGGAGATGGGAGTGAGACACAGGAATAGGTCACTGGATGGAGATGGGAGTGAGAGACAGGAATAGGTCACTGGATGGAGATGGGAGTGACAAATATATATCACAATCAAATTGCAATATATAGTATAGAGTGGAGGCGTTAGAGGAAGAAATGCTAAATAGATTGCTGGCTGGAAGAGACTCACTATCTGCTTGTTACTACTTCCAGGAATTGTACTTCAGTGACCTCACTGTATGTGGTGTCAGTGGTGGTAATTTAGGAAGAGCAAAGGATGATCGCACAGCCACACATTATGATCTGCCCATGTGCACCCAGGTTCTGCCAAATCAAGTGTGTACAGGCAGAGAGAGGGCAGGGTGACTGTGCCATTCCCTACTGAGCGAGGGAGGCACAGCCATTTCAGTTCTGCTTTTTAGAAATATATTGCACCAGCTCAGAGCTGGCAGTCTTTGGTTTCTATACTATGGTATGTTGTAAATTGACACCTCCATGTGGCACATTGACATAGGCGTGCACACATTGGAGGTCATTCTAATTTCATCGCTCCCCCGTGTGTTTCTGGGCATGTGCAGGCTCCGTTTGCGAACAGACGTGGCAACTTGTATAGTCGCCGGCCCATTCGCACGGAGCAGTGCGGGCGCTGGGCATGGACTAGTAGGCCCGGATACGCCCATGGGCATGCCCAGCATTTCATGGGCATTACCATGAAAACACTGGGTGCTCCCATGGTAATTCGGCCGAGACGCGGGAGGCCGGGGGCAGGTGGCTGACGTCACATGACATCAGCCACCCGCCCTGTCTTTGGGATAATGGCTGCAAATATAAGTCCATCTCCACGGACTTATATTTGCGTGGCCAGTTGTAATCATTCAGTGGTCAGAGACCATCGAATGATTTTGGCCCGCGTGCCTACGGGTGAAATCGGCAAGGGAGGGGAGAGGGGGTGGACATTCAATCACTAAATGAATCAACCAGAATGACCCCCATTGAGTGTTAGGGGTGCTCTGGCACACCTTAATGCTGTGCACACCCTTATGAACACCTCCCTGCCTGTGCAATAGCTTTTACCAAATACTTTTTGCTTTTTAGAACTGTATTCCATTAAAAGAAGCGCCCGTCAATCAATTATGTGTGTTTTGCATTGTTAGTTATACTAGACCATTGTCATATCACTGAGACGAATAAAGGGACTCTATTCTATTCTAGATACCTGCGTCATCCATATCACTACATACCTGCGGAGACGTTTTATATTGTAGCGAGTGCCAATAGATAATGGTAGACAGGGGGGTGCCATGGGTACAACTGGCGCCCCCCGGCCAGGCATGCACAATACACAGTGCAGCCTGCAGAGCGCCAAGCCTAGGATACAAAGGGGCTCGGCTCTCTACAGGCTGCACTGTGCAGTGAGTACTCCGAGTCCCGACTGTTGGAGGAGGGGGAAGATGCTGCGCACCGCTGCTGCTGGAGGGAGATGTTGGTAAGTAATACCAATTGGGGGGGCGTAGCGGGAGGCGGGGTGCCGGTGGGGGGGGGGGGGGGGGTTGGTGCTGCTGGCTGAAGGTCAATCCGGGGCTATTTCACACGCTCCGGCTCCTGCCGGACGGCGAAATCACGCACATTCACATTCACATGGGACAGCCACGGCCCGGCCGCCCGGTTGCAGCTGGATCCCACCACTGGAAGGGATGGCTGCCAGGCTGTGGCCATCCCCTCCATTGTAAACTACAGTGTGCTTCACGGCTTCCTGGCCATGCGAGATTTCGCCATCCGGCAGGAGCCGGAGCGTGTGAAATAGCCCTTAGTGCCGAGATTATGGGCAGGTGAAACACTGGGTTAAGATGAATGGCATATTGAGAACTTGGTAAAGGAACACTAGATAGAGAAGGACGGTAGCAGATAATACATAGTGGAGATGAATGGCAGATGGAGCGACTGAGAATGCAGATGTACTGTACGATATATAGACAGATGAATAACAGGAACAGACGGGGAGAAGATATACTTCCAAGATATACTACAAAGAACTTCTAGAGGGGATCAGGGTGAAAGCGCTGTGTGAGAGATGAGAGGAAGGGTGAGTGATACAGGCATGACATCCAACCAGAAAGATGAGCCAGGACAGAGAGTGGGCGACATAAAAGGGTGCTGAATAGATACAGAGAGAATGGGCACCTACAGGATGAAGCCGCAATTCTGCGCACACATGGGAATAAAAACAAGAAGACAATTGACTAGAAATGACAAACGACAGCAGCCCGTGAATGCACTCCATGCATTAGAAGTAACTATAAAGCACTTTATGGTGGAAGAATGGAGATGACCTTTATTGTTAGGCAGCACTAGAGATAGCTACAGTATGATATGGTGAAGGGCATGGGAAGAGTGGTGAATTAATGTCCTTATTTACGTAATCCAATGATCTTAGAGATTCCTTGACATTGGCTGCATGATAACCTAGAAAGGCGTGGGTGGGAGATGGCGAGATAGAGGAGAAGGAGCTAATAGTACATTACATAGAAATGTCAATACCCAAATGCATGGCAATGGTCTGCTGGCTGCTGATCGAGTTAACCTGCTTCTTCCATTCATTTATGTTTCTTCGTAGAGCTATTTCTGTCTAATAAATAGTTTGTCTGGGTGCCCTTGCTTATGCAGACTCAGGTCAGTGCTCCTCAGAGTGATGGAAGTAATAGTTCCGGTCCCTAAGGCCACCTTTACCTGACATCCACCCTTGTAGTCAGGTCACAGATCTGAACATTAACCCCTCTGGCAGGACAAGCTGCGACTTGTATTCCCATACCAGCTGGCATGCCACATGTTATCAATATCTATGTTAGCAAGTAGGCAGTGCCACCCAGACGTAGAAGGAGCACACCAATACATTCAGATAAAGTAAATCTAGTTAACGTTGAAGATTTGTTAAGACACGTACAGTACTGGGGAATTAAATATGAATATTTAGGAGCCAGGGACATAATTTAATCACCAGCAGTGTTGAAATAAATTATTTTTGGCTGTGCAAAATATTTGTAGGTTCTCTAACATATTGTACATAATACCAGCCTTTGCTACCAATCAGTGTACTCACCAGCCAGTGCTATAAAATCAGTGCACTCGCCAGCCGGTGCTCTCAAATCAGTGCACTCACCAGCCTTTGCTATCAAATCAGTGCACTCACCAGCCTTTGGTATCAAATCAGTGCACGCACCAGCCTGTGCTATCAAATCAGTGCACTCGCCAGCCCGTGCTATCAAATCAGTGCACTCACCAGCCTTTGGTATCAAATCAGTGCCCTCCACCAGCCTGTGGCATCAAATCAGTGAACTTGCCAGCCTGTGCTATCAAATCAGTGCACTCGCCAGCCTGTGCTATCAAATCAGTGCACTCGCCAGCCTGTGGTATCTAATCAGTGCACTCCACCAGCCTGTGGTATCAAATCAGTGCACTCGCCAGCCTGTGGTATCAAATCAGTGCACTCCACCAGCCTGTGGTATCAAATCAGTGCACTCGCCAGCCTGTGCTATCAAATCAGTGCACTCGCCAGCCTGTGGTATCTAATCAGTGCACTCGCCAGCCTGTGGTATCTAATCAGTGCACTCGCCAGCCTGTGTTATCTAATCAGTGCACTCCACCAGCCTGTGTTATCTAATCAGTGCACTCCACCAGCCTGTGGTATCAAATCAGTGCATGTCTCCAGCCTGTGGACTGAAATCCGTGTACTCCTCCAACATGTGGACTGAGTTAGTGCACTACAACAGATGATGGACACTCCACAAGACTGTCACCCCAAATCATTACACCCCAATATCATGTGGGCATGAGTGAGTATACTAGATAAGCATGTGCGCACAAATCAGTACATTACACCTGCATATGAACACAAATCAGTGTACACCACCGGCATTTGGATACAAATTAGTACACTTAAACAGCATGTAGATACAACCTCATATACTCCATCAGCCTGTCAGCCCAAATCAGTAGACTACAACAGCATATGGGCACAAATCACTGCACTGCACCTACCCTGGACCGAAATCAGGGTATTCTTATCAGCCTTTGGTCTCAAATAAGTGCTTAGTACCCCAAAATGGTGCAGTACTATATTGTGTGCTATCAAATGCGTGTACTCTATCAGCCTCTGAAATCTATCAGTGTCCTGTATACTTATTTGTATCTAGTCAGATCATTATACTTGCCTTTGTCTCCAAATACATTTGCATAAATATCTTTGCTATGCAAATTGGATAACATTGTTGTCACTTGTATATACCATACACAGAGTAATCTAGTTTCTTGTAATCAATCCAAACAGCATCATAGGGACATCTACAGTACAGACATTCCTTACTTAACGACCAGGTTCCGTTCCTACGACCCGGTCGTTAAGCAAATTGGTTGTTAAACGAACCTATATAAACCCCTTAATACTTCTGAGACGTGGGTCGCTAAACAGGCAGGACAGGTCGTAACTGCGAGAGGGTAGGCGGGCGGGTCGTAAAGCAGAACAGGCGGGGTCCTAAGTCTGAGGAGTCATAGCACAGACGCTAAACAAAGGACCGGGTCGTAAGTCCGGGTAGTCGATAAACAGGCAGGTCGTTAGGTGAGGAATGTCTGTATACAAACTGAACATACTAGTGTTCAGAATACAATACAAAGAGAATTGTTGGAATGTTTTTACCGCTGGTGATGGAATCTTACAAAACCTGGGGATCTGGAAGTGTCATTTTTCTGAATAGCATTCTACTGGTCACAATACAAGTGAATAAAAAAGTTGTATGGCCAGATATAATGCAGAGATGGTTGTGGTAACACAGGTGTACAGGGAAAACCGCCTGAGGGCCCCACTGCCTGAGGGCCCACCCACTCCTCTAGGGATCAGATTCCAAACTGTGCACTTGAACGACATATGTACCATTATACTGCACAGTACTGCGGTGTAATGTCTACGGTGCACTGCTGTCTGGTACATAACCAAGCATTCTTACCGAAGGCTTTAGGGAGACTGGCCACACCCCTATCACTGCAATGGGCCCCTACCACTGCATTCTACTACTGGGCCCTTCATGCCCCAGTCTAACACTGATGGCAGATATGATGCAGAGTTTATTAGAGGCTTCTATACAATGCATAAGAGAATGATAGACTCATACATTACAGAGACCATTCTTGTGATTTATGTATATTACAGACAGCATTTAAACAATACAGAGACAACCCTAGTGACAGATATATAATACAGATAGCACTCCTAGCAGACCACTACATAATGTCACCCGCATTATTGATTCTGCTATAGAATACACATCCACACAACTCTGGTGACTATGCAATACAGATCCACAGTTGTCTTGTAGCCTTACAGCGCTGGACATACAAATCTCTGGGGGTTTTACATTGGTGGGTGTAAGCAGGGCAGGCGACAGGGGGGGTCAAGTGGGATAAATGTGACGGACCCAGAGATCTGAAGGGCCCCAGAGCTTCCATGCCCCGGCACAGCCACTGCCTGTACTAGCTGGCCTGTCAGTGACCCTTGCGTCCCAGCCATCTACTGTGCACCATCTGTTTTGGGCTGAGTCTGACTGACTCACTGTGTGCCACTGCCACTCGGCGCGCTGAGCCATCTACTCTGTGTGTGCGCACAGCCTGGTGCCGCAGGCGCACAGCCTTACCCGCCGCTGGTGCTGTGGCCTCAGTCACTGGCTCCTGTACTTTTACGGCGCGGGTCGTCTGTTCCGCACTCTGCGAAAGACCTGCCCTGCCTGCTCATAGTGCTCAGCATTCTTTTGGGAAAGTGACAGGCCAGCAGCCGGGAGCCAGCAGGAAGCAGCAGCCAGGAGCCAAGCCAGCAGGACTGAGAATGAGAGAAGTCTGCACCTGAAAGCAGGATCTGGAGCAGCGAAAGGTTAAATGAGGCTCATGCAGAAGAGCATTGTGTGGATTTGGGATTAGGTGGGGTGCCCCAGAAATATACAAAAAAAGTACAGGGCCTCAAGATTTCTGTTGCCGTCCCTGGGTGTAAGGTGCAGACCCTGCCCAAAATTTCTGGTAGCAATATAGTTGAAATCCACAAATGTCTGTTCTATTTGATGATACAATGCAGATCTACTGTAAGTAGAGCACTTCCTGTATACAAGAGGATGTCTTGGGGCAAATGCAAGCCTGATGATAAATGGGTTCTGTTTCATTGTTATCCAAGTAGACAAACTGGTTGGCCCAATGCAAACAAGCTGATAGGAGTATAGAAGTGGGGGTTTGGTATAGGGCTCCGACAGTGGGGATCCCGACAGTATCCCAAGGTTGGGATCCCGATTGCCAGTGCTCCGACAGCGAGGGGAGCGCAAAGAAGCCCCTTGCGGGCTTGCTGTGTTTGTCACGCTGTGGGCTCTGTGGCTCGCTATGCCCGCCACAGGTTATATTCTCCCTTTATGGCAGTCATGGACCCCCACCCTGTGTGTCGGGTTCCCCCCTGTTGGAGCACCGGCCGTTGGGATACTGACCATCAGGATTCCCACTGTCGGAACGTCATCAGGCATCCGAGGTGGGCTGGGGCAGATAGAACTCAGTCTGTCCTTTTTTATGGGTAGAGAAAAATGATTGTGTTCACCAATAGCTTTCTTTTGCCCTATGACACGCATGAGGGCCAAACTGTGGCCCTTCAGCTCCTGTGAAACTATGCATCCCAGAAAGCCTTGCCATAGTTTTAGCATTCCCTAAAGACATGATGGGACTTGTAGTGTCACAACAGCTGGAGGGCCATAGTTTGGACATGCCAATTCTATGAGATCACACTTCTGTCCGTTTGCTGCTGCAGGTTGGCAGGTGAGGAGTATTCATTAGGGCAGAGCGCACAAATCCAAGGGGCACGGTGATCCAAGGGGCAGCTGTACCAGGGCCCGTGTTTGCTTCTGACTGCCCTGTATGCACACAACAGAGAAGTGGATATGTCAATAAAAAAAAAAACCTCATTAAAAATAACTGGATTTTCCTGTATAAAAGAATACAGTCACAGATATGACAAATAACCCTGTCAGGATGGTTAACTTATGATATATACGTATTAGAGTTTTCAGAATCAATAAGTCACAGGCGTCATTGTATTTTCTATTTCTATAACAGGAAGTATTAATGATCCCTGGAATAAATATGCCTATTCCCCCATCGCTCTCCACTAGTCATTATCTATCTTCTTTTTTTGTTATTCCCTTCCTTTCTCCTCATTGCTCCCCTTTTTCTTTATGTCAATATGGTTCAGTATGAGGCAAAACGAAATTGGTAACCTGGATCAGTAATTCTCTCCCTGTCTTGAAGAGAACAACCCCCCCACTCTCTCCATATATAGCTCAGGTGTGATGGCACTCTTTGTTAGTTATATTTTTAGTCTTGGATAGGCTCGTGCTCCCTGGGTTTCAGACGTCAGTGGTGCTTTGTGTCCCAATCTGTACCATTGCCTGTGCACTTCATGTTCCTTGTTACCTTATGCTTTATGTGTAGAAGTTTGTGTGTGTGTGTGTGTGTGTGTGTGTGTATATATAAACTATGTATGTATGTGTATAAATATATATATATATATATATATACATATATGTATATATACCAAGATTTAAGGCCAGATGCATACCTCCCAACTTTTGACCTGAAGAAATAGGGACACTCGCGTCCGAAAAGGGGCGGGCGTATGCAAATGAGGGCGCGGCTTATGCTAATTAGCCGAAATCTCATTTTCATACGAGAATAGACGCTGTGCGCATGCGCACAGCGTCTATTCTACTAGATTGGGGGGTCTCCCAACTGCCACCCCCCAATGCCTGCCGTGGGTGGGACAGCGGGACAGGACCCGAAAATCGGGACTGTCCCTCTAAAATCGTGACAGTTGGGAGGTATGCAGATGCACTAAGCTTCAAAAGTGATAAAATGGAGAGTGATAAACAACCAACCAATCAGCTCCTGCCTGACATTTTTCAAACACAGTCAGTGACATGACAGATAGGAGCTGATTGGCTGGCTGTTTATCACTCTCCATTTTATCACTTTTGAAGCTTAGTGCATCTGTCCCTGGCTTCATAAATGCACCACTAACTGATTTACATTGAGAGATTCCTCCACACGACTCAGTTGGTACCTAAAGCTCTCTGGCCTCTTACGTATCAGAACCTGTATGACAGATTGCATTGGCTGCTGTCACATTTGTGTCATTCAATAATGAAGGTACCACTAACATGTCGGCTGACGTGATTATCTCTAACTCGCTGCACAGATTATCATTACCATCTATATTCCAGGAGCCAGCTTGTTCTACACCTGAGCTGGTGTTCGTCAGTCTTATGTGGTGCCTTTTAGCCCTATTATTTTGGCTAGATGGCAGAGGCTGTTGTCAGGCTAATGCCCTAATCAAGAATCTGACACTGTTGTGTCTTGAGATGTGAGGAAGCTCACAGCGGGCTTCTCATACGTGTAGTTTAGGAAGCTGTTAATGGTGGCTATGTTTTATTTATCAGGAGGATGGTGCCGGAAGGTTTTAGAAGCTGTAACTAGAGACTCAGGGGTCTATGTATCAAATGCATAAAAGCCATAAATCCTGAAAAATCCCAGGACTATAAGTCAGATTTAGGTTCTCTGCATATTTATCAAAGCCCCCTCCTGGTGATGAGTATTGCCAATGCTAGCCACCACTGGGGCCTCCTGTGATGCTTCGCCGTGCAGTGAAGCCTATATATCATATGCCGCTGTAGGGTAACTGGAGCTGCCCGCAGGGGGAAAAATGATTTATTGTTAACATATAGCATTTGTTCCATTTCTTTGTGTTCTTTGTTATCATGTCTTGAAATTGTTTTGTAGAATGTGCAACTGAAAGGGCTTCTAGTTCCAGTGCACATACTGGATTCAGGACATGCATGAGCTGACTGTCCTGGGGAGTTGTAAGTCCTCCTTTATCGCTGATGGCCGGCGTTGTTGGGGAACTTAGATTAATTCATCTTCCCTGGTACCTTTCTTGGACAAAGAGCTATCTCTTTTGTTGGCGGCATCTTTCTAAAAACATCGCTGCAAAGATGGCACCACAGCCTGCAAATAAGGGGGAGAAGGGAGGATCTCACCTCTGTACACCCTGCTTCCATTATATATTTGTCAGTGTCAAGGATGGCTTAGGATCCATGAATATATGAAAGAGACAGTTGTTTTGGCTGTAATGGCGCCTACACAAGGGGTGACTGTGCTGAGCGGTGCTAGATCGCTCAGACGCTTCAGCAAGATCGCTCATTGCAGAGTGATGTGCCAGCGCTGTCTGCTGAGCGGTCTGTCAGGGCCAGTGTTCTCCGGTGAGGACACTGGCCCTGACCCCGGCAATTAACTAGCTTTATCCAGCATGCTGGATATTAATTGCCGGGCAATAGCATCGCACATTGCTATGGCTATGACCCCTACACTCAGAGCAATGTAGGGGCATTTTCTAAGTAATATGGGGCGGGATGCACTATCATCGTCTGCCACATATCGCCGGCATTCACATTGTTAATAATCGCATATCCACTAACATATGCGATTATTAACACAAAAGACAGCTCTTGTGTTAAGAGCTGTCCTTTGCGTTGTGGCCGGCGATGTGTAGCGGGTCCCCCCTCCCTCCCTGGACCTTTTCCCATTTACTGCTGCTCGGCCAGGGCTCCAGTGGCAAACGCAGGATTTTCAGAAGGGGGTTTCCAGAGGGGTGGAGCAAAGCACGGAGATGGACACTTAGGTGACCCAGTATATGCGGGGTCAGTTAAAGTATTATAGATAGACCAAATGTATAAAAATAATAATTAAAAAAAATATAAAAAAATATATATATATATAGATATACACACACACACACACACACACACACACACACACACACACACATACATACAGGGTGTCAACAGCAGTGAAGACCCTTGGGCATAGCAATGTATTGGGGAAGCTTTGATGTCCCACGGGTGGTAGGGGGTACCGCTCAGCATGTAGGGCCTGGATCAGTAATTTCCACTATTACCCCTTTACTGTACAGATGGTGGGAGATGGGGTGGAAGAAGGGGGCATTGGGCTGAATGAAGGGGCCCTGATACATAACTTCCAGGGTGGTAGAGGATGTTTAATATGCAGAGGAGGGGTATATAGTGGAGTGGGCTTATTATTCATAATTTTCTGGTGGGAGGACAGCTTACTTGACTGAAGATATCTCCAGTTCCCAGAAATAGATTTTTTAGATTTTGATGGAATTAAAAACTAGAGAATCCCACCTACCAAATGCTATTGGGGACTAGGGGATCAGATTTCAGGAGGCAGAGCAATTTGCCAACGGGTATATAAAACTACATACCAGGTGTGTGTAGCTGGAGCAGTAACCAGCTGCTGATATCTCTGGTTCTGGGAAAAATAGAGACAAGCTACTAGTGTCCATCAAAGGGGGAGAGTCCCAGCTTTCAGAATATACCCTCAGAAAAAACTCTATGTCTGGCAGAATCTGAAATATCTGACTGGGAAGAGCAATTAACAGGCTTGGATGGGGATCACTGCTTTGAAGTCAGATATCCCCAGTTCCCAAGGGACGATTTTTTAAATTCTTGTACCCATGGAAAGAGGAGACCCTCAGCTTTCAGCCTATTTCCCTTATACTGGGGGGGTTTCTGGGTACTCAGAAACCCCCCCCCCTGCGTGCGCTACTGGGCTCCGCCTCCTCCTCCCTGCACTCGGAAGAGGTGCAGGGAGGAGGAGGTCACTGGTCTGGGCAGGAGGTTGCCCAGACAGAGGTGAGGGGGGCGGCGCGAATTGGGGGCGGCCGTGAGGGGCGGCGGATGCGAAGGGAAGCCCGTAGGCTTCTGTGCCGTTACGCCATCTAGAAATGGGGTGGGGCTTTGCTGCATATGAAAGTGTGGTAAAAAACCCCGAAAACTGGATTTTTACGGCATTTTTTGTTCAGTGCATCTCGCCCTTAGTGAGATCACTTTGAAAATGCCCCTAAATCGCTCTTAAGCCCCATAACACTGTTCTTTGAGGCATCATTATTTTGGATGCCTGGAAGCTCAGAGTTGAAAAAGTAAGTAAAATGGAGTTTGTCAGGTCCCATAAATAGCGATGAGAGATGTAAGATGCCAATGTGTGCTGGGAAGGGAAGAGAGTGAGAGAACTTGGGAGGTTGAGGACTGTCATTCCTGATGAAGCTATGAGCATGTTATCTCCGACTCCAGCATGTGATAACTCATATCTCCGGAACCTGAGAGCACAGTGCTCACATTTCCCAATCTCCAGAGAGCAGGAGAGGGGCATGATCTCAGGAGGCTGAGGCCTAAAGTGTTTTCCTCTGTCTGAGATTCTCATATAAATAAATATTTGCTGGAAAGATGCCTGGAATTGAGATTAATTACACAGACGGATCAGTAGGAGTTTGCACTATGTGCCAGAGCAAAGGAGCCTAGATAGCCATGCAATTAGAAACTTGCGGAGGTTGTGGGGACCACAAGAGATCACCGTTACACATGGAGCAAATGGCTACTGTAGAAGCAATGGCCAGAAACCTATTGTAATCATGAGGGGCGGTGACTCTTACGGACTTTAACGTTATGTTAACCACTTGCTTTCTGTTTCCGTGCCGGAGAGATTTGTGCCATAAACATCTCAATGTGATGGATGCTGACAGACTTTATCTGTAGAAGCCTGTCATATAAACCTACAATATAGTCTAATAAACATCTCATGAATCTCCTGAGGCTGCCAGGAAATGTCCACCTCTGAACCCCACTAATTGAATCATCCAGCATGGGAAATTGGATAGGGGTATATGTTACGACGACAAAGCATCTTTGTAAGAAGGGTTCCATCCATCCACCAGAAGTGGTAGGGTAATTTTTTTTTTAATCTATAGTACATACATAGCATAAGTCAGCGATGACAAATGTCAGTAAATTGACTTACATCCAGAAAACCAGAAAGGCAAGTGTTCATCCATCATTTATAATGATCTAAACCAGTGGTTCTCAAACTTAGTCCATAAGACCCCAAACAGTTCACGTTCTAGAGTTCAGCCAGCAGGTGCACAGGTGTAGGTGATTGGTGGCCACTGTGATCCTGTGAGGGACAGCTTTCTCTATGCTGTGCAGAAGCCAGGATTCGCATGTAAGCCCTGTGATTTGTCAGCTAAACCAGGCATCATTATCACAAGGCTTGTTTAAGATTTAGTGGCCCCGGTTGTGGAGCGGAGCCGCCCATTCTCAGTAGACTTAAGGTGCCCATACACTGCTGCAATGTCTCTCAGCAGTGTACGGACACCCGATACACTGCGATATCTGACGGATTGCATGCGTCCCTGCTCCCCGCCTGTCTCGCCATCGTGAGGGAGGTCCAAAGTCGGTGGTCGGACGGGCAGCAGGTCCAACCACCTGACACAGGTCCGATGCGCGCGGGACCTGTCACGGCTAAAGGGCTGGATGGAGTCGTGTGGTGCACAGGAACCGGAGACGGACCAGGAGGAGTAGGATTGAAACGTGCAGGTTTAATAACGGATTTCATAAATGATAAACTTCACTCAAATACTTCTTTAAGTGACAGTTGGAATAAATTAAATAGAGTCCAGCACAATACTAATAACGGGCAGGGAAATCTGGAAACGTATACTTGGTGAGCCAGAGTACATAGATGAGGATCCGGAAGGAGGTTGATTTGATGACAGAAGAAATGGATCCGGATGACTGAAAGATGATGGAATGAATGAGTTGTATGAAGGAGGACAGCGGGAAGCTGTGCAGGGTAATTCTGGGACACAAGCAGGAACAAGCACTAGGTAGGATTTGCAGCATTGGTGTCAGGAGAAAACTTCCTTGTAGCAAGATGCAGGGAGCAAGGCACCAGAGTCAGGAGAGAAAGAGCCAGGATCCGGGAATCAGCTAGGAGTTGTGAATGACTCCAAAGACTCATTGCACTGACACTGAACAGCCTAGGCAGATCCCCTATATCCCCAGGGGATGGCTGCCATTGGCTGTCAGCACAGGATGAGGAGGGAACCTCCACTCTGGGCCAATCTGTCTCCTGCCCTCAACCAAGATGGCGACGCCGGCCTCCCGGCACCACTACTGCTGCCATCCCTACCCAGAGCTGCCGCTACCCGCACACCGCAGACCGGAGCCTGCACACGCTAGCCGGCGGCGGGCGCGGACGGGTGAGTACTGTACCCGCCGCGCTCCGTCGCGGCTACGTGTGACAGTACCCCCCCTTTTCAGGGTGACCCCAGGGCGCCTATGGGCCTTGTGCGGATTTCTCTGGAGAAATTGCTTTACCAGTTTTGGAGCGTGCAAATCAATGGAATCCACCCAAGAGTTCTCTTCGGGACCAAACCCAACCCATTCCACCAGATACTGGGTACGAGAATTGCGGCAACGAGAGTCTATAATGCGTCTTACCTCGAATTCAGCCCCACTTTCGGAGTTAATCTTGGGCGGTTTGGGAATCTTCTTTTGATAAGAGTTCAACCTTAAAGGCTTGAGGAGGGACACATGGAAGGAATTCGAAATCCTTAGGGAAGGAGGAAGTTGAAGTCTATAAGCGACAGGATTAATGACTTGGATGATAGGGTATGGCCCAATGAACCGGGGAGCCAGCTTCATAGAGGGCAGACGGAGGCGTATATGGCGGGTAGACAGCCATACCCGGTCTCCGACTTTCAATCTGGGCGCTGCCCTTCTTTTCCTGTCTGCCATCCTCTTGTATCGGGCGGAAGATTTAAGAAGAGCGGTGTGGACATCCGACCAGATTTTAGCAAAGCGTTGTAATGAAGTGGTTGCTGCAGGAACTTCGGAAGAGGATAATTCTGAGAAATCCGGAGATCGTGGATGTTTGCCGAATACTGTAAAGAAGGGGGTGGTTCCGGAGGAAGAGTGATAGGAGTTGTTATGCATATATTCTGCCCACGGGAGAAGATCCACCCAGTCATCTTGGGAAGACGAGACAAACAGTCGGATAAAGGCCTCCAAGTCTTGATTCACCCGTTCTGTCTGGCCGTTGGTCTGGGGATGAAAGGCCGTGGAAAACTTGAGTTTGACCTGTACCGCGGCACAGAGAGCTCTCCAGAACTTTGCAACGAACTGTACTCCGCGGTCGGATACAATCTCTTTGGGCAGTCCGTGAAGTTTAAAAATGGTTGAGATGAATAGCTGAGCCAGTACTGGAGCAGAGGGGAGACCTTTTAGTGGGAAAAAATGGACCATTTTCGAGAATCGGTCGACCACTACCCAGATTGCGGTATGACCTTTTGAGGGAGGTAGTTCGCAAATGAAGTCCATTGACAGATGGGTCCATGGTTCTGTGGGAATGGTTAGAGGGCGGAGAGGACCAGCGGGAGTTGTTCTGGGCACTTTATGCTGAGCACATCTTACACAAGAGGCAACGAAGTTGGTTACGTCGTGGCGGATGGTTGGCCACCAATAAGAACGTGACAGGAACATCAAGGTCTTTTGTGCTCCTGCGTGCCCTGCGAAGCGGGAAGAATGTGCCCATGACAATATTTTCTTGCGAAGTTCGGGGGGAACGAACGTTTTACCTGGAGGAGGAGATGGCTGTACGGTTACTTGGGCGAAGACCAGCGGATCGAGGATTGGACGAGGAGGTGTCTCTAGGTCAGAGGTCGTCTCAAAGGAGCGGGATAGAGCGTCTGCCTTAGTATTCGTGGTTCCAGGTCGGAATTTAATTTGGAAATCAAAGCGTTCAAAAAACATGGCCCAACGGGCTTGGCGGGGAGTAAGGCACTGAGCCTGTTTAAGAAAGGACAGATTTTTGTGGTCTGAATACACGGTGATCTTATGTCGTGCCCCCTCCAGAAGGTATCGCCACTCCTCTAACGCAGTTTTGACTGCAAGCAACTCCTGTTCCCCGATGGGGTAATTCTTCTCTGCTGGGAGGAATTTTTTGGAGAGGAAGGCACAAGGGTGTAATTCTTGATCCTCACCTTTTTGTGACAAGATGGCCCCGATCCCTTCCGAGGATGCGTCCACCTCGAGAATGAAGGGCCTGTCGAGGTCTGGTTGGAGGAGGATTGGTGCCGTCATGAATGCTCTCTTTAACTGCTGGAAGGCAGAGGATGCTTCTGGCGACCATCGGCTTGGATCAGCTCCCTTGCAAGTGAGAGCAGTGAGGGGAGCAGCGATAGTAGAGAAGTTCCGGATAAATCGCCGGTAATAGTTTGAGAACCCTAGGAATCTCTGAATTCCTTTGAGTGTTGTGGGGGCTGCCCAGTCTTGGATGGCTCTCACCTTCTCTGGGTCCATTTCTATCCCAGTGGCGGAGAGAATGTGACCCAAGAATGGAATGGACGTGACCTCAAAAACGCACTTTTCCAACTTGCAGAACAGTTGATTTTGGCGAAGACGTCGTAGGACTTCGGACACTGTCTGTCTGTGAAGTTGGAGATTTGGAGAGAAGATGAGTATATCGTCTAGATAGACTACGATGGAGTGGTACAGCAAGTCCCGAAAGATATCATTTACAAACTGTTGGAAGACAGCGGGGGCGTTACAAAGGCCGAAGGGCATCACCAGGTATTCATAGTGGCCGTCGCGCGTGTTAAAAGCCGTCTTCCACTCGTCACCTGGACGGATCCGGATCAAATTGTAGGCCCCTCGCAGGTCCAATTTAGTAAAGATTGCTGCCCCTCTGATCTTGTCGAATAGTTCTGCGATAAGGGGTAAGGGATAGCGGTTTTTAATGGTGATGTCGTTCAGGCCCCTATAGTCGATACATGGCCGAAGACCGCCATCTTTCTTTTTCACAAAGAAAAACCCGGCCCCGGCCGGAGAAGTAGATGGTCGAATGAAACCTTTGTTTAAGTTCTCTTGAATGTACGAGGACATGGCCTCAGTCTCAGGTAGCGACAGGGGATAGATGCGGCCACGAGGAGGGAATTTCCCGGCCACCAGCTCTATCGGGCAGTCCCAAGGACGGTGAGGAGGCAGGGTGTCGGCACCACCTTTACTGAATACATCTGTAAATGAACGATATGGTGCGGGTATCGACAAGGGTGGAGCTGAAGAGGATGAAGGACAGTTACCCTTACGTTGTGGATGGGTCTGGTAGACCGGGAGGATCTGAGGAATGCAAGTAGACTGGCAATCTGTTCCCCAGGCCTTGACCTCCATATTGGTCCAATCGATGTGTGGGTTATGTTTGGAGAGCCAGGGAAGGCCCAGGACCATTTGGTGTGAGGACTGTGGAAGAATGAAGAATTCGAGGGTCTCTTGATGTAGAGCTCCTATGAGCAGTGTCACCGGGGTGGTCTGATGGGTGATTTGTCCACTACGAATTCGACTCCCATCCACTGCAGTGAGAACCAGCGAGTGATCCAGGGGTTGCACAGGCAGGGCATGTTGGGTAACAAAAGAAGAAGAAAGGAAGTTTCCCGCTGCTCCAGAGTCCAATAGGGCCTGAACTCTTTTTCTCCCTTGGGGACACACAAGGGTAACCGGAATGGTGGAATCAGAAGAAGAGGGAGATGGAAGCAAGACTCCTAATCGGACCTCCCTCGGGGAGATTAGGAGCGGTCGTTTCCCGGCCGCAGCGGGCAGGAAGCCAATAAGTGAGCTGAGGAGCCACAGTACATGCATAGATTCTCTCGCCGTCTTCGGGACTTCTCTTCGAGAGAGAGACGGGAGCGGTTGATTTGCATGGGCTCATCTGTTGACACCGCAGGAGGCGGGGTTGGTTTGGAGGCTGGTGCGACATTGGAAGGAAATCGAGGGCGAAGGCGATCAGAGCGATTCCTCTCAAGTTGGCGTTCTTGGAGTCGCAGATCGACTTTGTTACATAATGAAATGAGTTCAGCCAGGGTGGAAGGAGAATCGCGAGTTGCTAACTCGTCCTTGATGCGCCCGGCTAGGCCGTTCCAGAAGGCAGAAACGAGAGCCTCTTCGTTCCATCTGAGTTCGGAAGCCAGGGTTTGAAATTGTACGACATATTGTCCCACTGGGCGACTGCCCTGACGAATCCTTAGGATCTCCGTGGCTGCGGAGGACACTCTGCCAGGCTCGTCGAAGATGCGACGGAAGGAGGCCACAAATTCTTCATAGTTATTAAGGATGGGATCCGCACGCTCCCAAAGGGGGGACACCCACTCCAGGGCTGGACCCGCCAGTAGGGACACGATGTAAGCCACCCGAGTCTTGGGAGAGGGGAAATTGGAAGGCTGGAGGGTAAAATGGACGTCACATTGATTCAGGAATCCTCGACACCCCCTCGGGGACCCGTCATATTTACTGGGGGTTGACAGGTGTAGCTGGTGAGGAGCAGCTGGCCCAGGGGGAGCAGCAGGGGCCGAAGCTCCGGAGGTTGGTGCTGCTGAAACTGAGGGAGCCGCCTGAGGTGATGACAAGGTCTGGAGAAATTGAGCCACTTGACGCTGGGTAGTCTCTACTTGTTCCAATCGAGCCATGATGCCTTGAAGAACATCCGTCATGGAGGCCTGTGCTTCACCCGATTCCATCGGGTCAGTGCAAACTGTCACGGCTAAAGGGCTGGATGGAGTCGTGTGGTGCACAGGAACCGGAGACGGACCAGGAGGAGTAGGATTGAAACGTGCAGGTTTAATAACGGATTTCATAAATGATAAACTTCACTCAAATACTTCTTTAAGTGACAGTTGGAATAAATTAAATAGAGTCCAGCACAATACTAATAACGGGCAGGGAAATCTGGAAACGTATACTTGGTGAGCCAGAGTACATAGATGAGGATCCGGAAGGAGGTTGATTTGATGACAGAAGAAATGGATCCGGATGACTGAAAGATGATGGAATGAATGAGTTGTATGAAGGAGGACAGCGGGAAGCTGTGCAGGGTAATTCTGGGACACAAGCAGGAACAAGCACTAGGTAGGATTTGCAGCATTGGTGTCAGGAGAAAACTTCCTTGTAGCAAGATGCAGGGAGCAAGGCACCAGAGTCAGGAGAGAAAGAGCCAGGATCCGGGAATCAGCTAGGAGTTGTGAATGACTCCAAAGACTCATTGCACTGACACTGAACAGCCTAGGCAGATCCCCTATATCCCCAGGGGATGGCTGCCATTGGCTGTCAGCACAGGATGAGGAGGGAACCTCCACTCTGGGCCAATCTGTCTCCTGCCCTCAACCAAGATGGCGACGCCGGCCTCCCGGCACCACTACTGCTGCCATCCCTACCCAGAGCTGCCGCTACCCGCACACCGCAGACCGGAGCCTGCACACGCTAGCCGGCGGCGGGCGCGGACGGGTGAGTACTGTACCCGCCGCGCTCCGTCGCGGCTACGTGTGACAGGACCGTGCATCGAACCTGAGGGGACATCAAACTGACACGATTTGGGCTGATTTAATGGGCCAGTGTATGGGGGCCTTTAGGCTCACTCGGACGGCCGATGCAATGACTGGTGGTCTTGGTGGTTATTCAAAGCTGCGTCTCCAGATGGAGCAATCTAGTTTGCAAGGCCAGCAGTGGCATCTTCTGTCCGCAGACCGCTCCTGTGGAGTCAGAGCAGGTGCTGTCAAACTCAGTCCTCAGGACCACACACAGGTCACGTTTTCCAAGTCACCCGGCAGGTGCACAGGTGCATTCATTACTCATTGACACATTTTAAAAGATTCACAGGTGGAGCTAATTATCCAGATGTAATAAGCTTCAAAATTTATAAAATGGAGAGTGATAAACAACCAGCCAATCAGCTCCTATCTATCATTTTTCAAACACAGCCTGTAGCATGTCAGTTAGAAGCTGGCTGGTTGTTTGTCACTCTTTATTTTATCACTTTTTAAGGCTTAGTACAACTGGCCCTCTGTTAGGAGACCTGAGACCAGAGGACCAAGTTTGAGAACGTGTGCATTAGCGTATTTTCACATTGCGGTAGCGTCTAAAGACTCAGCAGCGATTATAATAGCATCCATCTCATTATTTGCCACGGCCCCACTGCCACCAATAATAACTAGGCTTCTTAGTAACAGCGGCATTACCATATATTGGGCGGGATGTATTAAAATACATCGCCGCCCGCCCGCTGCGATGCCAGCGCATATGTACTATCATATGCGGCTGGCATCGCGGTGCGGTGACGGAGCCCCCCCCCCCCCCGCGATGCCTGTACTCTTGTGTGCGGGGGTCTCCGTCACCTCCCTGCTGCCTGGCTTTCCCCTCACGCCGGGGACAGCTAAGCAGGCTGTCCCCGGTGCCTCCTCCTCCCCCCTGCAGCCGGAAGGATGTCCGGCTGCTTCACTAGGGGGAGGAGGGGTTTACCTTCCGGGGTCCAGGAGGACCCTTCGGGAAGGTAAGCCAGAGGGGGGGTCGGCGAGGCGGCGGGTTTGCGTCGGAGGCGCCGGGCGGCGAAAAGAAGCCCGTAGGCTTCTATAGGGTATCGGCACCCAAAGGTGGCGGTACCCTTCAATGCGGTATCAGTTTTGATACATTGGAAAATGCGGTAAAACCGGGGTTTTACCCCATTTTCCGTTTAATACATCTCGCCCATTGTCTACCCTAATTAAGTCCACAATAATCTTCTGTATATGGTAAATGAGCCGCACGTTTTCATATATCAATGTTATTATACCAATAATATATAATACCAACTACAGTAACAATATTTAATGTGCTGTGGATATAAAAAGAATTACCATTCTTCATATTTTATTCTCTCACATCATCAATCTAAAATCATTTATTCAAGATCTCCTACCACTGATGCTTCACCAAACTGATATATACTGTATGTGTGTGTGTGTACTGTATATAGACAGACAGATCTATCTACTGTATCTATCTATCTATCTATCTATCTATCTATCTATCTATCATCAGATACTTGTTGGGAATAAAAGCAGGCTTGAGTACTCAATCTCCCCGCTTTCAGACCACAAATGCAGGGTCGCACCCAGACTTTGAAATGGTTCAGTCCCGGTGCGACCCTGCATTTTGGTCCGTTCAGATCGCTTCAGCGAACCGGAAATATTGTCCCTGATGTCATGCGGGGACGAGGCAGAGCGGTGGCGTGTCATCGGGGGTGGGGGAGGAGGCAGCGCTTAGAGCTGGCACTGCTCCAAGCACTGCCTCCTCAATAGTGTGACCGGGAAACTGGTTGCTCGACCCAATTAACCCATTCACACTGCACAGCAACACGACAACAAACCGGTAAGAACCCTTCTTTTTTAACAGTTCGTATTGCCGTGTTGCTACCGGTTTGCTGGACCCAGTAACCCCTTTTCACATCGCACCAATTACCGGGTCAAACCGGCAAGAAACCGGCATGAACCTGGTAATTAGGTGTAATGTGAAAGGCGTATTAGAGACACCTTTAACTGCAATTGCAGCTGTGAATGTGAGGATGTCTCTGCCAAAGTTGTATCTCTCGCCCTTTACTCCCTGCAATATTGCCGAAGTTTCATCATGTTGAGGGGGGACCATTGGTGAGCAGCAATTTTCACACTATTCCAGAGTCACATTAAGGGTTCCATCTTTGACTAAGTCCCACCAGGACTTTGAATCATTTATAATCTATCCAAATACTGTATTCCCTTTGCTTTATGTGTTGTGTTTATTCTTCTACTAGAATATAAATCCTATGGGGCCGGTTACCTAGTTGCATCAATAAGGCTGAATTTCTAGCACCTATGTTGCCAGTGGTAGTAGTCATCTTACCACTTTACTAGCCAGTCTCTAATGGCTTTGCACATGCGTGACCCATCTGTGCCAGATCACGCACGTGCAGAGACACCTTTGGAAAGCAGTTGGTAGGCTGGATTAAAGCCTGGTGGAGATTGTGTACTGGGGGCAGCACAGGAGAAATCCTAAAGACGGGAGTGGGAAGTTGTTTATCAGAGATGGAGAGGAGTCAGTCGAGTGTGTGCAGATAGGAGGTTAGAGAAATGCGGAGTCATCGTGAGCTTAGTACAGTAAGTGTGTAAGAGGAGTTTGAATCAGGTTCGGTATAAGATTGTGAGCTAGTGGGGCAGCAGAAGTGGAGTGGCGATAGATAGACCCTATGCTGTAAATATCTTTAAAAAAAAACCAAGAAGTCTCAAATTCTATATTCATAAATTATTGTCCTATCTAAACCGTACCAATTAGTCCAATCTGTCTTCATATCTTAAGTTCTCCAACCTTTTTGTAAGCTTTGTTGCTCTTCTCTGGATTTTCTCCAGTTTTGTGATGTCCATTTTAGTACATATGCGATGTGTGGCGTGATTTGCTTAATACATCCTGCCCTCTGTGTCTTTATTTTAGGTACGGTTATAGCATTTATGTATTGATTCATGCACATGGTCATTCATCAGCTGTTGGCATGTTTAATACCAAACTGTATATATACGGTGCCATAGCTATCATCACTATCACTGCTCATACATGCCAGCCTGATCCTGGGTGCAGTATACCAGTCTTATAACTGGCATGTTTATAAATCCGGACAATTCTGCATAACCTGCAATATTATTAGCACACTCTCGACAAACTTATTCTATGTGCGATTGCCCCGATTATAACCCTTTAGCTGCAAGTGGAGGTTAGACTCAGCTGTATATGACTCAGTATCACCTGTAAGTATAAACAATGCAGAATTATGCAAGATCCGCCCACAAAACTGACTTCGTTCAGCTCCTGTATGTACATTTTCATCATATCTTGGGACAACAACAACAACTATAATAATAATAATAATAATAATAAAAAGCGATAGATAGATAGATAGATAGATAGATAGATAGATAGATAGATAGATAGATATGAGGGTGATAAAACAACATCCAGCCAATCAGCTCCCAACTGTCATGTTGTAGGCTGTGTTTAAAAATGGAAGTTAAAAGCTGATTGGTTGGACATTTATCACTCTTTATTACCCTCATGTTTATCTCTTTTTAAGGCTTAATACATCTGCCCCTATACAGTATATCTATATCCATACCTATATCTATATCCACCACCTTGATGCCTCACCAGATAAATACACTTCGGGTGACCAGGGACAATACATGTAAAGAAGGTATGAATGCAGCATACTGTATCATTCGTCGCTTCTGTGTTTTGCTGCGTAGAAGGACTCACATATGTGTGTGCCAACATTCAGGGGTGAATTTCTAATGCAAAAAGAATTCGGTCATTTCACAAATTATTACCTAAAAAAGCTGATATTGTGATAATGTGCTTCTGGGCATTTCTATATACTGCTGCTGGATTGTCATCCCTGTCTGACCCCTGTGAAATGAGGGCTGTGTTTGTTTACAGCAAGCCATCATGTGCTTGCAGGGGAAGGCGCTGTCTGGGTACGCCGTGTTGGTGTATCGTGTTTTTGTGCATTTGATCTATATTCTCACTAATATCCCACCACAGCTCCATTACCTCCCATCTGTGTTTGTATGGCGGCCTCGCGGTGATTGGATTAATGGAAGGCATTGATATGCCAGAGCTGGCAGTGCTGCTTCCTAATTACAACTGCAAATAAATGAGAATAAAAGTACATTACAGGCGATCGCGGAGATCTGCTGGCAATTACAGCTAAAACCCAAACCCCAGGAGTGCTTGGCGCTGCCATTGGCTGTCAGGCCAATGAAAAATGTATCATGTTTTGGAAGAAGTGCATTAGGGGCTTAAGGCAGTCACTGAGGGAGTGAGCAATTGTGAGGTTTTGAATGAACAGAAGAGAACGTAGATCAGGCAGACAGGAGACACTCAGCAAGTTGTTTAGATCGTTCTGCTCATTAGTACAAATGGTCGAAATTGTCTATTAAATACAGATGAGATGAGAACAGGATGTTCCTCTCTTTGGCCGTCAGATCCCTCGCTCCCCGGTTTCCTTCACACAATAGGAACAAAATGTAGACACCTTTGTGTTGTTTGCATTTACACTGTGCGTTTGGAGTCATACACAGAACATTCTCTGTGGCATTTCTACAGAAAAATTCTATAGATTTCTATATTTAGGATATGTCCTAATACCTGTATAGATTACATATTTTTGTTAATATGATATATTTGTATCTATGTAACCTGATATATTTTATAATTTGACATCAGCAAATCTTTCCTTTCAATGACATCAGCAGGAAAGGTGAAGTCATTCTCAGCCAATGATGTCATCAAGGACTCAGGGAGTGCGAGGTCATGTGCTGCCCCCACAAGAAGAGGATCTCATAGATCTGACCCATCCAGTAGAATAATACTGAAGGGCATATTTAGAAATACTCTATTATAAGTGATGTGTAATGCTGGGTACCCATTAGGATGATGTGTGTTCCAGCTGTCTAAGGCAATATATTGTGCGGCTGTACACACTGCATGATCCGGTGTATATATTATGTGCCACATTTACCAGCATACTTCTATCAGGGGGGTTCAGATGTAATGATATATCAGGGGTGTTTGTGACGTAACGATATATCATTCTATATATCACCTAATGTGTACCTGACCTAAGAAGTAGCGTGCCCACATCATAATAACAGAGGCTATTAATACTTACATACCACTTTTTGAGTACATGGACCTATCAATAAATAATGAATCACATTCCTTCTTTTGCAGAATAATTACATTTTTCTTTACACGTATAGGCGGTCGCCATTGCCAGGAAATGTAACTCATAGTTTACAGCGGGAAGGCCATCTTCAGGTGGCCTTAGCTGTTGGGGTCAAACTCCAGAGTTCTGTGCTTGGCAACCCGGGCAGCTTTGAAACCAATGAGGTCTGTGGCTGCTGTTGCAAATGTACGGATCAAAGAACATATGGAGATACAGGAGTACATTTACATGTTGCCTATGGCAACCAATCACAATCCACTTCTTATTTAATTAGCGCCTTCTAGATCTAGGAGATAATAGATCTGATTGGTTGCTATAGGAAACGGGATACGGTCATTTGGTCTACAGCATGTTGGTCGACAAGCATTAGGTCGACACCATTAGGTCGACATGGTTCTAGGTCGACATGGTTCTAGGTCGACATGGGACAAGGTCAAAATGGTTCTAGGTCGACAGGTCATTAGGGCAACACAAGCATTAGGTCGACATGGTCTAGGTCAACATGGGGTTTTTCACTGTTTTTTGAGCCGACATGTGCCGACAGGCAGTATTTCATGCCCTAGCATTGCGAGCGATGCAAGGGGATGCGGTGCACTTTAAATTGTGTCCATGTTGACTGTGTCGATACTTGGGTAAAAAACAGCGATAAACCCCATGTCGACCTTTTGACTGTCGACCTAGACCATGCTGACCTAATGCTTGTGTCGACCTAATGACCTGTTGACCTAAAGCCAGGTTGACCCAGAACCATGTCGACAGTGCCCCATGTCGACCCAGAACCATGTCGACCGTTCCCCATGTCGACCTAATGGTGTTGACCTAATGCTTGTCGACCAACATGCTTTAGACCAAATGATCCCAACCCATAGGAAACATCCCATCTTCAATAGAACTTACCGCATAGTATCTGCCGCAGCTGCTCCTTAATACATTTGGGGGATCCTTAATATTTACAGGAACCAGTTTTTGGGGGGATTTTCCACAAATATTATTTGATAAATCATGAAAAATGTTTGCGTTTATTTTGATTGGCTGATTATCCAGGAGTCTCTACAGACTGTCTGCATCCACTTGTCTGACGTAATCCACAGCTTTTATTTTTTCATTGTCCATTTTCCTTGTACAGTATTTGTGAAATAATCACACAGTCCATAGGAGACAGTATATAATCTTTACTATATACTATATCTACTGTATATTATAGATGAAATCCACAAATTATACAGTGATGAGAAACTTGTTTCCAGACGTTCCAGTTTGTGTTCTATTTCATTCCGTGCATGTAACCATTGGTTGAGTATATCACCGGCATCTACGGAGGTATTTATAAAATAGGTCATTCTGATAATGCCACCTCTGTCTTACATGAAAATGGCCCTTTGACCCATTTTACTGACAGATGTTTCCTTACAGTTCTTCCAAGTCATCCTAGAGGACCATGACCTATATAGTAGTAAGCATTGTACAGAAACTCACTAGATGTCCATAATATACTATAATACCCTATGGCATGCCATATAGCTGTCAACTTGCAATGTATGTGTGCACAGTGCTGTGTAATAATCCTGTGTTTAATTCTAACAAGAGACAGGGCTTGCTGGACATATGTCTGCTCCCAACATCAGCTGCTTGGTTACAGCCTGCCTGTTTTACTGCTCTGTACACTGAGCATCTGACAGCGTAATGTATAGAGCACCAGGGAAGAGTTACATGTGTGCAGAGGGGATTATTCTCAGTCAGTGTATTACATAAGGACATCATGGGCATGCAGATAATGCAGAGATGGAAGCATATGGAATTATAGTCAGTCAGTGTCCAGCTACTGTATGCAGCAGAAGGGCAGTATATGTGCCAGGGTTACGCTTATCTGGCGCTGCTGGCAAATGGGCAGACAGTACAGCAGACAGCGACACCTCAGGCAGGTAGGAGGAACTGCATGGGTTCTCAAAGATGGCGAGTGCTAGAATGAACACTAAAACTATTTTATACATGAAGAGCGACATTCAGTTTGCAGAACTGCAGCCATAGACATTTTTCATGCATTATGCACCTATCATTTGTACCGTTGCTCCTGTTTATACTTTATGTGTAAGCATGATAATAGTGAGGTTTCATTATCGTGCTGCATCTAATGAGAAGAGCTGGGAGATCCTGGGATTTTATTGTTAACGAGATAAAGTCATAGGGCTAAAATGTTATATGTTTCATGGCGGTGAAGAGTGCAGATTATGCTGTGATTTTGCTGGTGCATTTAAGATATCAATTTTTGCTTTTATGTGGGCAGAACTGTATCAGCTTTTCCTTTCAAAAATCAAAACGCTGATTTATTTCATGTGACAAAATTAATGAATACTCTGCACTTTCATCAAATTTGAAGTTAATACATTTAAAGCTAGGTCTCGATCTGGCACACTTGGGAGGCTGGGGGTTTTGAGTTTAGCATGTGGCCGCTGAGACCTTTTACCTCAGTAAAATAACTAACTCTTAAAATATCACAGTGGTGACAGATAACGGGTTTTTGATCTATATATTCAAACAGACACCTTTATACGAGGCTGCTAGCATTCACTAATGAAAGACTGGCTACAGTGGAGTTCGTGTGAGGAATATATGCCAGTTAGGGGCATGTGAGAAGAAGGCTGGTGGGCAGGGGGGCTTATGAGGAGAAATACTGGGGACAGAAGGGCATGTTGGATAAAATCTGTTGGGTAAAAGTGATAATTTAGTCTAAAATCTAATGGGCAGATGGTGGTATCTAAGAAATTATGTGTGCAATGTACAGCTGGGTTCATACTGAGCAATACATCATCTGTACCAAAACAATGGACGTTGTAATGCTAGCGGGTCAGCGGGTGTGTTCACAGACATATAACGTCAGCCCTACAACACAGCCAATACATACTGTATGCATATTTATCGGCCAAACTGGTTGTGGGCCGGCGGTCATGTGACTGCAGGAACTACACCTCACAGATGGGTAGGCCAATGCCTGACCATCTCTTATGTGAGGATTGTTATATTGAGCAGCCGGCAGGTAAGTGTATACACTTAACTGAATCAATTCCTCGGTTGGTGAGATGCATATTGCTGCAGTGTGTAACCAGCTTAAGGGAAGAAGTGCAATTCCAACAAAAAGTGGACATGGGTCATGAAAAAAAAAGTTGTTATATTCAAAATATGAATATCCCAGTGTATCAGTCATAGTCTATAGTATTTAAAAAAAAAATAGGTTGGTTTGGTAACAGTGTGTCACATGACATGCTGCCATTTTGTCTTATTTCAGTAGTGGTTACAGACACTGAATGTGATTGATTGTGATCACTTATTATCTGAAAGCAAGGGTAAGAAACGTATTACTGTATTGTTGTATATAACACAAGTTGAGGACATGTTACTGTCCGAAACTATATGTTGATAATCAGTATTTCATGTGGTTTTATGTTAGTGAAAGAGTTATATGTGGCATATAAATGGTAAATGCATGATATTTACCAGATCTCTAATGGTTTATGAGAGAATTAAAAATTCCTTTGACATTTGTTCACAACTTATTTCCTTTGGCAGTTCTGTACTGTAACCGATGTAACATGCTTAACGTAATGGATGTAACTTAGTTTATGTTACATGTGTTACATTAACAACATATGCCCATTAGCTGTTCACGGCTCTCGATCCCTCCAGGCAGCCGTGATCCTGGCCTATTTGAAGTTTCCCGACAGCAAATTGGTAGGCGGGATTCAATGTCTGATCGGTGAAAATGGGGCGTGGTCCCGAAAACGGCCGTGTATTGTGGATCTACATCAAGAATCGCGGCAATCCACGGCCGATATCGGCAGAACAGCCCGACAGCTTTTAAAGTCGGGCTCGTTCTGCCTTGAACCCTCTTCAATGCTGTTGGTAAAGACAGCATTGAATAGGGCGCCGCCGCTAATTCTCCTGTCAGAAATAGCGGAGGATGATTGCATACCCCCCTATGACTGATGCACTGGGAAATTCACATTTTGAATAGCCCAATTTTTTTTTTCCATGACTCATGTCCACTTTTTTTGTGGGACTATCACTGATATAAATGGGAATGAAGAGTTCTGTGTTCGGGTGATGCCTCCAGCCAGAGGTGGGTGGTTATGGGCAAAACAAGATGATAAGATATGGTACCCATCTGCAAACATTGTTAGAAAGGTAAATGACCCTGTACCAGTTAGTGCAAGGGGCCTTTTTAATTTCCTGATTAATGTATTTGATGGTTACATCCATGACGATTTTATGGTTACATCCGTTACGCATACATTCCTTTAAATATTGTCAAGGTAATAAGAAAAAACTTTACTGAAAATTGTACTTAAACAATATGTGTGGTGTATGCTTTATTGTTAAAAAGTATGGAATAAATATTTGTTGTAGTTTCAGAGAAATCAGACATGTATTTTATTTCAGAAATTACCATGTCTTATCATGGTTACATCCGTTACATTTAAACAATGAATTGATTTATAGCAGACAACAATGGTGAGGCTTGTTCACACTTCATATTTTTATTCACCAGTGGTAGATACATCTGTGGTAAAATTTTGTATTGTAAACAAAAACAAAAAATTAGACCCCAAAAAATCATTGTAAAAGTGTTTTGTGATTTTTTTTTTATTTTTGGTTCTGTTTTGAAATCTAATACAGATTAAGCCGCCGACAGCCAGCCAGATTGCATGTGCTGGCGCAGGCTGGTGGACGGCGGTCTGGCTAACTGGGACGCGCGAGAATCTCACTTTCTCGCACGTCCCCGTCAGCAAAATGTTGGGGAGCGTCAGGGAACAGCGATCGCCAGCTTCCCTGTCCGTCTCAGCTTCAAGTAGATGGGCAGGGAGAGGGGGCGGCAGGCTTCTGCGGATGGGCAGGGGAGACAGGCCGAGGGCTCAGACAGAACCGGATGAGCGAGCTTCTCGTCAGAGGACGGTGGATGATGATTGGCGATAGACTCAAATGAGAGCTGCTCCATCTGTACATAAGTTCTGACTCAAACATTGAAATTTTTTTATATTTTTTCCTATTTTATTTTCCAAAATTAGTGGAAGTTTGTGAAAACCTGGGCATCGGGTATTAGGGAGAGGAAGGGCGATAGTCTGAAGCTTGGCGTAGGTCACCGAGAAACTTGTAGCGAGGGAGGTTGGAGTTAGCCTGTAAACTACAACATTTAGTAAGAGCCAGATGATGGAAAATGCATACAAGAGGCCCAAATGTGTCTTTGTACATACAGTACCCATGACTTACAAGTATTTAAACTCTACTGCATGATGTGAACTGATGATGATGATGCCTGCAGGCCAGTAAACACACCCAAGTAACCAAATATAGTATTAAGTGGTCCTGCTGCAATATAATAGCAGATTGACCATGTACTGAGCACTTGTTTTTTTAAACTGTAAATCATGTTCCCTGCTCATTGAGGATGTATGTCGGCTGCCGGTTTTATGTTTTATAGTGTGACCGTTTTATACATTTAAAATGTTATATTTGCATCTTATTCCAATTGACTAATGTAATTATTATTTTCACTTTCTGGCCATTTACTGTAATTCGTATGAATTGTGTAATATCCCATCCTGTGTACTCACAGTGAAGACTTCTTCTATAGTATTCCTGGCACATCTGCTCCTGTTACTTGGAAGGGGGGTGGAGGGGGTGACGCGTTTGCTACATATGGAGCGCCGGTCGCATCTAGACTGAGGATTTTGGGCGAGATGTACTAAGCCTTGAAAAATGGGGAGTGATAAACAACCAACCAATCAGCTCCTAAGTGCCATGTTACAGGCTATGGGGCAGATTTATCAAGCTTGGAGAAGAGATAAACTGGAGATAAGGCAAAAGGAGATAAAGTGCCAGCCAATGAACTGTGTTTGAAAATGACAGTTGGGAGTTGATTGGCTGGTGCTTTTTCTCCTTTTACCTTATCTCCAGTTTATCTCTACTTCAGGCTTAATAAATCTACCCCTATGTTTGAAAAAGGACAGAGGAGCTGATTGGCTGGTTGTTTATCACTCTCCATTTTATCACTTTTGAAGCTTAGTACATCTGGCCCTTTGTCTTAAATGCCTATTTATTTTCCTTAAGTCAAAACTGCTTTCTGTCAGGTTCACAATCTCTTTTAGATGATTTGGGAAGAGAATATGTCACTTTCATTGTCTATAAATGCCTGATTTTTAACTTGACAGTCTGCATTTTCTGCTTAAGTGAAAAGTAGACATTTACTGTCACAGTCCTCAGTCTAGTTTCATCTCCGCTCAGGCAACAACATTTACATTTTTACCAAGTGCAGTTTATATCTTCATGTACAGTAGACGCACATTGCATCCACCTCTGGGTAAGGCCCGGAAAGCACATTCATTAATAAAATGAATTACAGCTACTACAATCATGACATATGGCGCCCTTACATTAAATCATGACAGTATGGCCCCCTTACACAAAGTTCACAATAGAAAAAAATCTTAAAGAGTAAAGTTGGGGCAGTGATTCCCAGACTTTGTCCATAAGGTACCATGACAGTCCAAGATTAAGGATTGCCATGGCTGGGCTCCAGAGGCATGAGTTCTTCTCAGTCGCCCAGAGGCAAGTTGGAGTTTGGTGCCCCCCACTGTCACACATATGTTGTGTGTCAACATTCACCTGTGCGTAGCATCTCAGAGTCCAGCAGCATTGATGCTGCAGCGCAGGCAAAGTGGTACCAGGCAGGAGCCACCTTGTCCCCTATTGCAGCTGTTAGCAGGGATCCTGGTATAGAGCCAATGAACTAGAGGTGTGCGCCGCCAAGCTCCATTGCACTTGGCTCCTGCTGTGAACCACACAGCTGCTGCTTTACATGCAGGTGCCCCTTCAGGGCATGGAGCCTCCATTGTCTTTGGGAGTTATGCCCCTGCTGGGCTCAAATTGACTGATGTACTGTACTGATTTAGGCAACATAGGCCTAGGCCCATGTAACCTGGACCATCAGGGTGCCACGAGAACTGAGTTTGGAAACCTCGGAGCTACAGTAATTTCCTCTTTAAGTGGTATAAAAGGAAAACAGTCTTATCTAGAATAAAATTATGTAGTTCTACTTGATACATTTAAAGATAGCACAATGCACAAAACAAGAAAAAGATATATGAAAATGTATCTGCACGAGAACCATAGAAACAGAGGGAAAGGTCTGATAGATGCGTCTTTAGAAGCCTCTGAAAATGGAATTGTAGGCACAGCAGGGTGGGAAAGCATATCTTACGGGACTAAGTTAAATCAAAGGAGATGCAACATAAATGAGCCATGGACCCAGGGGTCCTTTGATGCATACCCCGCACTGGGTAAAAAGAGCATTAAATAGCCATGCAGTTGTTAGGCTTTACTATACAATAGCAGGCAATACTACACATTGCTATGCAGCGGCACATTAGGAGAGAAGGAGGAACGTGAGCCTCCTCAGTTTCGGGTCCCCTCCTCTCTTTCGGGCCACAGCGTCCCGGCATACACGGCAGTAGAGTCTAAACACAAGAACGCAGAGACTCTACTGTGCATGAAGGCTGCTGCCTTCATTGGACAAGTATTAAAAATGAGTGCAGTATGGGCCCCCCTGGAACTTGGGGGCCCATTTGCACCGTGTACATTGCACCCATTATAAATACGAAACTGATTCTATGGAGTGTATATATAAGCAAAAACATTACTATACCACATATAAAAAACCCTACTATTCAAGTCTGAAGAGTTTTTGCATGCCTATCAGAGGCCAATAGGGGCAGATTTTTCCATTTGGGGTGGCGGTCTTGGTCAGGGCTGTAGAGAGGTTTTCTGCCTCCAGGTGCTGAGTTGGGGTGTGGCATAATCTAGGCTGTGACCACTAACCAGGGCAGATGAGAAGGGGTCACCATTTGCCAATCAGCCAGTGGCATATTTTACCTAATCGGGGGATCGGTACATACAATCAGTTTCATACCTGGGTTCGGCGATCAAGATCTATTTTCTTTGGTGGCAAAATCTGCCCAGTGATATTCAAGAAGATGGTGCAGGTGCTCTAGAAAGCAAAGTCTCTGGCACAGTGCTAGAGTCTGGGCTTCCCGAAGATGTCACTGGGAAGATGGTTATTAAACCGTATGGCAGTGGTTACTAAATCAACTTTTAACAAGTTCTGTATGTTTTGCAACAAAATTAAAATTGAAGGCTGCCACATATGTTCTTTGGACAGGATAAAGTGTGCAGTTATAGCCACTACCGTATAGTACCCAATAGTAATCTGTCATACCCATTGTTCTTTGGTGAGAACACTGTCCCCCGACTGATTAATAACCAGTGTTATGGCTATTAATCGCCAGTAGATAGTGACGCGTGGGGTCACGCATCATTCTGGCCCCTACACACACAATGATGTACGGGAATTTTCTGAGCGATGTAGTTAAATTAAGTAACATCACTCTGAAAAATACCAGATTATCGCTAAGTGTGTAGGGCCCATTACCAGTAGATGAGCGTCCTGCTATGGAAAGTCGTCCACCCCCGGGCAAATCGCCAAAATAGGCGAAAATCACTCAATGTGTAACAAGAAATACAAAGAAAGAATGTCTCTGTGTGGCGCACCAAAAGGAGTTAAGCAATAAAAAAAAAGAGTATTATTAAAACAAAGCGAAATAAAAAACACAAAATTGACAAATACTTGGACGTGATAAAAACGTGATATTGCTATCCCTACAATGTGGGGCCCCAATATCACATATATCTTTTTAATAAATGGTGTGAAGGTCAGAGAGGAGCGTATTGTTACTGTTTTTCACTTGTCATAGGTGTATTTATACCATAGTATAACTGATCAGTGGATACAATTGGGTCACAGATCTATTCAGTTCAATTGAAAATGTATAAACTCCGTGGAGCTGTAGAGGTATCACTTTTATCAGGATGTAAAGTGCATTATATATACACACAAATGTGTGCAGGCTAATCTTCTCCTAGTTATCTTATAAATAGATATTATTGCAGATAATACTGCATTAGTGATGGAGAACTCCGGGCGGGTGCGCGGCTTCAAAGATAAATGCAGTGCCGCTATGAGACGGGACCCGAAGAAGACTGTGATCTGTCTCCAGTATGCCGTACAGGCAGCAGATATGCTGTGGATTAAGCCTACATGCACCTGTCTCTTGAACGGATAGTCCACAACAAGCGGTGAGGTGCGCCGCATGCTATCCTGTGTAATGCTCACACAGAGGTCGCGGTCACAGACGTCACGTGCCGCACCTCTGGCCAGCAGCTCGGAGACTCGCGTACCACTGAAACAGTAGGCTCTATCTAAGCAGATCAAAATACATTCATGGGGAAAGGGGACATGGGGGCACACACACACGAGGTGTGTGGTCAGCGCACGCTTCGCTTAGGAGCTTCGTCAGGACCACACACTCCTTTTGGTGCGCCACACAGAGACATTCTTTCTTTGTCTTTCTTGTTATGTATCCAATGTCCAGTGGCGACACACCCTCCAGGCAACATTTTACTTAAATGTATATCAGATATTGAGGGGCCTTCTCTATTTACATTAATACTCTCCGGTGCGATTGGTTTCTGTTTCCCTTTTTGTATCACTCAGTGTGTATGCACTGAGCGATTTTCAAGCCATCGTTTTTTTTTCCCAATCAGCTCTGTGCATACATGCTGGGAAAAATCGCACTGTGTGTATGGACCTTAAAACTGGCATGGTAAACACCTTTTAAACAAAACACTTAACAGATGTAAAACTAACCGTAGTTCATGTGAAAGTGTTCTACAAAATACACATTATGATCAAAACAACGTTAAACAGAGATGCTAAATTCCTTTTATGATGTTCACTTAAATATCTTCACTTTGGGGGAAATTCTGGTTCACTCACAAAGTGACATGTGCAGAGAAAATTATGCTGCCCATACACTTGTGAGATATTGTATACAATCCTTCAATTTCAACCTCATCTGGCCGTGAAATCAAATGATTGTATGCACAAAATGCGTACCATTCGACGCAATGCGTGGGCACGCCACTCAAATGTCGCGTCTCATGGTCTTATGTACTGCACATAATATTTCTCGAATTTTACGTGCGGTCGAATGCTGTTTTGTGCGCATGCGATTTTTCTAAACTGCGATGTGAGATTCTTGAAGAGTTCTGGACACTTCCTGGCCACTCCACATCCACCCACAGTGCACATGACTAGAGAGGAGACTGGATTCACGCTGCTGGGGAAAAGGTAGGCATGCTACACCACTGACCACCAATGTTTTTATTAATTTGTAAACGACACTGTCCACTTTATATGCTGTATACTTTAATGCTGCACCACTGCAAGTACAGGCCGCTCAGTCACATGTGCACACCATTATACTGCCCACCATTTTAGGTAGGCTACACCACTGACCACCAATGTTTTTAATATTTTGCAAACAACACTGCCCACTTTATAAGCTGTATACTTTCATGCTGCACCACTGCAAGTACAGACCGCAGGCACTTGTGCACACCATTATACTGCCCACCACTATACTGCCCCACTGCCCACCATTATACTGCAGCAGGCCCATGTGCACACTGTTTTATACTGCCCCTCTGCCCACCATTATGCTGCAGGACCCTGTGTCCCATTATTTTTACCCACTGCAAGTTGCTGCCTGTGCCCTGTCCGCCATTATGCAGGCCCATTATGCTGCCCCACTGTCCATGTGCACACCATTTGTTGCTGCACCCTGCACGTCAATGTATTATCATAAACACTGCACCAAAATGTAATTCAAAACAAACTTTATTTTACAACACCAACTGCAGTAAACCCACTTTGAATATAAACAGTATAATAAAAAATGCATCAAACTTTATTTATCAACAATATATACAGATGTGTGGGTTTTTTTTGCAGATGTCGCATGAAACGCGGAACTTTCTTTTTGGCTTTATCAGCCTTTATCGTGAGGAGGAGTGCTTGTGGCTGACGTCTACTACAGCAACAAACAGAAGTGGGAGGCTGCCTACAACCGCCTGGTGGAGTACTTCAAGCCCACGCACTTTGCCGCATCGGTGACCTGGGTGCGCAAGAAAATTGCCAACATACGCACAGTCTTCGTAAAAGAAAACAGGAAGTTCGAGGAGTCCAAGAGGTCGGGGGCGGGTGCAGACAAGGTCTACATTCCGCAGCTCTAATACTACAAGGAACTCAACTTCCTGTTAGAGAAGCGGTCACCAAGGGAGTCGCTCGTAGTCATGGCAGAGTCCGAGGAGGATCTGGATGCGGAGGAGGAAAGAGGGTAAGTTGATATTGTTATTGTTTGTAATATCTGATAGATTCCTCCTGCCATGCCACAGCTCCCTCCCCATTGAAAAAAGCATTATAGCTTTCAAGGACCTGTTTGGCCCTAGCAGAGCCGCATAAAGAAACATCTGGAGCCGACACAGAGGAAATCTGGGCTACCTCCACTGGCTGGTTCGGGTCTTCGGGTCCTGCTGGGAGCAATGGCATTCTTTTGCTTGCCTTGCGATGCAGCATGTTGTGCAGTAGGCAGCATGCTGTTACTGCATAGTTAATTTTGTCCTGTTGATGGGTCGGTGGAAGATCCTGAAATGCCAAATGCATTCTCCACAACCCTGCGTGCCCTAGAAAGCCTGTAATTAAATATGCGCCTCTCGTGGTTCAGTACTCTTTGTGGGTAGGGCTTCATTATGTGTTCGTGCAGTGCGAAGGCCTCGTCTGCCACGATCACTAATCCCAGGCCATTCTTTGTTTGGTCAGGAGGTGGCAAGTTAATGGCCGATCGTAGAAGTGGGTATTCCTTAGGGACCCGCCATCTAAGCATCGCCCATTTTTCCCCACATCCAGGAAAATAAATTCATAGTTGGCGTTGACCACCGCCATGAGAACAACGCTGAAGTAGCCCTTGTAATTGAAGTAGTCAGAGCAGCTGTTGGTGGGTTTGGTGATGCGCACATGTTTCCCATCAATGACCCCGCCGCAGTTTGGGAAATTCCATCGCCTGTCAAATTCCTCTGCGATGGCTTGTCATGCTTCAACGGTTGTAGGGAACTGTAAAACAAACAAAAAACATGTTTTAAAATGAAATTTTTGTTTTTTCCCAATAGTCACAAGATCTATTTATATTGCCTGAATATCGTGCCCCTGACCTTAACGAGCTATCTGTTGAGGAGACTACGCCACCGCAACAGGGTACCAGGAGGAATCTGCGCAGAAGAAAATTTAACGAACCTGTGTAACCTGCTCCGCGAACTCGATGAATTTGATGACTTTGTATCGTACATCATGAAAACCATGCACAAACTCACACCGCAGCAGCAAGTAGACTGCCAGCGCTTGATGAACGAAGTTTTGTACAAAACACTCACAGGCCAAGTGACACCAGAATGGAACCTCAGTGGCCCACCACCCCAAACACCTACTCCGCATGTCCCTTTCACTTACACCACGCCACCCGCCACCTACCCTTCCTCCAGTACCCATCCTCATCAACAGCCCATGTACCATTTGGGTTATGCCCAATCAACGGCCTCAACTTACCAACCGCCTTCTCACACCCCTCCTCAAATCAACCATACTACACGTTTCCACCACCACGCACCCCCATCCAACCAACCTTCAACCACTCTACAGTCTTCTCCTCAAATCCTATCTCCCCCCCAAACCAGCTACCCACCCCGAACCAGCCACACATCCACCGTCACCTCAGCAATATACACATCTATGATGGCAGATCAGGATGAGGTGGAGGTGCCTAGTCTATTCAATGTTGGTTGATTTAAATTAAAAAAATGTTGTAATGTTTTAGATTCAGTCCACTTTGGGCGTATATAACATGTGTTTTTAGGAAAAACATACCCAACAATAGTTCTGCTGGGCTGTGATATGGCATTTGAGTGACATTGCACACATGCAGCTTGGGGAGGGTAGGTGGTAGCGGGGAACCATCTGCCTGCCCCAAGCTGCATATGTTTAATGAACCCCTGAAAGCGATGTCACTCAAATGCCATATCACAGGCGGCACCACATCTGTTGGTACAGTATTTATATTTGATGTTGCACTTTGCGATAGTTCTGCTGGGCTGTGATATGGCATTTGAGTGACATTTAGATTTAAATTTGATGTTGCACTTTAAGTAGATTGCGATAGTTTTTCAGTTTTCCAATAAAACTTTTTGCTAAAATGGCAAGCAATGTGTGGTGTGATTTTCTTACCTTACAATACTTGGACTGTAAAACCTTGATTATGGCCTTGCAGGTTTCAGGTATGACGCGTTCCGAAGCCTGCGCAGAGATGCGTGTCCCATACTTCAGGTCCTCAAAGGACTGTCCAGTCGCCAGGAACCGCAGGGTAGCCACGAGCCTCTCCTGAGCCGAGATAGGAACCCTCCATCTGGTCTCCCGCTTCTCAATATAGGGGGTCACCAGAACCAGCAACTCCTGGAAAGTGTCGTCATCCATCCTGAGAAAGTTTTGGAAGTCCTCCGGGTAACTTTCGCGGATATGAGCTAGGAGGGGCATGTAGGAGCGCTCAGGCCTTTGCAGCAGTCAGGCCCTCGTCCAACATGATCTCTCTCTTCTCCATTGCTGGACCCTCTCCCTGTCTCCTCTCAACTTTAGAACAACATAGCTCATCAGAGCTTGATATCAGTGCGCGGTAGTCAGCAATGTGTAATGAGCAGCAGGTATAAACCAAACCTCTCTAGTCACAAAGCAAACAGGAGTGCGGGGAGTTAAAATGGCTGCCTGTTTATATACCCCACCCCCCTCCAGATAGGACAGCCCTCTATTTAAATTTTTCAAGATCTGTTTGATAAGCTGGTGTGTTTTTTAAAGCATTTGACGCGATCGCATTCGACCATGGGATCCCACCAAATTTTTTTATTGCATGGTACATTCGATAAATCGCATGATCGAATGCAAAATCAAATGCATTAAATTGTTTTTTCATGCTATTTATCGAATGGTGAGCTTCAAGGGAAATCGAACCCGAGATCGAATCAAATGCAAATGCACATATGTATGGGCAGCATTAAATTTGGGTGAGTTATTGTGTTTCTGTGCAGGGAAAATACTGACTGCTCTATATTTACACTGCAATATTGATCTCACTTAGAATTAAAACCCCACCCAAATCTAATTCTCTCTGCACAAGTCACATCTGCCCCACCTGCAGTGCACATGGTTTTGTCCATTTGAGAAGGAACTTGACTTTGCGAGTGAGCCAGAATAAGGGCCTTTATTCATGAGCATTACTATGATGTTTTTGTGGTAGTAGGAATCAATTTTGTTTGACGACCGTGTCCTGCCCCCGCCCAATAAGTGCACGTGAAAATGACATGACGCACAATCCTATTAACTCCATTTTTATCATTGACTCTAGTAAAGCAAAGGTTTCTGTGAATAACCTAAGGTCATTATGTAATTAGCTTTGGCTAAACGTATAATCAAGTATGACATTTCCGAGTATGTTATCATATTATCTTGCCATTACATTTTCCTTTTGGAGAGTGTGTTTTAGATATGTTTTAAAATGAACAAACCCTGTTCCAAAACGATTTACCCAGGGTAGTCATGTTCCGCACTCTACCTCCTTGCTGTCACCAGCTTCTGCGGTAGTATCTATTTTGCTTGTCATCTGATGCTTTTAGCCGCCACTTTCAAGAAAAATAACATTGCTTAGTGGAAACGAATTTAATGCACCCAGCACGGCTTAAGTTACATTGTATAAAAGCATGTTAACCAGGCACAGTTAAATAACATCAAGCCCCGGGTGTATAATGCAAATGTTAGCTGCCACGAAACACATTTCCTGCTGTATAATATCCCATTTAGTTAATACAGAGGAAATATTATAATGCAGATCAAGTACATAAAGGAAATGTAATGCGGCAGAATGGCATGATGTATTGATGTATGGAAAGCATGGCGTTTGCACGTAACACAATCCCTGGGTTGACAATTTCTAGGTTCCACTAGTGGTCGACAGGGACTAGGTAGACATACCATAGGTCGGCATTGACAGAAGGTCAACTCAAGCTTAAGGTCGGCATGGGCAATGCTGACACCCACAAGGTGTTTTTTTATTTTAGTAGACCGATTTGGTTCATACTTTAATATCGAAGTGGGCATAGAGTGAGAATATAACAGTGTGTTGAGTGCAGCGAGGCACCGTGTCGGAAGCATGGCGAGCCATGTCGACATATGTTGACATATACACACAAAAAGCTTTGAAAATACATGTGGACCTTGTGGGTGTTAACCACACCCATGTCAACCATAAGCACGTGTCGATCTTCTGCCAATGTCGACCATCAATGGTTGACCCAGGGTTGCCAACCCTCTTGGAATGGCCGGGAGGATCCCGAAAATAGGGTCCCCCTCCCGGCCCCCCCGGAAAGGTGGGCAACCCTCCCGGGTTCCGGCGGTCCCCTCCCCCCCCCCCCCCCTCTCATTTACCTGGGGCAGAAGCTTGAAATTGCAGCTGAAGTTTCCGCTGAAGGGGGCTGGGCTAAACATGCAAATTGTGCATATTCCGCCCCCTCATCGGAGACCCGCATATTGCGGGATTTGCATCACTGGGGCAGTGACTGATGGTGTCTCCATCAGGCCCCTCCACCAGAAGTGACAATACGCTGCAATATTTCTTCTCGCTCAGCGCAGTATACATAATAAATGGGATGCGTATGCAATACATTCTAAATACAATTTGACCTTTTCATCCCCAGGCATACAAGTATGCTGTATCAAATGTTGCGTATCAAATGTTATTATGGTGTATCAAATATTATTTTATTATGCACACTGACATAGAAACATAGAAACATAGAATTTGACGGCAGATAAGAACCATTTGGCCCATCTAGTCTGCCCCTTTTTTTACCCTTCAGGTAAACTCAACCCTTTTTAATCCTTATTTCTTTGTAAGGATATTCATATGCCTATCCCAAGCATGTTTAAATTGTTCTACTGTCTTAGCCTCTACCACCTCTGATGGGAGGCTATTCCACTTATCCACTACCCTTTCTGTGAAGTAATTCTATCTAACATTTCCCCTGAACCAACCTCCCTCCAGTTTCAGTGCATGTCCTCGTGTTTTATTACTTGTTTTCCTTTGAAGAAAATTTCCCACCTGTACTATGTTAAAACCCTTGATAGATTGATGAAGATTTCTATCATGTCCCCCCTTTCCCTTCTCTGCTCCAAACTATACATGTTAAGATTTTTTAGTCTATCCAGGTAAGTTTTGTGATGTAGGCCATGAACCATTTTAGTTGCCCTTCTTTGTACACTCTCCAATGTATTTATATCCTTCTGAAGATATGGTCTCCAGAACTGGACACAGTATTCCAGATGAGGTCGTACCAATGACCTATAAAGTGGCATTATTACGTCTTTTTTTCTGCTACTGATTCCTCTCCCTATGCAACCAAGCATCTGACTAGCCTTCCTCATTGCTTTGTTACATTGCCTCCCTGCCTTTAAGTCACTTGAAATAGTGACTCCTAGATCTCTTTCCTCCTCAGTAGTTTCCATTATAGTACTCTTGATACTATATTGAGCCTTTGGGTTTTTGAGTCCCAAGTGCATAATTTTGCATTTTTTTAGCATTAAACTGTAGTTGTCATTCTCTTGACCAATTCTCAAGTTTACTTAGATCATCAGTCATTTGATTTACCCCTCCTGGTGTGTCTACTCTGTTGCATATCTTTGTATCATCTGCAAAAAGGCATACTTTCCCTTCAATACCATTTGCAATGTCACTAACAAAGATATTAAAGGGCACTGGTCCAAGTACAGATCCCTGGGGTACTCCACTGGTAACATGTCCCTCCATAGAATGCACTCTATTTACGACAACTGTCTGTTTCCTATTCTGCAACCAGGTTCTTATCCATTTAATTGTTTTATAATCCAATCCCACACTTTCAAGTTTATTTAGCAGCCTGCGATGTGGGACAGTGTCAAATGCCTTACTAAAGTCTAGATATGCCACATCTACAGCCCCCCCTTCATCTAGTATTTTGGTCACAGAGTCAAAAAAGTCAATGAGACTTGTTTGGGACGATCTCCCTGCAGTAAAACCATGCTGTTTTGGATCCTGTAAGTTGTTTAACTTAAGATATTCCACTATTCTTTCTTTTAATAGTGTTTCCATTATTTTCCCTACTACTGATGTAAGGCTCACTGGTCTGTAGTTACTTGCTTCTTCTTTGCTTCCGCTTTTGTGCAGTGGAACTACATTTGCTTTTCTCCAGTCCTCTGGAACTGCACCTGTATCTAGTGACTGGTTGAATAAATCTGTTAATGGCGCTACCAACACATCTTTTAGTTCTTTTAGTATCCTTGGATGCACTCCGTCTGGCACCATTGATTTATCCACTTTCAGTCTTGAAAGTTCTGTTAGGACTTTCTCCCTAGTAAATGTACCTCCATCTACCTTATTTTTATGAATGTCCTTGCAACTTAACTGTGGTCCCTTCCCTTCTCCTTCTATAGTGAATACAGAGCAAAAGTAATTATTTAGATGATCTGCAATTGCCTTGTCTCCCTCCACCAAATTCTCTGTGTCTGTCCACAGTCTTATTATTCCTCCATCTGACTGTCTGCATCTTGTAGGCACTACCTATATTTATTGGATGTGTTGTTTTCTTTACCATTATAGCATTAGCCAAATCAATATGGACAGCTAATCTAAGTAAACAAATGTGTTTATCTAAAGAAACATTAGTAGCAAAACTTCTTACCCTAAGTCACAGTTTGCTAGCAGCAGCATGCTATGGATGAGTACACACCAACACAGATAGAAAAACACTGTGTGACCATGTTCTTTTGTCTCTATCTCCTGTCAGGGGTTCCCACACAGGGGATAATGAGAGTCGTCAGCAGAAACTCCTGAGCAGCTACAGCAATCACAGTGATTCCAGCAAATCTCTGTCTTTGCACAGAAACTCTTTATACCCCTTTCACACCAGCCAAAATTCTGGGTGTGCCCCTGGAACAACCCACTGCTAGCGCTGGTGTGCAAGGTTCCTGGGTCAAATTCCCGGGTTAAATTTGTCGGGATTTCAACCCTGCGGCCAGCAGGGCTGTTCCCGCGACCAGCCTGGATTGCTGTCTGGTGTGAAAGGTACTTACCCAGGTCTGGGCTTCGGGCAGTGGGGTGCGGGCGGCGGGGTCCAGACTGGGGAGGTCTGGGCAGTGGCGGCTGGGCGCTTGTAGCGCTATTTGCTGGGCAGCGGGGCTCAATTTGTAAACTTATTGAAAAGACTGGCCGGATGCTCTCAGCCAATCAGTGTCCTGCCAGTCTTTTAGAAAAAATTCAAATTCAGCAGCACTTCCTGCCCCATATAATAGGTAGTGCTATTTGCTGGGCAGTGGGACGGAAAGCGCAGCTGAATTTGAAAACATTTTAAAAAGACTGACCGGACGCTTTCAGCCAATCAGCGTCAGGCCAGTCTTTTCAATGTGTTTTCAAATCCAGTGTTTCCCGCCCGCTGCCCGGCAAATAGCGCTACAAACGCCCAGTCACCATTGCCCGGATCTCCACAGTCTGGACCCCGCTGCCCAGACCCCACTGCCCGGACCCCACTGCCCACCACCCAGACCACACCAGCCAGTAATATGGGCTGATCTCAGGAGCAACCCTGCAGTATGGACCCCGCTGCACGCCACCTTCTGCCTGGACACCGCTGCCCCCCTCACACCAGAAAATACAGAGACATGGGTGGTGTGAAAGGGGCCAACCTGGGAATGTCCCTGTTTGATCCATGGACCATTTTCCCGGGTAAGTCCCTGCATTTTCTGGTGCAAAATGGGTATTCGTGTCACCCCTGGCAGAATTCTGGAGATTAGGAGTATAATGCAGGGCAGCAGGAGCTTTATTGCAAAAATGGGAGCCTCCTGCAGGATTCGGGGGTGTAGGCAACTGTGGCCCCTAGTTTAACACATTATTAAAACGGGTTGGGATCGTTTGGTCGAATGCATTATGGTCCAATGTCATTACATCGAATCCATTAGGTCGAATTGCTAAAAGGTCGACATGATTCTAGGTCGACATGGGAAAAGGTCGAAATGATTCTAGGTCGAAAGGTCATTAGTTCGACAGGTCATTAGGTCGACAAGGTCATTAGTTCGACATTGTCTAGGTCGACATTCACAAAGTCGACATGGGTTTTTTCACTGTTTTTTTACCTGAATGTCAACACAGTCGACATGGACACAGTTTAAAGTGCACTGCATCCCCTCGCATCGCTCGCTGCGCTCGCGATGCGTCGGGCACGGTGCCTCGCTACGCTCGGCACACTATTTTATTCTCCCACCACGCCCTAGTGGATGGTAGGGCATGAAATACCGCCTGTCAGCACATGTCGGCTCAAAAAACAGTGAAAAACCCCATGTCGACTTTGTGAATGTCGACCTAGACAATGTCGAACTAATGACCTTGTCGACCTAATGACCTGTCGATCTAATGACCTTTCGACCTAGAATCATTTCGACCTTTTCCCATGTCGACCTAGAATCATGTCGACCTTTTAGCAATTCGACCTAATGGATTCGATGTAATGACATTCGACCATAATGCATTCGACCAAATGACCGCATCCCATTAAAACAGTACTTGGAATGTTTCTCTTATCCAGGGATAATTCTGGAGAAAACACAGTAGGAAACATGACCTAAATTCTAGCTCTTAGTGACATTTATTAATGACCACAACCTACTGTATGAAGTAAAACTAGAAGCAAATAGAATAAAACTATGTTACTTTAATTAACTTTCTCACAAAGTCCAGTTAATTATAACTCTGAGCCTATTATTTTATTCGGGGGTCAGAATGACTAAAATCTAACACTATAGGGGTATGGATCATTGGACAGACAGCAACTTGGTCGACACCACTAGGTCGACATGCATAAATGTTGACATGGGTTAGGTTGACAGGGTCATTCGGTTGACATTCATTAGGTCGACATGGGGAAGGTCGGCTGTCAAAAGGTCAACATGGGGTTTCTCACTTTTTTGTCCCGAACAATAAAACGTAGAACTGCGTCCCCTCCCATGGCTCGATGCGCTTGCCACCACGCCTGTCGGCACATGTCGGCTCAAAAAAAAGTGAAAAACCCCATGTTGACCTTCTGACTGTCAACCTTCCCCATGTCAACCATGCATGTCAACCTAACCCATGTCAACATTCAGTCATGTCGACATGCATGCATGTCAACCGTATGACTGTCGACCTAACCCATGTCGATCCTCCTGCATGTCGACCTTCAGTCATGTCGATCTTCACTCATGTCGACAGGGGTGGTGGGTAGTGGTGTTGACCTAATGCCTGTCGACCAATGCTTGTAGACCTATTGACCGTATCCCCACTATAGCCATATATAGGCAGTCCTGCATCCCGGCCCATCTATCAATCAGCTGCTGTATACACTGCAATATGTGTCCATTACAAATAGCTGAACTTTAAAAGAAAGGAAAGTCCGGATGAAATACTTTGGAATGCTAGCGGGACTTCCGTCTCACCTCTGTCACGTTCTCACCAATCTTTTTATAACCTGTGCAAGAAACGAGAATTCAGTGCCACACGTGCTTATTACAACTGAAAACCAATTGAACCAAAAATAAGAGTGACTGCACGGGCTCTATCTGTTCTTCATGTCAGTGCCTGTCTGATCCGCTGCCTACTCAGGTAACGTGTGCTAAAGGTGTCCTGTGCAACGGGGAAGCATAATGATAACACACAAGTAAGGCTTTATGACAGTTGTGCTGTCACCCGGGGTCAGAGAGATGGCACAATTGTCCTTAAAATAGCAACCCTAATTCATCTCTGTTCTAGTTAAATAGGCGCTGTCAATATTTTTGAAAATACTGTTGGAACCTTTTAAACAGTTTGGGATCTGTAGCAAAGGGGGTGATTCAGACCTGATCAGGTACACGCCGCCCTGCCAGAGTGAAATCCTGCCCCGTTCAAGCCTGAGACTTACTCAGCTGCTGAGATAGAATCACTCGGATCGGGGCCGGAGCTGACGTCATGCTCCCTCCGCTCATACACCTGGGCACACCTGACCTTTCCCTGATACTCCCATAACATATCCAGGTACCGCCCCCAAACGCTTTTGTCAATCAACTTGCATACGGGCAGCGATCAAAAAATGAGCAGGATATTATCGCAAGATGACCTCGCGGATGTGTACTATGGGCCGTATGCTTGCGCAGTCTATCGATAATTGCCCAGCCTGAAACATCGCAGTGATCAGGTCTGAATAAACCCCAAAGTCATATATATGGCAACAGCTTTTGCTAAATTCATTTTATTATCAGATCGTAAAATTTGCCTCTTGATTTGGATTTTCGGTGATTTGGAATTGTTTTCCTACTGGAATTAAAATAACTGCCTGCAGTGCTGCTGTCATACTGTATGTAAACCTTAATACCTGTGTGTCAGGATGGGGACGGTGTTACTTATTAATGTTGTCTCTTCTCCAGAATTTGAAACTGAGGCAGTAAAATCTTCTAAATGTTAGATGTAGAAGAAAAGCCCACAGTCAGGGCCGCCTACAGGGGGGTGCTGTGGGTACAACTGTCCCGGGCTGGAAGGGCCTGGGCAGCTCATTTTGCCCACAGTAACCCTCCGCTGTGTGCTGCCTGTGCGGCGCTTGGTCCTCAGCAGGTCTCGAAGCACAATTTGCAGGAACCCGGCAGCCAATTAAAATGCTGCACCGGCTTTTGATCCAATCAGAGCTTGTGTACCATTAGCCAATCAGAGTGGCTGCCGGTACACAAGCTTTGATTGGCTCACCCGCCAGTGCTGCATTTTTATTGGACACCGGCGTCCTGCATTAAACAAGCTAGGCTGTGCTTCGGGACATGCTGAGTCGGTAAGTGAAGGGAAGGGGGGGGGAGGTCCGCGCGCTACCTCTTGCACTAACAGCTCATCCACCACGCCAAGGGGGTGGACTGGAAATCAGTTCCGGGCCCCAAAATTCCTGGTGACAGCCCTGCCCACAGTACAGCCAATTGGGTGCTATTCTATCTGCTTCTCCAAACCTGAGTAAGGATTCCAGGGCAATGTACATGTGGGACCTGGTAAAGCCAGGACTGGTACTTAAGCCAGTATGGACTTACTTTTCGGAGCGAAGGCTGCAGAAATCTTTAGATGGTCAGCGAATGATCTCATCTTACAGCTTGGGAAATAATAGTTTAACAGCAATGATACCTATACGTTAAACACAAGCAGCAGTTACTTTTGCTAGTTAAGTGAAAGTCCTGTCCCCAGCATATTTGGTTTACCCATTGTCAGAGAATAGAAGCCCCCTCAGACTTTTACTTTATTTGTGAATATTTTTGTAGTTTGTTTTATTGAGACTTGATAAAAAATAAAATATAAACCCAACAGGCATGTGGCAAAGAAAATATAATACGAGGGCAAGTTATATGAGTATAATAAAATGTTTTCATGTGTTTTATGGCCAATTTAAGGGACAATATAAACTACACTGATAAAATGGTAGTGGCAGGGGTCCTCATAAAGCTCGGTGGGCAGGACTCTTCCCTAAAAAATGTAGAGTGAACACTACATATATGTAAAAATCATGTGCTCAAGGGATATTTTATGTGCTATAGAAAGACAGTAATGCTGTTATGATTTACAGGGGTGTGGACTGTTAGGTCTACACCAACTAAGTCAAGCATTGAGTCGACACCACTTGGTCGACAGACAGCAAGGTTGACATGGGTCTAGGTCGACATGGGTCTAGGTCGACATGGGCCTAGGTGGACAGGACATTAGGTCGACATGGGCAAGATTGACAGTGAAAAGGTCAAACATGGGGTTTTTCACTGTATTTTGACCCGAATGTCGAAACAGTCGACATGGACACAGTTTGAAGTGCAACCGCATCCCCTCGCATCGCTCGCAATGCTTTGGGCACGGTGCCTCGCTACGCTCAGCACACTATTTTATACTCCCAACAAGCCCTAGTGGATGGTAGGGCATGAAATACCACCTGTCGGCACATGTCGGCTCAAGAATCAGTGAAAAACCCCATGTCGACCTAATTATTGTGTCAACCTAATGACCTGTCGACCTAGTGGTGTCGACCCAATGTTTGTCGACCTAGTTGGTGTAGACCCAATGACCATATCCCCATTTAGAGAACTAATGAAAGCACATGAAGCTGAAGTACATAAAGGGTTCACTCACTGTACTTTGCTTACTTCTTAATGTTGCTAGCAAATTTTGGGGGCATGGCCTTCAAACGTGTCACTGTTGTGAGGCCACGCCCCCATTTTGCCGCTGCTGCCCCTCTGCCTGTTGGGAATAGACGCAGTGCGCATGCGCACAGTGTTTATTCCCCACTTACAAGCGGGTGGCAGCAGGGACTCCCAACTGTCCCCCCCATAACGGGACACCGCTGGCCCTGGGCAGGCCACGGGAACATCCACAAAAACCTTGACGTTCCCGCGGTAAACAGGACAGTTGGGAGGTATGTGCATCTCTCAGTTCTTAACTTCCTGCGCCATGCCACCATAATCCTCCTTGGAAGCATCTCAGCTGTTTCTCTCAGTGGGGCAGATGTATTAAGCCTGGAGAAGAGATAAACTGGAGATAAAGTGAAGTTAAAATGAAAGGAGATAACTCACCAGCCAATGAAATGTGTTTGAAAATGACAGTTGGGAGTTGATTGGCTGGTGCTTTATTTCCTCTCATTGGGCCAGATTCTCTAAGCTTCAAAAGTGATAAAATAGAGAGTGATAAACAGCCAGCCAATCAGCTCCTACCTGCCATGTCACAGACTGTGTTTGAAAAATGTCAGGCAGGAGCTGATTGGCTGGCTGTTTATCACTCTGCATTTTAGCACTTTTGAAGATTAGATAATCTGGCCCATTGACAGGTAGACAGAGTTGCATCCTATTCTGAGGCTGGCATATGCCAATGGTATGCCTATTTCAGATGGATATTTTACACTTAGCATGAAGTAGGCACTAATACTGATGCCGACACAAAATAAGAATTCTGTGCGCATAAAAACCTGCATCTATTCACATTAGCATTCCATATGCAAAAAGACCTGCATCTAGGCCCTTATTCTGGTTGGTGCGGTAATATCCGCGTGCGTTCGTGCCGCCGATGTTTTGTGTCTGCGCATGTGCAGAGGCGTCTCTGCGCATGTGCGAGCGGGATGCACGGCCACATTCCGCATGAAATGTGTACACTACGAACAGGGGGTGGAGAGGGGTGTGAAGGGCTGTTTGGGCTCATTACCATATGTTTACACCCCGCGTTTCATGGGCGTTCCCATGCAAATGCTGGGCGTACGTATGGTAATGCGGCCGTGAAGCACGTGTAGGGGGCGGACATATGACATCGCCGGATGTCAGCTGCCCGCCCAGATCCCTGCTTTTGCACGGAGAAATGCCCGTGTGGTCTGAGGTTGCGGGAGCTGGCGGACCACTCGGCCCTGCATTCGATGTTCTGCGACCATCGAATGATGGGGGAGGTTCCCTGAGAGGGAGGAGGTGTATTCGTGAGAAATACACGTGCGGTCCGTTCGGACAGCTTCTTACCGCGTACGGACGGAGTTGGCGATCCGTATGGAAGGCGGGGTTTAGGACGCACGGTGCTGGCCGCATATTCGGATCCGGCCGCACCGATCAGAATAAGGGCCCTAGTGACATTAGCATTCCGTACACATAATGACCTGCATATAGTCAGGTTTACATTTTGTATACATAAAGACCTGAATTTAGTCACATTACCATGCTATACTCATAGAGACCTGCATGTGGTCATATAAGTACTTCATATGCAAAAATACTTGCGTGAAGTCAGATTACTATTCTATACGCATAAAGTCCTGCATCTAGTCACATTAGCATTTCATGTGCATAAAGACCTGCATCTAGTCAAATTAGCATTCCATGTGCATAAAGACCTGCATCTAGTCACATTAGCATTCCGTGTACACAAAGACCTGCATCTAGTCACCTTAGCATTCCGTGTACACAAAGACCTGCATCTAGTCACATTAGCATTCCATGTACATAAAGACCTGCATCTAGTCACATTAGCATTCCATGTACATAAAGACCTGCATCTAGTCACATTAGCATTCCATGTACATAAAGACCTGCATCTAGTCACATTAGCATTCCATGTACATAAAGACCTGCATCTAGTCACATTAGCCTTCCATGTTCATAAAGACCTGTATCTAGTCACATTAGCATTCCTTGTACACAAAGACCTGCATCTAGTCACATTAGCATTCCATGTACATAAAGACCTGCATCTAGTCACATTAGCATTCCGTGTACACAAAGACCTGCATCTAGTCACATGAGCATTCCATGTCCATAAAGACCTGCATCTAGTCACATTAGCATTCAGTGTACACAAAGACCTGCATCTAGTCACATGAGCATTCCGTTTACATAAAGACCTGCATCTAGTCACATTAGCATCCCATGTACATAAAGACCTGCATCTAGTCACATTAGCATTCCGTGTACATAAAGACCTGCATCTAGACACATTAGCATTCCATGTTCATAAAGACCTGCATCTAGTCACATTAGCATCCCATGTACATAAAGACCTGCATCTAGTCACATTAGCATCCCGTGTTCATAAAGACCTGCATCTAGTCACATAAGCATCCCATGTACATAAAGACCTGCATCTAGTCACATTAGCATCCCGTGTACATAAAGACCTGCATCTAGTCACATTAGCATTCCGTGTACATAAAGACCTGCATCTAGTAACATTAGCATTCCGTATACATAAAGACCTGCATCTAGTCACATTAGCATTCCGTGTGCATAAAGACCTGCATCTAGTCACATTAGCATGCCATGTACATAAAGACCTGCATCTAGTCACATTAGCATGCCATGTACATAAAGACCTGCATCTAGTCACATTAGCATTCCGTATACATAAAGACCTGCATCTAGTCACATTAGCATGCCATGTACATAAAGACCTGCATCTAGTCACATTAGCATTCCATGTACATAAAGACCTGGATCTAGTCACATTAGCATTCCGTGTGTATAAAGACCTGCATCTAGTAACATTAGCATTCCGTATACATAAAGACCTGCATCTAGTCACATTAGCATGCCATGTACATAAAGACCTGCATCTAGTCACATTAGCATTCCATGTACATAAAGACCTGGATCTAGTCACATTAGCATTCCGTGTGTATAAAGACCTGCATCTAGTCACATTAGCATTCCATGTACATAAAGACCTGCATCTAGTCACATTAGCATCCCGTGTACATAAAGACCTGCATCTAGTCACATTAGCATCCCATGTACATAAAGGTCTGTGCATAAGGCCTAATTCTGGTTGACTCAGTCCAAGATCTCAGCTTACTGAGCACCTGTCCCCCCCCCCCCGTCATTTTCCCTCGCAACCACGTGAGGAGATGTGTTATGAAGACACGTCCCCTCGTATACCGCCGCTTCCGACCATCGAATGATTTCTCCTAGCTTCACAAATAAGTCAGTGGAAACTGACTTTTATTTGCAAGTGCCGGGATGAAGACGGGCGGGCGGCTGTCGTCCTGTGACATCAGTCGCCCACCCCCTGGCCCATTTAGTCCCTCCCGCATTCCCATGGGGACACCCATGAAACCCCGTCCCCACCATTGACTGCACCCGGCCCGCCCCGATCCTTGCGAATGGCTTGGCGATTACGCAAGTCTCCGAAGCCTCTCGCAAAGGGGACCTGCACATGTGCATAAAAGACCATGCGCAGCCCCACAACTATCGGAACTTGGCCAATCATGCTGTTTAGCGAGTAGATTACAATCACCATGATAGTATTCCATAAGCATTAAGACCTGCATATAGTCCCATGAGCAATACGCATGTAAAAACATCGACATAGTCACATTACCATTTTTTCCCGCTGCACTGGAGCCTGATTGCGCCTTACAATCAGGCCCATTAATTGCATTGTGTTCAGTGTTGCAGGAAAGCGATGAAAGTACACCAGTCTGAATGCGCTCTGAAATACTATCACAAATCACAAGGTTTTATCTACACTTTTAACAGGCGCTCTGTTGTAACATCTGTAACACAAGGTCTCCAAAGAAAAACAGTGCTACAGAATATTTCTAAAAGCCATTTGTTCTTTAATTAGAGATGACAGACTAATTACTATAAATGAGTTGATGAATGGAAGATGTTGATTGCCCACGTGTCTTAACTAACAGGTTTTTGGATTACAAGTCCCCAAATTCTCGGTTAGTAGACTTTGTAAATAATGATCACAATATGCAGTTTCATAAGAGCGTATATTATAACCTTAGGTTACCACATAGATTATCTAACAATTTATTACATGAAAGCTTGGGCTCATATGGCCATTTTTGTTAAATACATTTGTGTGTACTACATACCTCCCAACTCTATGTTGTGGTGCAGTGGGACACCTGCGCGTGCCGAAGGCTTGCGGCTGAAATTTGAGGGCCTGGCCTAGCGGAAAGGGGGCCTCACGTCATCCCGTGACGCCATGCTCCTGTTTTGACGATATGGGGGTATTGCAAAAGGCTGACCCCTCCACCGTGGGACACTGCCCGCCCCGAAAAAAAATGGGACGTTTCCGCAAAAAGCAGGACAGTTGGGAGGTATAGTACTATACCACAGGAAGTAGTGGATTCAGGACGGTGGGCGGCGAGGGGCACTGGGGGAGGCGGCGGAGACCCGGGGGGAGCTCCATAGCCACGGGGCGCGCAAGCATCTCGTGCGCCCCTGGTGGTAGCTGGCCGCTGTCCCTGCAAGAATGAGGCCGGCTCCATCTGTATAGCAGAAAGCAGCAGAGGCTGTGTGTGCCTCCCTGTCCAACTTGCGGAAGCTGCGGTCCGCAGGTTGGACTTCCCCCATTCATGTAAACGGGAGTTATGTCGGATGACCCGGCGTACCCATTTACACCACCCTCTACCCAGGTCCTAGCCGTGTTATACCGAGGTCAGGGCCTGGGTAGAAGTCCCGTGTAAAGGGACACGGCGTGACCCATTTACACCGCCACTGACCCGGGTCTGACCCGCCGATGGGTTTTTGCAGCAGTGTAAAAGGGGTATTAGACTCTTCCTTGGACAACTCTATCTCTCTCTCTCTCTCTCTCTATATATATATATATATACACTGAATATATAAAATAGGGCAGAGCTGTATCCTAAAACACTGGCATGTATTGAATAAAATATCTGGCACCCTAAAACCTTGGAACATAGTCAATAGATTATGTAGCTTGGCATACCTACTGTATGGAAGGCTGAGTCTATATAAAGGTCACCTTGGCAACTCTCCTGGAAAAGTAAAACTGTCTTCTTACTCTGATAACAACATCATTTATTAACTTTGTGAAATTCAGTATGAACAACATTTCAGGTCGACATGTTTTTTTTTACTGTTTTTTTTTTTATGCCGACAGGCAATATTTCATGCCCTACCATCCACTAGAGTGTGATGGGAGAATAAAATAGTGTGCCCGAAGCATGGCGAGCCATGCGAGGGGACATGGTGCTACGTTTTAATATTTATGTTGACTGTGTCGACATTAGGCTGAATAAAAAAGACCATGTTGACTTTTTCACTGTTGACCTTACCCATGCCAACCTAATGACCATGTCGACCTAATGACCCAGTCGAACTAATGACCCTGCCAACCTATCCCATGTCGACATTTCTGCATGTCAACCTTTCTGCATGTCGACATTAAGCCATGTCGACCTAGTGGTGTCAACCTTGGCTTGTTGACCTACTTGCTGGTGACCTAGTGATCTATACCCGAACTGCCACAGATCCAACGTTTTCATGCTATCAATTACAGTATACCATTATATTGTTGATATTGCAATGTGTATGCTGCAAAGTACTTCTGCATAATAAATAGACACAGTAGGCTTGACAGTGTGCAGAGTTTTTCATGCCCAGGCCAATGTGAATAAATGTATTCTAAACTGGTAACTGTGCGCCCTGCATGATCATGCTGAATTTCTAGGCACAGATAACGTGCGGCTGGCAGAAAGGCAAGAATAGTAATGTTTAAAAAATTAAAGTCATTACTCTGCTGTCCTTTGAACAGAGCTGTCCTAGAGCATGCTCCTTTTAATAAATACCGCCCTTGTACAGAACAGTCACCGTGTGCGTGGATAAATTGTAGCAGGAGGATGTAGACTGTGCAGGATTTTATTTCAGCACCAAGGCCAGCGACATGTCCCCGCAGAATCTCCCAGATTCTCTGGAAGGGACCCCCTATTACCCCTACTGCTGTGCTCTTTCAGGCTTCCCTTTCCTGCTCTCTGCTGTTCACATTGTTCACTGGAGCTTATCTGCCACAAGGTTATAAATGTTTGAAATTAAGGGCTGGTCCCAATTCCCTCCCAAGCAACAGTTGCTAAGAGATTTTCACACCCAGGCTCGCTATTAGTGAGGTAATAGATGCCAGCATCACCAAAAGTGGAAACATCTTGGCAGTTCTGAGAAAGATACAAGTGCTGAGGGAGAATTAAACGGACATCCAGCCGTTATGAAGCTTGTACGCTCTTCTGTATGTAACAGGTGAATCTACAAAGTAAATGATGTTTAAAGGACAATAATAGAAAAGCCCATGTTTTATAATGGAAATTGAATGTGGTTTGTCAGCCTTCGCCAAGTCTGAAGAAAAAGACAAACATCCATATCTCGGGGAGATCATTATCAGGGAATGCCCTAATGGCAAGCTCTGGTTATAGGCAAATGACTTTCCCATGCTCTTAGAATAATCTGTGCGATAAATAACGGCCCTGTGTGCACTTTTATTGCATGGTCGTGAAATGTTTAAAGTGATCTGACAGACATTTTACCTTGCCACGCTTCGGGCTCGGTGGCTCGCTGCGCTCACCACACTATATAAAATCAACTCCATGCGTAGCTGGATAGCGGGGGTATGAAATCACCCATGGGTGACTATACAATTAAAAATCGGGTCTTTACAATAAGAAATAGCATCGCATGAATTGTATGCCACTCTATTGCATGCGATACGATGCGATCCAATACAATGAAAAAATCGGGCACCCAGATATTACACAAGTACCCTTCTGCGCTTATACAAAAACAATAAACATCTGTTGTGTTCCACTCCACCAGGCTCGTGTCTATATTAAACTCTTACAGTATATTTAAATACTCAAATGAGAGCATACGTATTACAGATTATATGTGATAGATATATATGAAATAGTCTTAACCTGTGCTACATTCTCGAGGATGCACAGGTGGTTCTATTTATAATTTGACATGCAATCTGCTCATAAATTGCTAATTCTAGTTACAGCATTTTTATAACATATAGGGTGACATTCTATGGGATGAGATCTGCGTTTTTTGGCGTTAATTAGACCACAAAATGGCAATATCGCATTTTTCCGTGAAATCGGCAATTTAATGGGATGTGCTAAGGGAGTGAAATCTCATATTATGTGCGTTAAGGTATGCGGACTAAAAGTGCGAGATTAATTCGCATTTTTATCGCATCCAGATGTTTTCGTACAGAACAGTATACAACTCGCTTATTTAATGCAATGCGCATTTGCAAATTGCACTTTTTAGGTGTCTAATTAACGCACTTATTTCAGACCAGGTTCTGTTTGGCGAAGTAGGCAATACCCTGCACAGATCGCAATGTTCTGTGCAGGGTTCTGGTGTTAAAAATAAAAAAAACAGTTAAAATAAAAAAAAAATGAGCGCGGGGTCCCCCGCCAGAGTATAACCAGCCCCGGGCTCATTGAGCCGGTGCTGGTGACATAAAATCAGGGTCCTCGACAAATAGGGGTCCCCTTGATTTAATGAAACCAGCACCAGGCTCAAGGTCCGGCGCTGGTTCCCAAAATACGGGGGACAAAATGACTAGGGGTCCCCCGTATTTTAAGAACCAGCCAGCAGGGTAATGCCACAGCCGGGGGAAACTTATTATATAAGCTCCCGCGGCCAAAGCATTAACCCCCTGGCTGGTCAGCATGGGCAGGGGTCCTGGGGAAGTGGGGACCTCCCCAATGAAGGGGTCCCCCCCCCTCCAGGACTTACCAGCCCATGCTGATAGTCCGGGGCTGTCCCCGATGCCCCTGGGCGGTGGGCATCGGGCTGATGGATTGTGTAAAAAAAGAATAAAAACTATTGTTTTCTACTGGCGAACTATGAGTCCCAGCAAGCCTACCCCGCATGCTGGGTCTTGGAGAACCGCAAGTCCCAGCATGCGGGGCATTGAAGGGCCCGCTGGCACTTGTAGTTCTACAGTACAAAAAATAGTTAACAAAAACACACTGACACACTGTAAAATAAAAGTTTAATACACACATAACTAGGGTGGCCAATCCCGGGATCGGGATCGGCGGGATCCCGGGATTTGGCCCCCAAAACGCCGGGATTTCAATCCCGGGATTGGAATTTCCAATCCCGGGATTTCGGGATTAAACTGCGCATGCGCAGTTTAATGCCGGGCAGCGTCTGAGCACTCAGACGCTGCCCGGCTTCTCCCAATCCCCGCAGTGCGCAGCGTGACGAGGTCACGCTGCGAGGTCACGCTGCGCAGGGCACAGCCGCACGTCCACGGCTGCCCGCCCGTCCAGCGCTCCCGGCCATCTGCCCGCCCACCCACCCAGCGCTGACGGCCGGCAGCACTCACGGCCGGCCACCCGCCCGCTCACCCACCCAGCGCTCACGGGGACCCAGCGGCAGTGGTCCCTGCCACCCACCCGCCCACCCAGCGGTACCTGCCACCCACCCGCCCACCTAGCGGTCCCTGCCACACACCCGCCCTCCCACCCAGCGCTCCCTGCCACCCACCCGCCCTCCCACCCAGCGCTCCCTGCCACCCACCCGCCCTCCCACCCAGCGGTCCCTGCCACCCACCCGCCCTCCCACCCAGCGGTCCCTGCCACCCACCCGCCCTCCCACCCAGCGGTCCCTGCCACCCACCCGCCCAGCGCTTGGGCGGCCAGGGTGTTTTTTATTATTAGGGAAGCCAATCCCGGGATCCGGGGAATCCCGGGATTGAGCATTTTTCAATCCCGAATCCCGGGATTGAAAAAATGCCCCGGGATTGGCATCCCTACACATAACACACACACACTGATACTTACCTACCTTGAGCCCGTAGGTCGGTCCCTGGGTCCGGGCTCCAGGGCAGAAGAGTCCGGTTCCGGGGCCTTGGTCCTGGTTCTGGGGCTGGTCCTGGGGTTCCGGGGCTCCTGGGCTGAAGAATCCGGGGTCCAGGATCCGAGGTAGTCCCCAGGGGTACCTAAGGAAGGAAATCCTACTCACCTGGTCTCCGGCGACGACCTCGGCATCCTCTCCGTTGGCAGCGCTGCTCCCATCTGGTACCCGGCTCGCAGGACTTTGACAGGCGCATAGATGTTTCCTCCTCGGCGTCTCTAGTCAGAATGATTTCTGGCCAATCAGGAGCTGAGAAAGTCGGCTCCTGATTGGCCAGAAATCATTCTGAATACAGACGCCGAGGAAGAAACATCTCTGCGCATCTAGAGCAGAGATGTTTCTTCCTCTGCGTCTCTAGTTAGAATGATTTCTGGCCAATCAGGAGCCGACTTTCTCGGCTCCTGATTGGCCAGAAATCATTCTGACTAGAGACGTCGAGGAGGAAACATCTCTGCGCCTGTCAAAGTCCTGCGAGCCGGGTACCAGATGGGAGCAGCGCTGCCACCGGAGAGGATGCCGAGGTCGTCGCCGGGGACCAGGTGAGTAGGATTTCCTTCCTTAGGTACCCCTGGGGACGACCTCGGATCCTGGACCCTGGATTCTTCAGCCCAGGAGCCCCGGAACCCCAGGACCAGCCCCGGAACCAGGACCAAGGCCCCGGAACCGGACTCTTCTGCCCTGGAGCCCCGGAGCCCGGACCCAGGATCCAGGGACCGACCTACGGGCTCAAGGTAGGTAAGTATCAGTGTGTGTGTGTTATGTGTGTATTAAACTTTTATTTTACAGTGTGTCAGTGTGTTTTTGTTAACTATTTTTTGTACTGTAGAACTACAAGTGCCAGCGGGCCCTTTAATGCCCCGCATGCTGGGACTTGTGGTTCTCCAAGTCCCAGCATGCGGGGTAGGCTTGCTGGGACTCATAGTTCGCCAGTAGAAAACAATAGTTTTTATTCTTTTTTTTTACACAATCCATCAGCCCGATGCCCACCGCCCAGGGGCATCGGGGACAGCCCCGGACTATCAGCATGGGCTGGTAAGTCCTGGAGGGGGGGGACCCCTTCATTGGGGGGGTCCCCACTTCCCCAGGACCCCTGCCCATGCTGACCAGCCAGGGGGTTAATGCTTTGGCCGCGGGAGCTTATATAATAAGTTTCCCCCGGCTGTGGCATTACCCTGCTGGCTGGTTGTGTCCGGTGCTGGTTCTTAAAATACGGGGGACCCCTAGTCATTTTGTCCCCCGTATTTTGGGAACCAGCGCCAGACCTTGAGCCTGGTGCTGGTTTCATTAAATCAAGGGGACCCCTATTTGTCGGGGACCCTGATTTTATGTCACCAGCACCGGCTCAATGAGCGCATTTAGGTCAAAGCATAGAATGTCACCCATAAGGTTTCATCCATAAATGGGATTTAAAAACATTTCTTAAATTGAAGACTACCATATGCTAATCCGCTCTAAATACTAAAATACTCTGCATTTATTATCTACTATTTACTTCTGTTTGTCAGAAGGAGGTTCTCATACTGACCTTCAACACCAGGGGTTCTCATACTGACCTTCCACACCAGAGGTTCTCATACTGACCTTCCGCACTAGAGGTTCTCATACTGACCTTCCACACCAGAGGTTCTCATACTGACCTTCCACACCAGAGGTTTTCATACTGACCTTCCACACCAGGGGTTCTCATACTGACCTTCCGCATCAGAGGTTCTCATACTGACCTTCCACACCAGAGGTTCTCATACTGACCTTCCACACCAGAGGTTCTCATACTGACCTTCCGCACCAGAGGTTCTCATACTGACCTTCCGCACCAGAGGTTCTCATACTGACCTTCTGCATCAGAGGTTCTCATACTGACCTTCCGCACCAGAGGTTCTCATACTGACCTTCCACACCAGAGGTTCTCATACTGACCTTCCACACCAGAGGTTTTCATACTGAGCTTCCGCACCAGAGGTTCTCATACTGACCTTCTGCACCAGAGGTTCTCATACTGACCTTCTGCACCAGAGGTTCTCATACTGACCTTCCACACCACAGGTTCTCATACTGACCTTCCAACACCAGAGGTTCTCATACTGACCTTCCAACACCAGAGGTTCTCATACTGAGCTTCCGCACCAGAGGTTCTCATACTGACCTTCTGCACCAGAGGTTCTCATACTGACCTTCCAACACCAGAGGTTCTCATACTGACCTTCTACACCAGAGGTTCTCATACTGACCTTCCACCACTAGAGATTCTCATACTGACCTTCCACCACCAAGATTCTCATACTGACCTTCCACATCAGAGGTTCTCATACTGACCTTCCACATCAGAGGTTCTCATACTGATCTTCCACACCAGAGGTTCTTATACTGACCTTCCACACTAGGGGTTCTCATACTGACCTTCCACATCAGAGGTTCTTATACTGACCTTCCACATCAGAAGTTCACATACTGATCTTCCACAACAGAAGTTCTCATACTAACATTCCACACCAGAAGTTCTCATACTAACATTCCACACCAGGGGTTCTCATACTGACCTTCCACACCAGAGGTTCTCATACTGACCTTCCGCACCAGAGGTTCACCAACTGACCTTCCGCACCAGAGGTTCTCATACTGACCTTCCACACCAGAGGTTCTCCATCATTTTCCAACTGGTTATCCATTGACAGCCATATGTGTTCTGTGTACACTCATCATATGAAGCAGTACATCTTTAATGAATATAGGGCCCTATTCAGACCTGCTCGCTAGGCAGCGCATATTCCACTCCCATGCCAAGCGACTCCGTCCGCAGGGAGGAAAAATCATTTGATGGTCTCACACACACCATCGAATGATTTTACCAGCCTTCGCACAGAAAAGTAAGTCTATACTTAAAAACAGTACATGTGCTATAGGATAAATAAGACTGAGAAACATTACGTGAGAATTTATGTCTAACCTATTATTATGTTAAATACACAATAAAACTATTGTCCACTTATGGGATGGTTCCTTTCACAAGAATACAGTAGACTATTTAATTTTGTTATCAGTGTCCTACTGTGATGAATGGGGCTAGAAATCCCTAGAACAGGCATGTCCAAACTATGCCCCCCTCCCCAGCAAACTATGCCCCCCTCCCATCATGTCTTGCCACAGTTTTGCTATTAATGAATGCTAAAACTATGGCAAGGCATGCTGAGATGTGTAGTTTCACCACAGCTGGAGGACCACAGTTTGGACATGCCTGCCTTAGACCAATTGTTGCTGCTGTGTCTGGTTATCACTTGTATGTTCCCAGCTCTGGCCTTATAGAACATATTTCAAGTACCCCTCCTGTATGTATCAGTGAGTACCCCAGGCTGTGTTAGTATCCCAAGTTAAAAACCATTGCATGGATGATAGGCCAGCATACATGAATAATATCCATACATCTGTCATAAGTGATGCTGGCATCCTCATGATATAATTTCCATACTATGGTATGGCTTGTCGGCTAGGTAAGGGCTGTTAGTTACTCCTCCTTGATTCTGCATTATGGTAAAATCTCAGAGCACCAACTATAAGATAAAGGATCTGGCATGTACGGTATACTCCCTGTCTATCGCAGTCACAGGAAGCAGGGGTTTATCTGCTACTGCTACCTGCAAACAGCAGGTACAATAGTGCAAACATCAGTTTCCTGATGCTCTTTCGAGAACCGATAAACTCTGTGATCTCTGTAGGCAGAAACCCAACATTTCCACTGCAGGCAGATAGACACTGGAATCCTATTGCTGAACCCACTGTGTCATTCCAGTGTGATAACAGGGATCCGTATCCACTCAGCTGTAGGATTATGGGGGTTCTAGACAAAGGGTAGTTGTGAACAGTGCTAGAGTTGAACTGAGCAGACAGTAAACACAGATTTAATAAATTAATTTTATTATATAAAAAGAAAATGTGCATTTTGTTCATGAACATATAATAAATGATATTCACAATAAAAAGTCCTATAACTCCCAAAGGGTATTCAAAGTGGTATAAATGATCGTATCTCTGTTGTTTAAAGGGGACTTTAGACCCTGGGTTCAATAATACATGATGTGTCTGTGTTGTTTAGAGCAGCGGTTCCCAACCTTTTTTTTTTCTCCCCTACCCCTCGATTTTCATTTATGAGTACCCCCTCATCTCAATTTGAAATTTAGAAAATTGTGTGTTGCGAAATTAGCAGCAGCTAGCACGGGGTAGTCAATCCCCTCCATATATAGGAATAAAGAGAAACAATGTACCAGCGCTGGCTGAATGGATACAAGAGGGTTCTAAAAAAAAAAAGTAATAATAAAAAAGAGAAAACAATAACATTAATGATATAAACCACATCATAAAATTAAATCTAATATAAAAACTTTTTGAGCTGTATTTGCTGGAATTTCATAAGAGGAACACAGTTCCAACTGGAAGAAATTGGAAGTTATATTAACATTCCATGTTGATGTGTTGGCTGATAAGATTGAGAATAGGAGGATGATGGCGTCCCACATGTACAATTGCTCTATATTTTCAAGAGCTCAACAGTCCTCGAGGTGTTGTCCACTTTAATGCTGGTTAATTAGGGGCAGTGCTGATGTCCCAAATGCAGTATCCAGTTTGAAGTATAGTGGATTCTCAGGACAAATGGTGAATTCTCGGGGCAAACAGCCAATGGAAGGTACAGGTCCCAGTTGGAGGGTGTATATGGTGCTCAACGCATTTCCCCGGATATAGCACTCCGGCTTCCTCAGAAGCAAATATGTTTATTATTAAAAAATATTTTTTAGAACCGTCTTGGATCTATTTTAACCAGCGCCGGCACATTTTTTCTCTCAATTTGAAATATCCACAGTACTTAAAAGTGGAGTTGCAGTGAGAGGTATGCATGTCCTTATATGTCCTTATATTAATGAATAACGGAGGAGAAGTGTGCAGTCAGGAATCGTGTCCCTCTGTGTCTGGCTGCTGGGTGTGTCCTATCTCCGGAGTTCCCGCTAACACCTGTAGGATTAATGCCGCTGTTTCCTCAACCCATGTCAGCATGGGGCAGGTGCTTGCTGATGTCTGAGGGCAGTGCGGGTATCTCCCAGTGTATTTTTGGTCAGGCAAAAGCATCGGAAGGCACTGAGGATGCTGCAGACGGAACCGGAAATGACTCAACGGTAGTTTATCTCCATGGCAATGGGAGACTTCAACTGCCATCAGGAAACTTTTTTCCTCTTCTTCCTCCATTACTAATATTATTTTCAAGTACCCTCAACCAGTCTGCAGTGTTCCCCCAGGGGGTACAAATACCCCTGGTTTGGAACGACTGGTTTAGAGGGTACACTAATGTGCAGGACCACTGTGGATTTTGATTATATGTGTCATACAATATAGGTAATCATGTGGTCAAGATTACACAGTTCCGGTTGACTGCCCAGCTATAGATTTATTACTGAGTGTTGGTCAGAGTCCTTGAGGGTACGTCTGAAATTAGCAAGATCTCCTCGTATGGATGTCAGTCAAAGACAATGGGCTGTGACCTCCTGGTAAAAGATTTGATGCCACTGGTCTGGAACCAAATGGGGAGTAGAATGTGGGTGGGGGATCTACTCCTGTGAATGGTTTTAGGAAAATCATGGCAAATTGTCCTGCAAATCCTTCCCTTGTTTTCTTTTTTATGCTGTTTTTCACAGAACAATTTTTTGCTGCTCATGAACTAATGTAATAGTCTCTGGATAACATTAATATTATTTGTACTCAAGTGCAACTTTTGTATTTTTCCAGATATGCTTTCAAAAGCGCTTTTAGACTCGCAACCCAAAATTAGGTCAATTCGGGTTGTGCAGAATTGCATTATTTCACGTCCAGGCAGAAAACACCATTCAATTTATTGAAAAATGCTAAACACACTGTGTAAGCAAGTACCTATTAATACTTTTAAATGCACTTATGGCTATAACCTTGATATACACCTTTTTTATACAATATATTTGGCAGTCACCCATTTCCGTGACCCCGTGTCTATTCAGTTTACTGCTTTTTGCTCAGAGCTTTCTTTCTTACAAATGAATGAAGAAATGCCACTTGCCGCTGCTGCTCCCTTGCTTGCCGAGGTCACCACATCCCACACTCGCTTTAGTGGCGCTAGTCAGTGCAGGTGCTTCATCCCAAGAGTTTACCGTCTTTATTTTCTTGACCCAAGTTTGTTCCAAAGCCTAATTTTTGATGCCAGATTGATTTGAATGTCATTGGTGGGAAATGTGACTGGCCACTACAATGTGCTCTACGCAGATTTTATTATTTAAGAGGCAATCCCATTTCCTTATTCCTAAGAAACACACACTCTGTCCTGGGATAAATGTGCGATCCTAGCGGTAAAGATGCCGGTGGTTAAAAGGCCGACATATGAAGGATCCCGATCTGTAAGTGCCCTAACCCTCTCCCCCCTTACCCTACCTACTTGCAGCCAAACCCCCAACCCTAACCTCCCTTCTAAGTGCCTAACTCTCCCTCTCCATAGCCTAAGCCTAATCACTCTCTACCGCAGCCTAACCCTAAATTCCCCCCCCCCCTAGTGCCTACACCCCCATAATAATGGGATTATGGGATTATACTGCATCCAGATGACTATGTAGTGGACTACCCAGTAGTTATAAGTGAGTGTACACTGGACACACCAGACTATATCATGTCTCATTGAAATATGTCTTACCATAGCCATGACCAAACATCTATACCCCTGGACCACATTGGCCCCTTGACCCTTCACACCAATAAACTTGTTTTCAAGCCATGTCACAATGGCTTAAAAACCTGCACCCACAGCCGGCTAGAACCGGGTTACTTGGGGACGGTTTTCTTACTTAATACAATTTATTATCAATCATAAATCACTTAAAATTGTAAGAACTATATTCACAATAATATTAATAAAATCAAGGGCTAATAGGGAACACTGGTTATGGGTATATTCCATATTCCTAGGGACAAGGGCTTTTTTCCAGTATTGCTAAAGCAGAATAATTTGTTACCAGTTCCTGATACTGCTTTCACATCGCAAAACCTGCTTAGACCAGGGATTTGAAACATTTCTTAAAACGGGTCTGAGCAAGTTAAACCCCTTTTACATGGCCAGTTGTAAGCGGTATATTACGATTCATTACCAGGTTGGTATCTTTCACACTGAACCCGTTTCACCCATAGAAAACTGGATGTCATTTCTAATGAACTTTTATGGCTTACATTTATGTATTACAGCTAAAAATAAGCCAATTACAAAAGTCTTTAGTTATATATTAGAGAATACTTTGCAGTGCCAGTGATTTGCCTGGCAATGTCTGCCTCCCCTCTTATCTAAGCATCTCCCTCCCCTCCTCATCAGTCCATGTTGCTGTAACTTATGTTTTGTAGTGTAGAAATATGCCAGCAATGCTTTTCCACTACAATGCTATTTCTCTTGTTTCCTGATTCAGGATTGTGTCATCAGGCAGCGAGACAGCCTATCATCTTCTGTGGCACAGTCATGTGTTCAAAATACCGGGTCTGAGGCTTTCACACTGCAAAATGGATTGGCTTTGAAACGTGTAGGATCCTTCTTTTAACACGGTTTCAAACATAGGCGTGCGCAGCACATTTTATTAGGGGGTGCACCACCTATTGTCATAGTTGCCTACCCTCCTGCATTCTGCAGGAGACTCCCTTAAATAGCAGCAATCTCCCTCTCTCCCTCATTAGTCTAGCAATCTCCCTCATTTTACCTATCCCACATTACACTGTTACATTTTTTTGGGAAAAAGGAATGAGAGACAGATACATTTACATTAAATCATCAGCACCATTTCCCAGCACTTTACCAAGTACAGTAGCTCTTACTAACTGCTTTGGGATCATCTACATTTCTATATAAGTCATTTTACAAGATTCCTCTCAGATGTAGCAGTACACACCCACACTTCTAGGTGCCACATTAACAATCTCTTTTCACAATCTCTCCATATATGGAACTAGACACACCCTTTGGGTGGAGCTTGACACGCCTCCTTAATGGGGCGCTGTGCAAAATTCTACTACCAACTATAATCTCCCTGAAATTAGTTACCAAAAGTAGGCAAGTATGCCTATTGTGCATGTCTAACGACACCCATTGGGTGCGTCTAACACCACCAATCAGGCGTGTCTACCATCATCCATTGGCACTCCCTACAATATAAAAGTCTCTCAGCGACAACATAATCTCCGGCCTATTTCAGTCAGTTTTTAATCTTCTTATTACTCTCTGTAACAGTAAATGCAAATAAAGTCAAAAACATATATGGATGACGCAGGTATGTAGTGACATGACAATGGTCTAGTACAATTAACAAGGCAAAATGCATATAATTGAATGATGGGCTCTTCTTTTATAATAGAATACAGTTCTAAAAAGCAAAAGTCTTTGGCAAAAGGTATTGCTGGTTGCTAGCGGCAGGGAGGTGTTTATAAGGGCGGGCACAGCATTAGGGGGTGCCTGTGCACCCCTAACACTCTATGTGCGCACGCCTATGGTTTCAAATACCAGGTTTTTGTAACCAGTAAATTCACTCTGGCACTTTCACACTGCAGCTAGAACCGTTTTGAAATTTTTAAAAAATGGCAATATACCGTGTTAAAGCTGTGGCATGAAAGGGGTACCAGTGGTATATTCTTTAAATGTAACGGTACTTGTTTCCTATCTGGGCGCCCGTCGCGGGCATCGCGGGTACATTTATGCCTGCCCGCGACGCGACCGACGCGATGCCCGCGATTTTCCCATTGAAAACCATGTTAAACCTGAAAAATCGCGTCGGTCGCGTCGCGGCCGGCCATAAACGTACCCGCGATGCCCGCGACGCGATGCTCACGATTTCCCATAGGGAACAATGTTAAAAGTCGCGATGGACCCGATTTTAGTGTTAAATGGCTCAATCAACCCGATTTTGCCATAGGAATCAATGTTAAATGGGCCACAGAGCCCATTAACCCTTAAATGTCCCCCCCAATTTTTGACGCCACCCCACGATCCACGCCAACCCGAAGCGTGGCGAGCGCAGCGAGCCCGCGAGGGGCGGCGGTACGCGTCCTCCGACCTTTTCATGCCCTACTATCCACGTCGGCGTGGTGTGAGAATATAATAGTGTGGCGAGCGCAGCGAGCCACCGAGCCCGAAGCGTGGCGAGCGCAGCGAGCCCCGCGAGGGGACGCGGATACCTTCACAGTTATGCGCGTCCCCTCGCGGGCTTCACAGGTGTCCGTGGCGACCCGGACACCTGTGAAGCCCGCGAGGGGACGCGTCTACCTGTGAAGGTATCCGCGTCCCCTCGCGGGGCTCGCTGCGCTCGCCACGCTTCGGGCTCGGTGGCTCGCTGCGCTCGCCACACTATTATATTCCCACACCACGCCGACGTGGATAGTAGGGCATGAAAAGGTCGGAGGACGCGTACCGCCGCCCCTCGCGGGCTCGCTGCGCTCGCCACGCTTCGGGTTGGCGTGGATCGTGGGGTGGCGTTAAAAATTGTTGGGGACATTTAAGGGTTAATTGGGCCTAATTCAGGGTTAATATGGCGAAATCGGGTCAATTGAGCCATTTAACAGTGAAATCGCGGTCAATCAGCCTTTTTAACATTGTTCCCTATGGGAAAATCGCGGTGATCGCGGTCATCGCGGGCATCGCGACCAACCAATTTTACCCGCGATGCCCGCGATGACCGCGATCACCGCGATTTTTACCCCCGATGACCGCGATTTTGATCGTGGGCGCCCAGATAGGAAACAAGTACCAATGTAACACAGCCAGTGCTGGTACACTGTGTTCTATTGTTTCATTATTGGAGGACTGACTACCCTCTTACCAAGCGCAGTTGTTTGCGCACCTCACAATAGTTGGTTTCTTATATTCTAGAACCGTATTATTGTCTTCCCTCTGCTGGTGCTGAGATGAACTGGGTCACACCATGCACACTGTTAAGTATGGCATTTTTATTCACAATGACAGGTGTCACTGAGTCATTTCTGGAGACCCCAGGTACGGGTACCACACAGCACACAGAACCAGTGTCATACCTGCTGTGCCTATATTGTGACCTTCAGCATCTATTTGGCTGGTCTGCAGTATCTGTGTTTGAGTCCTATGTCCTGTGTATGATGTATCATTGTGCATATGTCATTGTATTCTTCTTCTGTATTGGCTTCTTCATTATGGCCGCTGACTTCTGTCCTGCTGATCAGCTTCCCATGCTGCCAGAGTCAATATCCATCTGGTCATGTAAAATTGAGGCTTTCATGGAAAACCTCAAATGCTCAGGGTTGGAGAGTAATTGCTATTGGCAGATAACTTTAATGGTGTGAAGACTAATATCTGGTTCCCAACCCCTTTCTTCTATCTTGTTATGTGTTGTCCTTGCTACAGCCAATATACTCCTTACAGGACAAATCTCAAGACGTGTCTCTGCCTGGAGTCTGTCTTGCAGTCAGCAGCTGACAGTTTCCTGGGTGAGCAGAAGACCGTTACACTGGCCTCGGCACAGTAGTTTTTCCAGACATCCTGAGTAACCTGTGGGTTGCCCTGATGTCCAATGGGCCAGACGCTGTTTAAGCTGTGTCTTCGGATGCAGGCCGCAGATATGAAAAGCAGGCAGTAGTTGCCACATGGCATTAGCATGTGCATTCAGATCACTGCAGCTTAAGATGCAACGTTGATCCACTCTAAGGGGGGGATTCAATCTGGTATTCCAACTGTTGGTACGTCCCGACAGTCGGAATCCTTTGCTCAACTCTACTGTATCTCAACAGCCGCAATTCAATTTTCCAGCTGTCGAGTGTCAGCAACAGTGACAAGGCGCGGCCGTTTCTGACAAAACATATCCGACTTGTTTTAAATTTGTATCTGTTTTGTTTTAATCTGCCTTCAATGCTATTAGAAATGGCGGCCGCTGCTATTTCTGCCTGCCAGGATTGAATACTAAATCAGCTTTACTGTAGGTATATGCTGCACAGAACTAGTATGTGCCTTTGTAGCCCTTTGGATTACAGAGATTCTTGTAAAACATTCAAATGTAATCCTACAGTATATAATAAAATGCTAATGCTGCTCCTCACCTCTATGGAGATAGTTCAAGTGTTTTTCTCTTCAGCCAACACTAGATGGCGCCTGAGAGTAATTCAAGTGTCATTGTATTATGGCGTGCACAGCTGCCGGCGCTGACATTACTGTTATGTTGTACCATCGTTCTGGCGGGCTGCTAACTAGTTTATAGTAATGCAGCAAGGCCTTTTATCAGCAAAAGTGTTTCATAGAATCCCAAATACAAGTCTCTGTCCTTAACCGTTCAGCGCTCTGAAGACAACATAGTATAATTAGCTGCATTTTACAGGTCCTTAAAATAAATGTAGCTTCTATTTCCTTCTGTGCCTCTCACAAAAGATTTTTGTTCCATTCTTTACCTAATTGGAGCCTCCTTGTCACCTGCTTTTTCCTAGCGTGTTCCAGAAACACTGTCTGACATTTACCTTCCATGTCAGTCTCTATCACTCTTTCGCTCAGTTCATTTCTCTGTCTCCAATCTGAAACAGTTCAATTTCTGCCTAGCACAGTGGACGGGATATGGTCACTAGTTGTACAAGCATTAGGTCGAGACCACTAGGTCGACATGACTGAAGGTGGACATGGGGTTAGGTCAACAGGGTCATTAGATTGACACAAGCATTACGTTGGTGTCTATCCAATGGTGTTCTAGAAGTTGTACATGAGACTTCCAGTGCTGCTGTAATGGTGTTCTTTGTTACTATATACATATAGAGTGTTATATTGTCACATTGAGGGCTTAAGCCTGTGCTGCTCACAACTGAGACACCTGAGCACAGCTAAACAAGACTTCCTCTTATTTATAAGTGTACCCAGAGGAAACCCATGCAAGCACGGGGGAATATACAAACTCCACACATTTAGGGCCATGGGAATTGAACTCATGACCTCTGCTGTGAGGCAGTAATGCTAACCATTACACCATCCGTATTTGAACAATTCTTAACTCTATGTTGGCCTAAAGGTCCCCATACGCTATGCCAGGGGTGGCCAAACCGGTCCTCGAGATCTACCAACGGTCCACATTTTCCAAATCACCTAGCTGGTGCACAGCTGTAGTCATTACTAACTGTCACATTCCCCAGATCACTTAGCTGGTGCACAGCTGTAGTCATTACTAACTGTCACATTCCCCAGATCACTTAGCTGGTGCACAGCTGTAGTCATTACTAACTGTCACATTTTCAAACCTGCATCATTCCTACTATAGATCCACAGGTTGCCTGAAAAACAAGCACTGTTGGTAGATCTTGAGGACAGGTTTGGCCACACCTGCACTATGCGGTTTCACTGAATTCCCACGGATTGGGCCGAGAAATCGGGTGTAGACAGCCCAAATCGTATGTGTATGACATCCGATCCGATGCACGGTCCTGTGCGTATCGAATTGGTGTCGGAGGTCGGACCTGCTGCCTGTGCGACCAACGATTTGGCCACCCTACCGGTGGCAAGGAATGGGATTGCATTGGATATTTCACTTGCAGAAGGACCACATATGATCCTGCTCACATGAAGGTACCGGATAACTCAAGGTGGATCAGAGGGCCATACCACTTTTATAATGCTAAGTATTGTACCTGGCTCCAACCCGGGTGTGACCCAGCTTGAGACCCCTTTTAAACTACGACCCTACCCAGCATAATGCCGGGTGGGTGACATCACCATTGGCGGTGGAAGATGGTGAGGTCATCTTCCAGCGCCAACTATTTCATTGCTGTTAACAGGTCCTGGGTCTCATCAACCCAGGTTACCCGTTTACACTGCAAATCGAGCCGGGTTCAACCCTACTCGCCACCTGGGTTAAAATGCCAGGTCACTGGACATGGGTCATTTCAGTAGGATGATTGTACACTGCACAATATCAAGAGTTCATGTGCAATAACCCAGGATGTATATGGCAGTGTAAAAGGAGTATGAGTCACTCTAAAGATGACCTACATTATATTAATTTAATATTGTTTTCTGAATTAAGCAGTAAGAAATGTATGGCCTAGGGCTGCCATGAAAAAGTTTGGAGGTCACTTAACTACTGTAGGGAGTAAAACTTGAAATTAGATTATTACTGGTTTAAATAGTTAAATCGCTATTGTACTCAAGTTCCTACTATCTCTTAACTTGAGCAACTCCATAAATTTACTCTTTGTATAACATTCATAAGATTTACATAACTTGTATTTCTATACTGGAGAGCTGCGCTAGGAATTATAGCATTATCCTGAATTATGCACGGATTGCATCATGGGAAGTATATGTCTAAAACATATCAGCGTTTTGTATAGCTCATGACTAATGTCAAGGAAATTTCTATTTTATAAATCCTTTAACCAAGTTGTTTACTGTAGTTCTATAGAAAAGCATCCTGTGGATTGCAAACAAGGGGACCTGTAAAGTGACAAACCCTATAATGTGTGGTTATACAGTGTTTACCATTTATGCAAATTTGCACAATCCGTAAACCGCACTTCGCATAGGACCAAACAGCCGATAACATACTGCAGTCATTGCTGACCTAAATCATTAATATTATGGGGATTATTCTGATTCATTTGGAAAGGCACAATCACTCTCTAATGGACAAAACTATGGGGTTTATTCTAGTTCATTCTTTCTGACAAAATCCTTCTTAGATGGACAAAACCATGTGCACTGCAGGGGGGCAGATGTAACATGTGCAGAGAGAATTAGATTTGGGTGAGTTATTTTGTTTCTGTGCAGGGAAAATACTGACTGCATGATTTTACACTTCAATATAGATCTCACTTTGAAGTAAAACCCCACCCAAATCTAATTCTCTCTGCACAAGTTACATCTGACCCACCCGCAGTGCACATGGTTTTGTCCATCTAAGAAGGATTTTGTCAGAAAGACTGGACTAGAATAACCCCCTATGTGCACAGCAGGGGGGCAGATGTGCAGAGAGAGTTAGGTTTGGGTGTTTTATGGTTTCTGTGCAGGGTAAATACTGTACTGGCATGGCAATATAGATATCAGTTTGAAGTACCAAATCTAACTCTCTCTGCACATTTTACATCTGCCCCACCTGCAGTGCACATGGTTTTGTCCATTAGAGAGTGATTGTGCCTTTCGGAGTGAATCAGAATAATCCCTATGTTATATATATATATATAAGCAGTTCCTTCAACGATAGAATTATGGTTCCACCCATAACTCCTGCAGAATGTCCACCTTTTCAAGCAGGGTCCTCTCTCCTTTTGTAGACTGCACCTGGCTTCACTGACACTGTGCATGGTGACCGAATTTACTGGAGGTCTGCAGCCCATAGGGAAAATCCGCTACTGGTCCCAACACAAGGCCTATCTGTCACCAATGGTGGAAGCATGAGGAAATGCTCTCCGTCAGAACAGGCAGGGTCATGGCATTCCTTCATTCAGGTTCTGGTATATCACATGACTCTGCTCCTCATTCATTGGCATGGCACTGAATTCAATAAATTGTTCATCCATACATCAGGCAGCACAGCCAAAGTCACAACAGGGTAATGGACAGGAAGTTTACAGTGGAACAACATCCCAGTGGACAGGAAGTTTACAGTGGAACAACATCCTAATGGACTGGAAGTTTACAGTGGAACAACATCCTAATGGACAGGAACAATACCAATACCAGCAGGGTATAGCATAGAACTGACAGAAGGTAACAGAACTGGAGATGCAAAGCTATGGGCATCGCTGGGCAGTGTCTAGGAGGTTGCCAGAAAGAAATGCACAAAAAATGTGCCACCTGTGCAGGTAAGGGTGTGTCACTGCAAGTGTGTTGTGTTCCCAGATACACAGCTGCTTCCAGAGAGGCCATGTTCAGATGTTGGATGCTGTGGTGCATTGATGGTGGACCGTTCAGAACGATTGGTGGTGCTACTGTGTACAACGGTGCAGAAAATGGCCACCAATGACTTCGGCAATAGCCCTACAACAGATGCACAGTGTCCGCCACTGAATCAGGTCCATGATTGCCTGAATCGTGCACATAACAGGAAAGGAGATAGTGAGAGGATGGGATCCACACTTACTGGTTCATAAAATGATGAAGTGCAACAAACAAAGGTTTTTAAATATTGATTGTTCTCCTTGAATGGACCTGCCACAGGGCCGAGGTCTGTGGGGAACATCTGTGATAGACAATCCGATTTACAGTGAGAATGTTAAATAAACACACAATGAGGCGCTCCAAGTGCTCAGGCGCTCATCAGCTTCCATTAGCGCTCCCTAGCAAAACATAACAAGTGCTCGTTTGTCATTCCAATATACGTAGGCATACACAAAGAGATACATATTTAAACAGGTGATAGGCGAGTAATGTTGACTGTATAAAATACATTTATTACTTCAATTCGCATCTTGCAGTGTAGCTTTGCTTGTGATGGCAAATAGATGTCAGATCGAAAATCTATAAATGACTGAAGCTATCATATGAGGTTAGATTTTATATACTACTAGTTACCAGTAATGATGGAACAACATAGTAGTAATGTCAGCACCAGTGACTGCGTGCGTACGAATGGAGCAACACTGGGATGCCTTCATCAGGTGCCATCTAGTGGCCACCGCTGCACAAAACACTTGAATTCCACCCATAGAGGTGAAGGGCAGCATTTGCCTTTTATGATATAGGATGTGTGTGTATAATATATACATACAGTATATACGTATAACTATTATCTGTAGCAATATGTCATTATTTCTGCCTAATCCAACCATCGTCGTCTCTAGTGCCCTCTCTGTGAGGGGTATGGGTCACAGGGTCGGCAAAAGGAAGGTTGACTTGCATTCGTTCGACCACTGAAGGTCGACATGCATCAAGGTCAACATGTCTGAAGGTCAACACAGGTTGACACAAGCATTACGTCGACATGGGCAATGTCAAAAGTGAAACGGTCGACATTGGATTTTTCACTTTTTTGTTGACACTAAAAAAGTGCTCTGCATCTCCTCGCATTGCTCGAAAAACCCCATGTTGACCTTTTGACTGTCGACTTAGCCCATGTCAACCTAATGCACGTGTCGACCTAATGTCTCTGTCGACCCAATTCCATGAGGTCCTTCAGACATGTTGACCTTGATGCTTGTCCACCTATTGACTATCTTCCTGTGAGTGCCCACAGGATTTCCTTTGCAATTTCCATAAGCTGCACTGCTGTCCATGGTGCTGATCTGTCTACCACTGATTTCAGGCTATCAGTAACTTCCACTCGATGGCTGCACATTGCTCAAGACTTATATCTCCCCAGTTGGGTCCCTCTCACCCACACAGAACCTCTGTTTACCTGCTCTGTTTAGCACTCTGAGGACACCTTTATTTTTTCAATTACTCCCAGTCTGTTGTCTGTGTTGATTTATCCCCAGCTCTCAGAACTGGTCATTTTCCTGCCTATTGAGGAGTTAGTGATGCGCAGATGAATTATTCTGTTCTCTGGCTGAGAGAGCAAAGGAGAAGTGAATTGAAGGGGGGGGGAAGGAAGGGGTCTGGGAAAAGCTTTAACACCTTCACTCCTAGAGTAGCATACTGCACAGTGCAATGCCAGACTTGGCTGCCCATATGCAGGAGTTAATAAAGTCACACAGTCTTCTGAGCAGGAACTAATGATGCTACAATTAAAAAATCTAAACCAGAGGCTACAAATCAGACACCTGGTGCCAGGGTGAGGGAATAAAAAGAATGAAAAGAAATCCTTTCTCGTTAATGCCTCATTAGGAAGGCAAGTGAGGGAGATTTGTAGCAGCAGTTATTCCTGTCCGCTTGTAATAAACAGACTGCTGGTCACATTGTTGCTTACGGAGGGTGTCACAGATCCAGAAAACCCTGGATATTAATCTAATGGTTTAATCACACTGTAAAGGGAGCTAGATTGGCTTCATTCTCATTGCATATGTCAAGGGTTGGAACTTAATTATTTTATTGTTTATTTTTTTTTTTTTTTTGGGGACGTTCCTCAATATAGTGATCTTCCTGTATCTCACTTAAAAACGACGGATGTATGAAACTCTTTCGGAGAGCAATATATCACCATACACAGGATGGAACCGTCTATAAATCATCATAGTAACTCAGATGGGTTGTGACTTTGCTTTGAGTACACACCATAACTACAAAGTAGTCCGCTGTCAGGAGATTAATCTTCATCGGATATAGGGCCAGATGTATCAAGCTTCAGAAAGTGATACAATGAGAGTGATAAACAGCCAGCCAATCAGCTCCTACCTGTCATGATAGAGGCTGGGTTTGAAAAATGACAGGTAGGAGCTGATTGGCTGGTTGTTTATCACTCTCATTTTATCACTTTTTGAAGCTTGATACATCTGGCACATAATTCAGGCTCCGCATTAGATGCAACACAATACGGATCTGTTCTTTCGCTCAGTGAACTTTTATACAATAATCTGTAGCTACTCGATAACCGTTAATGACCTTGGTAATTCATTTCCACAAGGGCATAGTGCAGAGAAAGTATTAGACAAGAGCTGCTGCAATGCCTTTACGTGATTCTTACCGTGGTGGAAATCAGAATCATTGCTTATAAAAAGTGCAATAGTTACACAATTGGAATAAGCTTACAATAGTTTAGCATAGTTATAGCCAGTAGTATCACTAGGGGGGTGCGGACCACACTGGTGGACACCAAAACTTCAGAAATCTGCAGATGGGGCAGCTCCTAAATCGCCATTCACAGCCTCGTTCGTGGTCGTGGCGTTACCTGCTCGCTAGCCTACAAATAGGTATGAATAAGGCCATTAGTGACAGCAGCTGTTAATGTGTATTGCAATATACATACAGCGTAACTGTCTCAGCTACACAGTGCCAAGAGATGGTGCCAAGGAAGGAGATACAGTACATGCTTTATACACTAGCTCAACTGACTGTCGTATCAATGTCATCTTTAAGGTGGTCTTCAATGTGACGAAACGAGTTGGACCTGGACTGAGAACTTTTACATTCACCTCTCATTTCTCACAGTGTAATGTACGTTATAATCCTTGGCCCAGTCTAGGCTTATAGACAAGAGCACCTGTGTGTTATGTGTATAGTTGTTATCAGGTATATTTTGCAATAATGTATGTACTGGAGAGATACAGGTCATTGCCAGAGTGTGCGACAGAAAGGAGGGAGAGCCAGGTAGCTGGGCCAGTTAATTACCATGTGCATCACATACTGTATGCTAATCCATTGTGTATACCTGAGTGACTGGTAATAGGCCCCCACACACAGGGAAACATTCAGGCATTTTCTGAGTGATTTTACTAAATCACTCAGAAAATGCCTGAAATGCATGTAAGTCGCTGTGTGTGTAGACCACACAGCAATTTAAATGTGCGGCCCCGCCGTTCTGAATCTGCCCAAGATTCAGAACGGACGGGTCAGATAATTTCAGTGCAGTCGCTCAGAAGCTCCTGCACATCTCCCGCATGTGTGGTGCGGACAGATGAGCAGAACCACCGAGCGGGCGATGCGGCACCCCCGCCCCCACCCATGGCCCCCCTGACTCCCCCCTCCTGCGGCACCCTGACCCCCCCTCCCCCACCCGCGGCACTTCTACCCCCCCTCCCCTCCCCGCGGCACCCGACCCCTCTTCCCCCAACCACGGCACTTCCAACTGCCCAACCCAAGGCACCCCCCCGCACCCCTCAATCTACAGAATTTACTCTTTTGAGCTGGTCACAGCGGCAACAGCGGCATCGGTCCTGGTCCCATAGGGGTGCTAGAAGGTGCTAAATAGATAATAAGTAGAATTCAATTGGTTGCTATGGGCAACATCCCATCTTAGTAAATGTACCCCCAGGGCCGGTGTAAGGGGTGTAAGCCCCATGCTTTCCCTGGAGGCCCCCCTTTTGTCATCCACAGCAGAGTACAAGGAGGAGGGGGCAGCAAAGTAGGGCAGTATGCCCCAAGGGAAAGTATGGAAGTGAGGTCTTAGAAGTTCCACAGCCGCCACCTGCATTAAGTACAACAAGAGTCCTCATAGGCATCCTTGATTGATTTTATTGAAAGATTCGTCTTTAGCAACTATGCACACTCCTATCCAAGAGAGAGGGTGCTCCAACCATTAAAACAGTTACTAAGGCCCCCCAGATCCCGTGGCCCTAGGCAGCTGCCTGATGGTAGAGCCGGCCCTGTGTAATCCCTAAATGTACTAAAAATACATAATTATGTGTAAATGACTCACTTCTCTAATCTGGTGCATCGTAGGCAGGTATTGCAGTTATTAGTGCACTATGGTTGAGGATTAAGTGGATTATCGGGACTATCTTGTGACACAGCTTTCATTCGTTTATCTCTTAATAGCTAAGACTAATTGAATTAATTGAAAAAGGTATTGTGTGCTATGGAGCACCAAGCGCTGTTTCTGTAATGCGCATTGTTACAGTTTGTGTTATTATATTGTTCCAGCCTTTACAGTAGCTCAGAAGGGATTGTTTTTGCTTTGTCGAGGGAATTCTCATTCATCCGTCTTCATGTCCCACATTGTTTTAGGTTTACACAGAGGCTGATGTTGAATAAATCATATCTTGCACAAATTCTCACCCCCTGGAAACTAGGGCACAGAAAGGTGCCCAGACTCACTAAGGACGCATTGACCAATGTATACAATTAACAAGGCACCCGTTAGGATGTATATCACTTGCCCTCACTATAACGAGGCACAAGTACATGCATTGATTAATGATTTGAAAGATATTTGTGTTGTACCTTATGGGCGGAGATACACTTTTTATGTAAGAACCATAATTTTGAGTCATTTACACCCATTTTACTTCCAACTCTGCTCTTGCCGTAAAAGTTATTTGACACAAGTGTAATTTTGACAACTTTCAGGGTATGAGTAAAAACCGGACTCGGACAAGACCCCGGAACACCGGACCGGACATCAAACTCTGCATTCCGGAGCTTGTAGTGTCTAGTCTGGGGGTTGTTCTGTCGGGGGGCCTACCTGTGACAGCTGTCACCAGGGAGAGGAGGAGGGGCAGAATAAAGCCTCCCTGTGTGGTCCAGGCACCAAAACCAGAGCGGTCTGGACAACACGGGGAGGCTGTAATCTCCCCTTCTCCGTGTCCCTGGTGAAAGCTATCACAGGCATCCCCCGGACAGGACACGCACCCCCCCCCCGCCCACCCACTACAAGCTCCGGAATGCAGAGTTTGGTTACCGGTCCATCGTTCCGGGGTCTTATCCGGGTCCGGTTTTTACTTAGGCCCCAACTTTCATCGCACTTCCTCCATCTCCAACATTAAGTCTTAATTTTATTTGATTGCATTTTATTAGGTCACTTCACACTGGATTTCAGCCGAGAGCTATGTGAAATTGTCCCTGAAAGCTCTGTCCGGTCAGTGTGAATAAGTGAAAATAGAAGGTCAGAGAACTGACATTTAATATCCCAGCCATTAATGCTTGCCGTGCTGAGTAAACATAATACACACTGATTTCAGCTGTCGTTGAGAAAAAACTCATTGTAATTATTTTTCCATTGACCTTAGCAAGTGTGCGCAAGGAGTTGAAATGTGTCCATCAACCTACCCTGAAACGTAGCTCTGTGTTATTGAAATGCAAAGATCAAAGAGGTGTTTGTGGGATTTAAAGGGAATTGTGATATTTAGCTATAGCTTGCAGACAAGCGGTGGTCAGAAGGTATGTTTAGCCAAATAGGGGTCAGCATAATGCCTTTCATTGCTAGATACATCTCTTGGGGTGTGGCCAAATCTATCATGTGCACATGCCCGCTCTGTGACATGGCCACTCCCCCTCTCCAAGGCTGGAAGGTTTGCGACAGATCTGTGTTTTTAACCGGCTGAGGCTTGAGCACTGATCATGCAAACTATTCCTTTTTTCATTTATTTAGATTTCTGGGGGATTTTATCGGTGGACCACAAAATATTTTTTTGTAAAGGACAAAGCAATGGAGGCCCAAATTTATTATGTCTGTAGTTGTGTAAATTTGTAGACATACATGGCAAGGTAAAGCTAATTGATAGATACATTTAAAAAAAAATAGGGGACAATAAAACCACTCCTATAATATACAACAAGATCCCCCAACCATGCACATTGCACTAATTTTATTAGTGCCCCACTTTTTGGCATCCAAGAATAAAGACTTTAGGGAACAGAGCCCAAATTAACTGATCAGGTTGATTACCCAGGGTCTCCCATACACATAGTTGCCTACCCTCCTGCATTGTGCAGGAGACTCCCTGAAATAACAACAATCTCCCTCTCTCCCTCATTAGTCTAGCAATCTCCCTCATTTCACATAACCCACATTACACTGTTACATTTTTGGGGAAAAAAGGAATGAGACATACATTCACATTGAATCATCAGCGCCATTTCCCAGCACTTTAGCAAATATAGGGTGAAATTTAATAAGATGAGAGCTTCAGGAAGTGAGAGATTTGGTAAGAAATCTCCAGTTTTTTTAAAGCGGCAAACATTTACACTGCAAAATCAAACTGGTTTTGCAGTGTAAATAATTGCCACTTTAAAAAAACCTGGAGATTTCTTACCAAATCTCTCACTTTCTGAATCTCTCATCCTATTAAATCTCACCTATAGTATCTCTTAAAAACTGCTTTGGGACTCATCTACAATTGTAAGTCATTTTAAAAGATTCCCCTCAGATGAAGCAGTACACACCCACGCTTCTAGGTGCCACGTTCACAATCTTTTTTCACAATCTCTCTATTTATGGAACTAGACACGCCCTTTGGGTGGAGCATGACACGCCCCCCTCAATGGGGCGCTGTGCAAAATTCTACTCCCACCTTAAATCTCCCTGAAACTGGTTTCCAAAAGTGGCAAGTATGCCCACACATGGCTACAGCAGGTTCTGTGAGGCCTACTGAAAACTGAGGTCTCTACAGTAGGTTCAACACATTTGTAGAGCTGGGAGTATAGTGTTTGCACATTATATTTTTTAATAACACCATCAATACTGAACAATGTTGACAATTTTATTAGCATGGACCCCAAAAATTGGTGTCCCTGGGGCCCCCACAATCCTTATCCGCCATGGATAGATACATAAATAGATAGATAAACAGTAGGTCCTTTGTTATTACATTTTTTCTTTCCATTTCAGAAACATTTCAAAAATATATATTCAGAAGTATGAAAAATATGTAGTTCATGACTTTAATTCCCCACTAAAAACCTTGTTTGTACACAAACTGGAGTTTATATCATCTGCTGCTTTAATATAGCCACACGCCGTACTCTACAGAGCTATATGCTCACGGATTGTCATTTTTAAATTCTAAAGGAATAAATAAGATCCTGTGGATAGGTTAGAGAGACTGGTGGCAGTGGTAGCGCAGTGCATCACCAGCTGGCCTCAAGTTGGACAGCCCAATGATTCCTTTAACAGGTTCTGCAGAGATTGAGGAGATGAATATTTGCCAGAAACTTCAGTATATGATTTAGTGGCACCGCCAGAGGGAAAGAACAGTAGGTGCTTGGAAAATAATGGGAACACCAGAACAACATCTATAAATTACAGCCAAGGAAACACAGTGAAAATGATTAGTACTGGCAATGCACCCAAAATATTCTGCAAGCCACCTGGTCAGGTATGTCAAGGTCAAGTCAGGTCGATAGATTCCACCGATGACTACAGAAATGACTTTTGTCGCATCAGTAACATATTACATTCCAGAGAACTTGCCATGGTGAAGTCAGATTGGATTTGGCACTCTTGTGATTTCATGTCTGCAGCAATAAGTAAGATTTACCGAAGAATATCCTGGTGTTGTAGTAGATAAATCGCTAAGACCCTATCGTGTTTTCACCGATTCTCCCATGTCTTAAATTATCCATTACATACTGTCATCTTTTTGGAGCACTCACTTTAGTCCTTAGATGATCCACAATCCTCAAATGCTGGACAATCCAAACTCCTGTTTCCTTTCTTTGTGTGATGTCACATCCTTGATATGTATTCATTGCATACGACAATCACTTCTCATTTTTAAGTTTCCATTAAAAAATTAAACTGTAAAGCTTTGAAATAAAGTACTGTAATTGAGTGATATTCAACCAAGACGCTTTGGATCACGAGCGAGTAAAACTGTCGGATCTGAGTGCGTAGTACTTGAAATCCTGAAATAATATGTCATTCTACAAGAGAGAACAATCTTAAAGCCTTCCGCTAATCGCAAACCACTCGCAAATCCTGTCGCAATTCCATCGAACTATTTTTTCCTTCAGTGCAATTGTGTGCAGGTCTGAGGCTTCCACTTATTTGCGACTGAGACAGGATGGAAGTGGTCATCAATGACACCACACCCTACTCAAAAACCCCTGGGCGCACCCAGAAGACATCATGTTGCCGCCCCCAATGCTGGCTTCTGGTCAGTTAAACTGCGACAACTGTATTCAGTAGCGTAGCTAGAAATTTTCCTCCCCCCTGCCAAAAAATTCCGGCGCCCCCCCCCCCCCCCCCCCCCAAGAAGGCGTGAGGCGATTGACTATGGGCGCCACTGGCTGAGCTGACAGGCGACCCAGGCAGCAGTGAAAGCTGAGCATAGGCATGGGGCAGGGACCCGCTCATTAAATATACACTGCGCTGGGTCCCCGCTCATTAGATATGCATGGAGCAGGACCAGCTCAGCGCACACTGCTGCCTCAGTCGTCCTTCAGTTCAGCCAGGGGCGGCCACCACAGACCCCACTGGCGCCGCTTCCCAAAGCCACCGCAGGGTCTGCCACATATGTAGCTAGGCCACTGACTGTAATAAAATGTTGTCACTAATTCACCATGAAGGTGACATGCACAAGCAGACGTTCGATAATCGGTCTATTTACAAATTGTGTACCTGGGACAAACCAGGTTGCAATTCAAGGGGAGCAAATACATTTATATATTTTTTTTTGTGTGCAGGGTAAATACTGGCTGCTTTTGCATGTAGCCCACAAATATAAGACAGCTTTATTGGGTACACACTTTAAGAGTTATCTGTTCAATCTGTATGGCGGGAACAAAAATATGGTAATGCATGGGATCAATGCTCCCAAATGCAGAGAGCAGACAATAGTCATTCAGACAGATTGGTGAAAGAAGTATCCAACAAATTCTCCTATACAGTACATTGACAGATTTATGTTCCCACCAGACAGATACATGTTTCTGTGTGCCCATCTTTAAATTGCAGTTATTAGTATTCAGTTTGGACACACCCACCCAAATCAAATAGGGACATTTACTAAGATTGACTCTCCCATACTCGGGTGGGGATCACACGTCTGCCAATTTTCTTAACCCTTTGAGTGCCGAGTGAATTTGTCAAAATTGGTGTGAAAATTGCCAAACAAACTATTTTATTCATCACAACGACCTGCAATGTTTACCTTTATAAAGGAAATATAATCTTTTTTTTTTTTTACACAACATTTTTTATTTGAATTTCTATAACAAATACGAGCGACGCTGGCATTTTTAGCCAATGTTTTGCATATCTCTCGCAGAGGTGTTGACACTTCTATTTTGCACATCTCTTACAGAGAAGCAGGCATTTTTAGCAGATATTTTGCGCATCTCTCAATTTGATGTTGGCACTCAAAGGGTTCATTTACGAATTAAAATTTGATCGGAAAAAAACGATGATGAATCAATTGACCATTGGCCAAACTTGTGCAATTCGATCCCGATTAGCAAGGCAATCGCACCGCGTGTACAGCCATTTAGTACAGCTGACTGTGTGTAACTACCAATATCTGTCATTGCTTATTGCAAGGATAGTATTATATAGAATATTATTGGATTCAAATAACCATGCTATATTAAACCTCAGTCCCACTCATCCACTGACGCTGTTTGCACTAAGTATAGTGAGAACCTTCTCCAGTAATGAAGACATTGCACTAAGTATCGTGAGAACCTTCTCCAGTAATGAAGACATTGCACTAAGTATAGTGAGAACCTTCTCCAGTAATGAAGACATTGCACTAAGTATCGTGAGAACCTTCTCCAGTAATGAAGGCATTGCACTAAGTATCGTGAGAACCTTCTCCAGTAATGAAGACATTGCACTAAGTATCGTGAGAACCTTCTCCAGTAATGAAGACATTGCACTAAGTATAGTGAGAACCTTCTCCAGTAATGAAGACATTGCACTAAGTATAGTGAGAACCTTCTCCAGTAATGAAGACATTGCACTAAGTATCGTGAGAACCTTCTCCAGTAATGAAGACATTGCACTAAGTATCGTGAGAAGCTTCTCCAGTAATGAAGACATTGCACTAAGGCCCTTATTCTGGTTGGTGCGGCCGGAGCCGCACACGGTGCTCCGGCCGCACAAACCAATCCCCGCCCACGAGACGGATCGCCACGGCCGTCCGTACACGGACGGCTGGCGATCCGCATAAAAATGGTGGGGCGTACGCCTCCACCATGGTGGGAGCTGCCCCCTGCATTCGATGGTCGTCGACCATCGAAGGCAGGGCCGCACGCCACAGCAGCTCCCGCAAGCTGATACCACACGGACAATCGTCCGTGTGATAGCTTGTATGGGGGCTGAGAGCTGACATCCGGCGACGTCAGCTTTCCGCCCCCATCAGTGGCGTCATACCCTGATTAGCATGCATACGCCCCGCGTTTGCATGGGAACGCCCATGAAACGCGGGGCGTATACATAGGGAAATGAGGGTATGAAGCCCCTCACGCCCCTATACGCCCCCTTTGCGGCGGACGAAATACGTCTGCGGCGAATGGGGCTGCACATGCGCAGATTGACCTCTGCGCATGTGCAGACTAAAAACATCGGCGGTACGGCCGCACGCGGGCCGTACCGTCCGATTCAGAATAAGGGCCTAAGTATCGTGAGAAGCTTCTCCAGTAATGAAGACATTGCACTAAGTATAGTGAGAACCTTCTCCAGTAATGAAGACATTGCACTAAGTATAGTGAGAACCTTCTCCAGTAATGAAGACATTGCACTAAGTATAGTGAGAACCTTCTCCAGTAATGAAGACATTGCACTAAGTATAGTGAGAACCTTCTCCAGTAATGAATACAGTCACATGCGTTCCACCAACATTGAGTCCTTGCCAAGGACGTGTGGGCAGATACCTGCAAATATCCATTTTCCACACCTGTTATAGTTCTGTTGAGGCAGACTTTAACCTAACAGTTGTCAAATGCAATCAGAGAAGCAGAAACAAAATAGTTGCTATAATAGCTATATAGACATGTATTACTCTCAGGAATAGATATCACATTGTTTGTGTATTTGCAGATAATCGGGAAGCTACAAGTACTTGATTATGGACCTTATTCAGTTTCTTCCGCTCGCATGCGAGCTCGATGTTTTGCGTATGCGCAGCCACATTTCTGTGCATCTTTATACGCTGGGTGCTTGTGGCCACGCCGAACAAACTTCGCTGGGCGTACGCACCCAACATTGCAGGGGGCGTCGGGCCGGGGTACCCGCCCATGGGAACGTTGGGCGTTCCCATGGTAATCTCTGGAGGACCTAGGTGCTGGGGGTGGGCAGCTCACTTCACCGGAAGTCAGCTGCCCGCCCATTTCAGTCCGAAAGTGGGCACATATATAAGTGACCTGAGAGTCACTTTATATATAAGTGCACGCACCACATCTGTCGATGGTCGGCGACTATTGAAAATGTGGGTGTTCTCCCGCAGCCTGCGAACGGATGTTTATGTTAAACATCCATTTGAATCCAGTGCGCGTGAACACACGCTGGGAATAGGCGGCGGCCAGACCACCATTCGCAAGGCAGGGTTTGGTGGACCAGCAAGGCTCCGAATTCGCGAACCAACCAGAATAACCCCCTATATCTTCAGCCATAACTTTGTTGCACATAACATGAGGCGGAGATTCATACTGAATGGTGTTAGGACTTGTAGTCTATACAAGGGGGAAGCAGAGGCCTCTTCTGCTCTCTATATGATCATGGTTTAATGACTTATTAGCATTTCAGCCACAAGGCCTGGAGGTCCTGGATGCCATTCTCGGTTTAATCTGGACATCCAAGTGAATGTTGTAGCTGTTCCACCCCCTCCCTATCTATCCCAGGGCGAGAAGGGGGGAGCAGGGATGCTGTGTGGGAGGAAGATGGAAGGCAGATGACATGTCCCTGACTAAGCAGGAGGAATGGGAGCTCAATATGTTCACGGCTGTGAAATGCGCATCTCTGACGGGAGCTGGTACAACTCTCCCCACACAGCCGGCTGGACAGGAAATGCGCTCATTTGGCTAGTCTCTTGCCCAACACTCCAGTACCCACGCCAGCAACTCTTGTATTATTTCTTCTTGGCACTGCCCCGTGCCAAGGGTGTCAGTGGGCTCCACACGGCAGCACGGCTGGCATCTGACTATCTGGTACAACTGAGTTTACAATTTACATGCAGAGGACTGATACATGCAAGCATGTGCTATTACTAATTACTGTGTGTATGTGTTTTATCACTGAATGTGTGTTATTAGTAATTGTGTGTTTGTGTATGTGTGGAAAGTACATTCAGAAATAGCAATAATTATACTCTAGCTGCATTCTACTTTTATACTATAGGAACATGAAAACAAATCTAGATGGAGTATTTACTGGGTAGTTTGCTTACCTACTTTCTGGCTGCCCTTTCTGGCAGAGGGCACCCAGCTCAGGGGGGGGAGGGGAGTGAGAAGGGGTGGGGCATAGGCAGAGTCACATGAGTGGCTATTTTTGGGGGCGTGGCCAGAGCAATCGTACCGTTTTAGCCCCACTCCCGACGTGCAATGCCATTTTTAAGGCATTGCACTGCAGTGGGTGGGGCTAAAACGGCGCAATTTGACACGTGGACCCCCGCCGGGTGGCTTTGTGGAAGGGTTGCCCCTCTTTCCAGGGTGGCCAGGAGGGGGACCTGATTTCTGGGACCCTCCCGGCCATTTTGGGAAGGTAGGCAACCCTGTAGTAATGGGGAATGGTGTTTTGAGTTTGTCTGTGTAGTGTAAATGTAACACGTTTAGGTTACTTTGTAGTATAACTTTTGTGTGTGTGTGTGGGTGTGGCCTGAAGGGGACCTGCATGTACAGCAGCACCTGTGTGGTCCAAGTGTGACCACTGCTCTTCCAACAGAGCCCTGAGGTGCACTTGCTGCTGTTGCTGCAGAGTTAGTTGGCTCTGTTCTATGAGACTGTTCCTGCCTGCTACCGTTCAGCCTGTGCTGCAGCAAGCAATGGTTTACCCGATACTGCTGCTGGGCTGTAAGATGGGACTTAGACCTGGGCAATGCAGTAAACATGGTCTACTTAGATTTTCTCAGGGATGCGGTCACTAGGTCGACCACAGGAAGGTCGACATGCATTGGGTCAACCACTGAAGCTCGACAGACCTTTGGTCGACACACTCCAAAGGTTGCCGTGGGTCTAGGATGATAGGGTCATTATGTCGACACATGCATTAGGATGACATGGGGAAGGTCAAGAGCAAAAAGGTCGACATGTTTTTTTTTTAGTCGACATGTGCCGACAGGCGGTATTTCATGCCCTACCATCCACTTGGGTGTCGTGGGAAAATAAAATACCGCTCCGAGCGCAGTGAGCCGTGCGAGGGGACGCAGTGCCCCGATGTGATGTCCATGTCAACTGTGTCGACATTTGGGGAAAAACGTGAAACACCCATGTCGACCTGTTGACTGTCGACTTTCCCCATGTCGACCTAATGCTTGTGTCGACCTAATGACCCTGTCAACCTAGACCCATGTCGACCTTTTCAGGGTGTCGACCCAATGTATGTTGACCTTCCTGTGGGAACCACACCAGTTACTCAAGGGTCTGTGCTGGGGCCACCTCATGTTTTGCAGATGACACTATACTACAGCACTGGGCCAAAGGTGGGGCGGGCGCCTGACTTCCTGTAACATCAGCCGCACCGCCTCCGGCAGGCACCGCCCTACTCTCAACGTTACATTGGCATGGCCATAAAACACTGGGTGCCCCTGTCCGTCCCTGAGAGTGTGTGAGTGTGTATCTCGCTGAAGCTGTTCATTCGCCCGAATTTGCCCTGTCCCGAATGGTGCTGAATCAGCGCCATTGTGTGCACATTTATTGGTGCATTTACCCTGTGAGAACTCCTATGCTGATCAGAATGAGCGTCTCACCGGCGCCTTTCCAGCTGCAAACGCCAAGAAAATGGTCCCAAAATGGCCGCATTTTTCTAACCCCCATATCCTGTGACCCTCTGATTTAGGCCTAGAGACAGCTGGACATCATTTATTGGTGCATTTACCCTGTGAGAACTCTTATGCCGATCAGAATGAGCATCTCACCGGCGCCTTTCCAGCTGCAAACGCCAAGAAAATGGTCCCAAAATGGCCGCATTTTTCTAACCCCCATATCCTGTGACCCTCTGATTTAGGCCTAGAGACAGCTGGACATCATTTATTTGGACATTACCAGTGAATTTCTGCAGCATTGTATTGCAGTAGAGAGCACGCTGACTGAGACAAATGTTCCCAGAGCATTCATTAGGATTTCGGGCACAGGTAAATTGAAAGTAGAATTGAGATATGAGAATGTATCTTGTTCCACCCGTACAGCTAGTCCCTATTGCCTTTGACATGTTGATTTCATGGTGATGTAAAATGCTCCTTGAAGAGAAGGGATTTCCAAGAATGATTTAAAAAAAACGTATTATGTGGAAATAGATTTTTCCGCATGATTCGTTGTTTGAAAGGGCATTTTGTCCTCAGTGATGTTACTGTACACCGTGCCTGATGGGAACTACATCACAGCATCGCACTCATCCTATGATATTCTAGTCCTAGTTTTTGGCAATGCCTTTGTTGAGGTATTATGGTAGAGGTGTCTGAACAGCAGCAGTTTTCATGCAAATACTACTGTATATATGTATGGTTACTTGAGGTGTCTGGGACACACTGGTCTGTAGATCTGCAATAAGATACAGACCAGAGTGTGCTAGAAGGACTCTTTTCAAGACTTTTCTCTAAAAGATAACACCATTTCAATATGCTGTTAATGGCATACTTGCCTAAATTTGAAAACTTGTTTCAGGGAGATTATAGTTGGTAGTAGAATTTTGCACAGGCCCCATTATGGGGGCGTGTCATGCTCCACCCAAAGGGCGTGTCTAGTTCCATATATGGAGAGATTGTGAAAAGAGATTGTGAATGTGGCACCTAGAAGCGTGGGTGTGCACTGCTACATCTGAGAGGAATCTTTTACAATGACTTATATCCAAATGTAGATGAGCCCCAGAGCAGTTAGTAAGAGATACTAACTGTATAATTTCTATTCTTCAGTAAGAGATACTATACTTGGTAAAGTGCTGGGAAATGGTGCTGATGATTCAATGTAAATATATCTATCTCTTATTCCCTTTTTCCCCAAAAATGTAACAATGTAATGTGGGCTAGGTGACATGAGGGAGATTGCTAGACTAATGAGGGAGAGAGGGAGATTGCTGCTATTCTAGGGAGTCTCCTACAGAATGCAGCAGGGTAGGCAACTATGGTTAATGGTAGGAGAAAACAGAATACATTTTTTTAAGTGTTATATCTCCATATGTGCCTTGGGCCCTCCATTTCTGACAGCAGCTGCTTGCAGCCCCCATAGGAACCTAAATGCTGGAGAAAAGTTATTTTTATATTTGCTAAAGAAAGCCCATAATCCCCTCCTGGATCTTCAATCGGTTGTGTCTTTAGTAAAACTGCCTGATGAATATTAAATTGACTGGAGAAATCACCAGGAATGGAGGAGAGTATTAGAAATGGAACAGGAGAATGACTGACTGAGGGGTAGAGTGGGCTGGGATGGGTTAGCCAAATAGTGGGCAGGACAGGGGTGGCAGGACTTTAAAAAGCAGGAGTGCACTGTGTGAGGGAAGGCAAGGTGAGGAAGAGGGGCTGGCTGGGACAGAGCTGCGATCGCTCACCCACACTCCCCCAGCACAGCACACTGAGAGGACACTATTTCTGAAGCCGCTGCCCTCCCTAGCGCAGCACACCGCAGTGTTCTCTCTCTCCCTACTTCCACTGTCTTTAACGGCAAAGGAGGGGGACAGCAGAACCCCCCCCCCCCACCTGGGACCCCTCCCTCCCCGACATGTGGACAGAATTGTGTGCTATTCTGTGATGAGTGTTCACAGAGATCTGTCCGATGATTGCAATGATGGTTAATTCCACAAGCAGATGTATACTGTATGGGTGCCACCGCACAGAATCAACCAACTCTGAAGACTTATGCTGCCCATAGATATGTCAGATATTGCATGCAATCATTCTATTTCGGCCACATTTGACCGATAAATCGAATGATTGCATGCATTTTTAAGCTGACATTCGATGCGATGCACAGGCACGCCGTTGAATGATGCATCGATAAATATTATGAGCTGCACATAATATTTATTGAATTGCATGAGCAATCGCATGTGGTTTTTAACCAGATGCGATTGCTCGAATCCAATCGGCTGCGGGAGCGGGGCAGGGATGGGGAGCGGAGCCAGCGGCGGACGAGGAGCGGGAGCCGGTACCTTGGCGGGAGCTGGGGATCGGAGCGGTGGAGCTTTCAGGCGGCGGGACTCGACGGCGGCAGCAGATGACTTGAAAAACTGGGCGCCTCTCTGATTGGCTGAGGCCGCTGAGAGAGCTCTTTCAGCCAATCAGTGGCCGTCTGATTGTGAGGCCGCTGATTGACTGAGAGAGCTCTCAGTCTCAGCGGCTTCGGCCAATCAGAGGGCCGTCCAGTATTTCAAAGTCATATGCTGCCGCTGCTGAGTCCCGCCGCCTGACAGCTCCGGTCCCCTGCCAGGTAGTACCCCGCAGCACCCGATGTCCATCGCAGGATGGCATGTGACATCGGGTGCTGCACTGGGCACCACTTGATGCGATCAGATGCAATGGGACATCGCATTACGATGTCCCATCGCATCTGATCACATAAGTGTATGGGCAGCATTACAGAGACCTATATTTATTCCAAGCCTACAAATGCGACTATAAGTCAGGGCCGTAGTAATTATTCTGTTCCTTAAGGCCCCCATACATTAGGACGCCTTCTCGCCTCAGAGAAGTCACCAGCAATCACCCCTTGAGCCACCAGGGAAGGTTCGGACAGCAGGATCGCATGCGATATCTCACACAAGGTCCTTTTGCATGCAATATATATGTAATACATATATATATATATATATGGAAGCATATGACAATCAACCACCCAGTCCCAAAAATTGTGTTCACCTAAACAATGAGTTTAACCAATTTATATGAGTGCCCATTGTGTTTTTTCCAGTGTTTGGGAGCAAATGTTCGATTCTCATATGCTCCCATACAATACCAGATTTTTGCTCCCACCAGCTAGATTGGACAGATAAATCTGACAGGTTCACAGAATCTTATACATTTTCAGGACGCCAAGCGAGAGGTCAGAGCGTGTACTAATTACCTGAGTCCTGCTGCTGAGTGGAACAAACAACTCCCTTGCTCCGCTCTACAATACTGCACATATATATTTTGCATTGATTTGTCCTTCATGGAGCTCAGTACCTGGGCCCCACGGATGCCTCCGTAGCCCTGTAAATATCATCATAGTTTATACGTGTTTTTCAGCATATGTATCAAACCAATAAATTCAGCAAAGATGTTCCACAAAGAGATCAAAAGACAAACTATAAATGTCTGAACTGAAATGGATTACTGGAAAGGGAATATTTATATTCCCTTTCCTTAGCTGTGAATATAGTTTAACAAGGCGGCGTTCTGCCCCTGGTAGCTATACAGTAACTACCATGTACTGTGATGACTCGGCTACCCAGCAGATGCCTCCTAACCTGTAACTGCATACATGTATATGTGTACCGCTCCTGTGTGAGTATGTAACAGGCACGTGATGCTTGAGGATTCCTCTTGGAAAGGGCTTCAGACTCTTATCTATCCCTGCGTCCGTGACACAGTCAGGGTCGTCAGTATGATTAGTTGCGCAGAGTGATGCTTGCACCCCGGGGACACTCACCGAGGACATGGTGACAAACCAGATCAAATCACTCAGTGCTTCCCTGCCCCCTTTCTTACCAAATGCTGCTGTACAGGAGCGCGACAGGTGTATGTGATTTTAGATGACCACAGACACATACAAATTTACTGTACAATAAGTGAAGACATCTACTAACTTAACTGTTTATTCCATTTTATATACAGTATATACCTGGTGGTGGGATCTCGCATTTGTACCATGTCCTTAAGCATTGCCCATTATTTGTACACTGTGCGGGGAGTGTGGTGGTTCAGAATTAGTCAGATGAAGCGTTTTCTTATTCTGGAGCAGTGTGGCTGTATTCAGCATTGGTATGCGGCATATGATGGGCTGGGAGCCATGTAAATCATTATCATGAATAAAAGAGGCAACATGTGGGTGTGATTCAGATTTGCATATTGTTGATGCAGGCAATCCGCTAGCAAAAAATACAAACTGTCAAAAATAATTTGACCTAATGTGTTCCACGGATATTGTATTGTAAATCAGTGCTGAGCTAATCGCTCCGGTACCACGCTCTGTTATGTTGTTTATGTATTGGAGTGTGGTAATGATCAAGCTTCATCCATCTTTCTTGTTAACCTGTTATGCTCAGCTCACAAACATTTGAAATAATTAAGTGGTCAGGAAAAGGTTAAACATACCAAAATAAATATATAAAAACACAAACATGATAGACTGCACTTTATAAGTACACATACTCCCACCTCATGGTAAGACTCCTGTCTCTTCTTTCTGGTAGCTACTTTCTTGTCCAGTGCAATAATTGAGGACTCAGATCCACGCACACACAGAGCAAAGTTGCTATAACTGGTCATGTGTTTCCCTTAAACTATGATGTGACAGCAGCACTTGTTATTATGTTATATACCATTACACACATAACATTTATAGTATCATTTTCATTTTATTTTAGTTCTATCTAATCAGTGAAGCGTCATGGCCACCACTGGTGGCCTTACAGCCATCACTCTAAGGCAGTGGTTCCCAAACTGTGTTCCGCAGCTCCCTGGGGTGCCTCAGGACACTTGCAGGGGTGCCCCAGGTTGGTGGTCCTGGACCAATTAAAATTATTTATCGTCAATTATTTATGGACAAAACCAGTGCTGGTGGCTGCCAATCATAACATGTGTACAAACAGAAGCAAATTCTGCTCTTTACCACATAGCTGAACCTCGAGATCACATATAAACACAATTTGATCATTTAAATATTTTGTTCTCTAGGGTGCCGGGATTGGGAACCCCTGCTCTAAGGCCTGGATTATACCAGCCACTCTGGCCCACTGTGCACAAGTGCATTGAAGCTATGTTTGTTTTGGCCTTCAGTCCCAGATATCGAAAGCCTACACTCAGTAGAGTAAGGATCATGTACCGCTGGCCTCCCACAAATTTTGCTATGGGTTCATTATTTTCCTGTTATTCCTCTAAGCTCATCACATTTTGTATTTTCCTTTATATGAAAGAAAAATATAAATGTCCTACTGAATACTTAATTGTTAAATCATATAAATGTTATACATTTTTACACTCAAGGTGCTCAATCCAATTAGTTCACTTCCACATATGAGAGGGACAATTTTAATTTACAAAGGCGTGTAAACGGTGACAATGGTATCGGAGCACTCCCCTATCATGGCCCCATCTTATCCAAGATTATCCCGTGTGCGATTTAAGTGTTCCTAAAGGAGAAGTAGCAGGCCCCTATGTATCTTCACAATAAAACCATCCATGGGACCAATCGAATTAGCTGCAGTTTACTCATGCACTTGTGGTATGGCAGGTTTATGTTTGCAGAACCATAGGGTCTTCCTAGTGGAATGTATGTAATCATAATTAGAGATGTTAACCCAGTCCCCTCTTATTGAGCCATCAATTATGCAGCAAGGGGTGGGTCCTAATGACACAATTCACTTGGCCCCGCCTCCCAGAGTCATAACATCAAGTCCTTTTTCTTCCTGAGTCCACCCACAGGTGGATATTAGAAAGTTGGAAATTATGACATTGGAATCGTCCATGAACAACATTCTAAATTCACAGCACAAAACACTTGCACTGGTTTGACCAATGGCCTTATGTGATGATGGAAGTAATTCAGCTCTACATTGTTTAAAAGAAGCATCCAATCGTCAACACGCACATTTCTACTACTCGCTACGACTACTGTAGTATGGACTGGAACGACCCTTACACTAGGTGCAATAGAGTCAGACATATTTTTTTTTTACTGCCAACTCCGATACTGGGAACTTGTAGAGCTGGATTATGGAGACAGGGGGGGGGGGGGGGGGGGCGATTCTCTAAGACAGAAATGCCGTAAAAACCCCGTTATCAGGGTTTTTACCTCATTTCTGTATGCGCTAACCCCCCTCCGCAGTGGCAGCGCTGCGGAGGGAATCACCAGCAAAAGCTGGCGATTCCCTGCAGAAGCCTATGGGCTTTTTACCGCAGCGCTGTTTGAGGGATCCATCACGGATCCCTCCCAGCATGCCCTGCGGCCGGCGCGTCAGTCTGCGCATGCGCAGATGGACTCCCGGGTCACAGACCCGGAAGTCCAGTGGCGGCGCCGCATCGCAAGGGACAGCTCTTATCGCAAGCTGTCCCTTGCGTTAATAACCGAATATGTTAGAACATATGCCGTTATTAATAATGCGATGTCCGGAGAAGGGGGGGCGATACAGGGCTGCGGATGTTACAACATCCCGCCCAGGATGACTGTAAGGGACCTATACAGCTGTTGCTAATCAGCCTTTAATTCAATTATAATAATAAATTAAAGGCAAAAGCAGGTGAATTGGGACCCGTCTGTGCAGCATCACTATAGTGCAATTTTGTGTTAAATAATTAATAATTACAGTACCGTAATCACTTTTTATTTACTTTTTCTCCTAAAGTACTGTATGGTGTAGCCTAATTTATGGCTTACTGTAAATGAATTATAAGTCTGAGGCATAATAGGTTTCTGTGTTAGCAGTCAGGTCGGCCAACGTCTTCCAATGCAATTGTAAGCATAATATAATAATGTTTTGAAGCAAACTTGGTCACATTCCTATTCCCACATACCTAGTGGCGAAGCCGGATGCTGAAATAGCACAATTTCCCAGTGCGCCCTTAGGATTGGTTTTCTGATGCCCAGAATCCCACTCTGGTCTCGGAGTATATAACTTCTCTGTCATGTGAAAGCTCTTGGCACTGATACTAGGGGCGGTAAAATGGACAAAAGTGGTTGTTCAAACAAATTAGTTAAATCAAATGGATTTACACAGTGTGTCTGAATGACCCCATTTGACCTTTTTCCAGTGTTTGGGAGCAAATAGTCGATTGTCATTGACTCATATAATAGATTGTCGTTCCAACCAGCCAACTAGTTGGACAGATAATCTTAAGGAACTTTGGTACTCAGACATACTAGTTACTTGTGTAATACAGTTTTACTATATAAAAGTGTAGGTTTAATGTTTCATAGGAGATTTTTTTTGCATTGTTCCTAAATCAAGGCTTCAGAAACCCCCATGTAGAAATCCTGTTTTTGCCTCTGATTTCAAAACAACTACGGAACCCAACTAAAGGTGCCCATGCATTTATCTGATTTGGTCTGATTTCACGTGACCGTTATGGATCGGGCCCAGAAATCTGCCCAAATCAGATGAGTTTGTTGTCCCTGTCGGGTCCCGTGCAATGCGCACCTGAGCCGGAGGTAGGACCTGCTGTCCATCTGACCTCCAACTCCGCCCCCCCTCCTCCCGACGGCGGGGAGCAGGTCCCATGCAATACATGGCTTGTGAAAGGTGTGCATGTGGTGTATCGCATTTAATCCTGCCGCCCAGGGAGGGTTTCCAGCTGCTCAGGGGGGTCGGGTGGCCCATACACTGCTGCAATACATTGCAGTAGAGTATGGGCACCTTTAGCAGAATGTGCTCCCTAATTTCTCTAATTTTGAACTGGAGCAAGAACTGTAGGTGGTCCTTTGACCTGCATACTCAAAATAGAAGAACAAGATGATACTCTGCCAATTCGGGGTGCCAAACGACTGCCTGAGAGGTGAGATTCCGACGGTTTCCGGTTTCAGTAAAAGATCATGATAATGAAATAACGGAATCTGCTTGAAATATTTGTTTTCTATTTATATTTGTCCTGTATGTTAAAAATATGTATTCTACCTCTATCTAATTTAATTGTTTAATAAAGAAATTAAAAAGTTATGCCGGGAAAAAAAAAATAACATCTCGAAAATCTTTCACTTGAATCATCACAGGGAGCCTTTTCCGCACTAATCACTTCATTAGTTGTCAGTACAAATTAAGTAGGGAGGTTGCTAATTTGCCCCTGTGGTGCTTGGTATGGGTACAGGACCACTAGATGTTTGATTTGTGAGATGCTTACTAAATGCTTATTGTTACGTGATATTAAATTTACTGGTGATTTTTAGTTTTTATCTTCTGCTCTGCCAAAAGGGGAAATAATTCTTATAGGCATTTGCTGACTCCACATCTGGTTACGTCTCTTATTATAGTTATTCTGGTTCATAGTGTAAGACCCACATGCTGCTCCTGCACGGGGACCCTCCATCCCTGCTGACTTCCAAGGGGCAATGTTTCTTGTGGCAGCGGCCTACAGACACCTAGAGGGACGGGAGTGAAGTGGAGAGCCGGAGGCAGTGGTCTGGTCCGTTCCCTTGCGTGCCAATTTGCATGCGAGCACGATGTTTTGCAATGTGCATTTCTGTGCATATGCATATGTCAGATGCATGCGGCCATGGCGAACATGTTGTTCACTGGGTGCATGCACCCAACATTGTGGCCAGGGGTAGTGGGGTGGCGGGCCGGGGGTCTCGCCTATGGGTATGCCCGGCATTTCATTGGCGTTCCATTTGCGTTCCATTTGCATTCCCATGGAAATTGCCCGGTGATGTGGGCAATGTTTATATACACTGTACTTGTCCTATACTGTCTTGAACTATAAGAGCCAGACATATCAAGCTTCAAAAAGTGATAAAATGGAGAGTGAGAAACAGTCAGCCAATCAGATCCTACCTGCCATGTTATAGACTGTGTTTGAAAAATTACAAGTACTGTAGTAGCTGATTGGCTGGTTGTTTATGACTCTCCACTTTATTACTTTTTGAAGCTTGATACATCTGAATATTATAAAACGTCATTATTCAGATATTATTAGTGTGTTACTAGCTGCAGTCACAAGTGCATGCAAATAGTATACTATACTTTGTTGGAACCTGTAAGATTGTTATTATCTGTACTATATAATGAACAACCAGACATTAAGTTTTATAGAGAGCTGTAATGATCAAGGTTTCCCTAGCAGTACCTACGGTGCGAATATATAGGGCAGAGGACCCATCACCCAGGAGTACATGGAAGGTTACAATTAAACATCTTTATTTCAAATAGAAGAACAAGCAAGGTCTGTTTTACATAACAAAAGCCCCTGCTGTCTATCCTCTGTTCTCGTTCCCAGCCTCCCTCACCTCATAAGGGATAACGAACCGCAGTCAGTACCTCAGAGTGACTTCTGGGTATTTCAGTCTGTATTTAGCTCCTCATTTCCATGCATACGTTCTTTTTATGGCAGGGTCGGCTTAACAACCTGCCACCGGGAGTATATTCCACTGGGAGTTAAATGAGTTTTAAACTTCTGTTCCTTGTACTGTACTCAGTGGAGCTTAGTGAATGTAACAGTTACAGCAGCCTGATTTTTAAGCAATACTGTAGGCCCAATCCATTTATTCACGCATTGTGCAGAACGTATCATAATGTCAATGGGGCTTACGGAGTTCTTTTTACAGTTCCCACTTGCAGGCTAGCTGATAACATGTTCAGTACTGGTAGAGATCATCACATATCTGACTTTTGATATGGGAAGCTGAGTAAGATATCAATCCACAAGTAATAGGGCCTACACACGGCACGGGGAGATTTGCTGAGCATTCTGAGCGATGCTAGACAGGGTTGCCTACCCTCGCGGAATAGCCGGGAGGCTCCCAAAAATCGGCTACCCCTCCCGGCCCCCGGAAAGATGGGCAACCCTCCTGGATACTGCCAAACAACCCCCATCTCCCCGACGGCAACATTAAACTTACCGCGATTTGTGGCTTTTATTGGGAGGGGTGGGGATGTATGAACCCAGGAGGAGGTGCGGTGTAAAAGCGCCAGGCCATATAACCCGAGTCAATCAATCTGGCAATTTGACCCAGGTTATAAGAAGGGTTAAACCTGGGTCACCCTCTGTATAATGGACGACCCAGGTTTAATGCGAAAGTGCCAAGCCCGGGTCCGACCCAGGATCGCGATCCCGGGTCAGACAGTTCCACATCCAGAGATGGTGACGGTGGCAAGAGGAATGCAGCCATTTACACTTATACACTGCCACAATACATAAATAGACATCCCTATCCATTGAAGCCACAGGAAACAACTGCCAGAGACGTCTGGTTGCAGGGAGAAGAAGTTCTATCTTTGACAGTTATAAGGCTCTCTACAGATGTTGAGCTTTAGTCCAGATATTAAATAGATCCCTTGGTTTGTGATTAAGAGTTATAGGGACTGGAGGGGACATGTAGATGCAACCAGTGCTATTTTTCAGCAGGAACCAGCAGGAAGTCAGTTCCTGAACCTCTAATTAAATATGACATTATCAGGGACTGGGTTCCTGAACATGTTCTGGGGCAAAATGTACTTTCCGTAAGTCCCCTGTGAGTGCCTTCATTTCTAAATACAATATATACATCTGTCTCTCTCTCTCTCTATTTTTATTTAATTGACCCACCCCCAGACCCTGAATTCCTGGACCTATTTTTCCAGAAAATAGTACTGGATGCAACCATAGTACACTAACAAAGTGTTGTGGGCCTGTTGATTTGAATTAGGGCTTAAGTGGCCACTGATGTACTGTTTGTGGATTCTGTATGCTGGAACTCTGGTGGTATTGGCCGCAGGCTGTGTTTGATTTGTCCAGTGTGTCTAGGCCGCTGCTGCTGAGATTTCAAAACAACTTTACAGTGTACTAAACAAATACATGTTATTTAACAAAAAAATAATGTTTTGTTCTCCTGAATGGAAAAGCCTAAACACATGTTAGGTACGATATAACAGCGGTGACTGTCCTGATGGTCACAATCCCGCCTGTAGCATCCCAACGGTAAAAAACCTAATGAATTTTGTTTACCATTATAACCCTAACCGTTCCCTTCCTGCAGCCTAACTCTAGCTGTCCCCTTCAGTAGCCTAATCCTAATTGTCCCCTCCCGCACCCTAACCCTCCGCCATTGGCTAAACCTAACCCCCCACGTAACCCTACTTACCATACTTACCCCCTAGGATCCGACTTTTACCATTGGGATGGTGCTGCCACGACGGCCACTGCCGGGACCCTGACTACGAACCTTGCTCAGGTCCATTCACAGCAGGGGGGGGTGTTTCGTTTGCATGGGGCCAATGTTTGTTGTTTGCGCATGTACATGAGGGCGGTGTAGCATTCCATTAGCATATGGGAGAGCCCAGTGTTTCATGGGTGTTCCCATGAGAACGCTGAGCATTCTCATGCTAATGGGCCGATGACACGGGTGCAGGGGGCGGGCAGCTGACATCACCGGATGTCAGCTAACCACCCACTTCCCTCAGATTGCTCTGAGCAACCTTACATGTGCGTGTGCCTTCCACATCATTCCATGGTCGGCGACCCTCAAATGATGCGGGTGTTCCCCCACAGGCTGCGAATGGATGTTTATGTAAAACATTCATTCGCATGCCATGTGAACGTATGCGCCGTGCGAATGGTGGGCCGGCTTACCCACATTCGCAAGGCGGGATCTGGTCGACTTGCAAGGATGCAAATTTCCATCCGAAAGAATCCACCAGAATAGCCCCCTACGGCCCGTAAACAAAACCGTTATCATTTTATATTTGCCGCTTGATTTTTTTATATTTCTCAGGCTCCAAATAACTTGGATACTTCCTGTCTACACTTTCCTGCTGCTTCTGAGCCACCCACGGAAGCGTGGCCATCTCCCGCATTCCACGCGCTTCCTAGTGAAGTGGGCAGGATGAGGAGATCATGTAGGGAATTGCAAATTCCAAATTCAAGCGTAACAATCATATTTCGTCTCATTTTTATTTCTAAGTGTGCTAAATATGCAGAAAACGGAATTGTACCACCCGTGACACTACCTATAGCGCTAGGCAATATTGGAGTAATGGGCTCACTCTGCCGGATGTGTTCCCTTCCTCCATGCCTGAGCGGTCACCAAAAAAAAAAAAAATCCGTGCTTTCTCTATAAGGCATTCTGTAATTTTGTTCTCATTACACTTCTCGGGGGCTGGAGAAGTGTACTCTGATGTGTTTATAACACACATTACCAGAGGATTGACTTTCGTACACACACATTTCACGCTACACATCATAAAGGAGATGTTGCATGACTAAATAAATGCTCTTTATTGCAGATTACTGCACAGCACCTCCAACATACTTATCTCTCCCCCCAGAATACCTTAGTAAATTGGAATATATGAGCGCCATCTTCACAGCAGATCCAGTTTTACATGCTGGAAAAATACAGTACCTCATTCAACATTAAGGCAGTGGGGTTCTCTTCCCAGTGTATGCATATCACACCTTGATCTTGGCATGGTGTCAGTGGGTATATTGCTCAACTTGGATCTGGGCTGATTTCCTTCCCAAAACGACTTAACAGCAGTGCCAATCTCCTTACCCATAGATATCTATGCCATACCGACTACAACTGGGGCCTGTTTGTTGTGGCACCCACCAGCCCAGAATGTTTGGGAAGGACAACATTGGCAGCAGGCTATACCTTGTTTCATGACGTGTACACCTTCATTCTACACCTTGTTTCATACTACCCTCGTTTTCGCTGCTGTGGGGGCATGGCCAGCCCCTCTATCTCCCGGAATAGATGCACAGTAGAGCAGTGTCGGGCAGTGCCAACTGCCCCCCCCCCCCACACACACACACACACACACTGCGGGAAAGTGCTGGGCCAGGAATCTTAAAAAATGGGATGCCCCACGAAAATTGGGAGGTATGTGTTTTTTTACAGGTACACCTCCATTCCATACTGAATACTCAATGTCAGGCATCCCTCCTCCCGATGCCCTCCTCCTCCAGTGGTCGCACTGAATGTCAGGCATCCCTCCTCCCCATGCCCTCCACCTCCAGTGGTTGCACTGAATGTCAGGCATCCCTTCTCCCCCTGTCCCCCTCCAGTGGTCGCAGTGAATGTCAGGCATCCCTCTTCCCCCTGTCCTCCTCCTCCATTGGTCGCAGTTAATGTCAGGCATCCCTCCTACCCCAGTCCTCCTCCTCCAGTGGTCGCACTGAATGTCAGGCATCCCTCCACCCCTGTCCTCCTCCTCCTCCAGTGGTCGCACTGAATGTTGGGCATTCCTCCTCCCCCTGTCCTCTTCCTCCAGTGGTCGCACTAAATGCCAGGCATCCCTCCTCCCCCTGTCCTCCTCCTCCAGTGGTTGGTTGCACTGAATGTTGGGCATCCCTCCTCCCCCTGTCCTCCTCCTCCAGTGGTCGCACTGACTGTCAGCCATCCCTCCTACCCCAGTCTTCCACCTCCAGTGGTCGCACTGAATGTCAGGCATCCCTCCACCCCTGTCCTCCTCCAGTGGTCGCAATGAATGTTGGGCATCCCTCCTCCCCCTGTCCTCTTCCTCCAGTGGTCGCACTAAATGCCAGGCATCCCTCCTTTCCCTGTCCTCCTCCAGTGGTCGCACTGAATGTTGGACATCCCTCCTCCCCCTGTCCTCCTCCTCCAGTGGTCGCACTGAATGTTGGGCATCCCTCCTCCCCCTGTCCTCCTCCTCCAGTGGTCGCACTGACTGTCAGCCATCCCTCCTACCACAGTCCTCCTCCTCCAGTGGTCGCACTGAATGTCAGACTTCCCTCCTCGCCCTGTCCTCTTCCTCCTCCAATGGTCGCACTGAATCTCAGGCATCCCTCCTCCCCCTGTTCTCCTCCTCCTGTGGTCGCACTGACTGTCAGCCATCCCTCCTACCCCAGTCCTCCTCCTCCAGTGGTCGCACTGAATGTCAGGCATCCCTCCTTGTCTTGTCCTCCTCCAGTGGTCGCACTGAATGTTGGGCATCCCTTCTCCCCCTGTCCTCCTCCTCCTGTGGTCGCACTGAATGTCAGGCATCCCTCCTTCCCATGCCCTCCACCTCCTGTGGTCGCACTGAATGTCAGGCATCCCTCCTCCCCTGTCCTCTTCCTCCTCCAATGGTCGCACTGAATCTCAGGCATCCCTCCTCCCCCTGTTCTCCTCCTCCTGTGGTCGCACTGACTGTCAGCCATCCCTCCTACCCCAGTCCTCCTCCTCCAGTGGTCACACTGAATGTCAGGCATCCCTCCTTGTCTTGTCCTCCTCCAGTGGTCGCACTGAATGTTGGGCATCCCTTCTCCCCCTGTCCTCCTCCTCCTGTGGTCGCACTGAATGTCAGGCATCCCTCCTTCCCATGCCCTCCACCTCCTGTGGTCGCACTGAATGTCAGGCATCCCTCCTCCCCTGTCCTCCTTTTCCAGTGTTCGCACTGAATGTCGGGCATGATGTCATCACATCAGTCATTATTAGTGAGGTGCTCCGAGAAAAGGAGAAAGGTGAGGTTCTGTATGTAGGGGCCCCACTGCATTGGTTTGCCTGGGGCCCATAATGCTGTTAAGGTGGCCCTATTGGTGGCCACTGGGTTGAGTATGTAAAGAGTGCTCTTGTCTAATGCCGTTACTGCCGTGATTGAGAAGCTGACACCATATTTTTTTGCATACAGGATGACAGTTGGAGGCTGGGACACGCCCTAAGGTGGTCGTAACACACCTGCATTTTTGCTGCCTCATTACCGCCCCCAAATAATCTCGTACTGTTAATCACTTTGTGAATAAATCCTCCCTGGGAGTGGCAGCACTACGGCACCTGCGCAGTGCATTCGTGCTGCATGCACAGTGGCCCGATAACTGCCCATCGCTATAAATATTGCCATTGTCTATATCTCTGATTCAGGCCAAAAGCATTTCTTTACGGCACGCTTTGTAAACTGGAAAAGACCAAGCATTGTCAATGCATTTGTGGCATTGAGATCCTTTACAACATGATAAATGAGAGCTGCTCAGTGTTCTGAAACCAATCAGTGCACAAGAAACGTCTTCCTCCCACTGAGCTGCAAATGGAATCACAAATGTCTTTTGACAAGTTTTAATTTATTTATTTATTGTAACCAACTCCTTCCTTCCATTGCTTTCAGATAGGCGTCTTGTAAATAAATCAAACTCTCCGGAAGCTGAAGCAATATACTGTATGCAGCTATACCAAATTACATTACAGGCAAATCCCCCGTAGCAATGAAATAGTTAATAGAATTAATTGGAATCAATAAAGTACAATTACATTATCTCAGGTGTTATTACTAAAATCAATTATTGGCTCCATCAGTGCCAATATTTTTGTCAGTAAAATATTGACTTTCACCTATTTGACCCTTCACGCAAGACACAGTTCCGTCATCATCCCAACAGCCCAGGACAGAGCACCTCTGCGTGCGCTGCTTCCACCTCCCTCTCTAGTGGAGTGTAGGACTTGTCTGCTGCCTGTAGGCTAATGATATCAGGCTCCTGAGGAAAAGATGGCGTAATACTGGTTCTCTTAAAGCTGCATTATTAACCTAATATGCATAATAAATATGTTTAATTATGACTGGCGGTGTGGGGGCGTAGATGTATCATTGTGGTCCCACCCCTGGCAATTCAATGCCAGAGTAGTTTTAAGGACATCTGAAGAAGGGAATGGGGGCTGAGCTAGGGCCGGCTCCAGGGGACTGCCTACCCTTCTAGCTGGCCAGGAGCAGCACACGAGTTTCTAGAGTCTCCCAGCTGGTATGGAAGGGTTGGCAAGCATGGAGTAACTACATCATACAATACTTGCCTACTACCTCAGATTGGCCGGGAGGCTCCCAAAATTCAGGTGGTGCTTGCAGCCCCCTGGAAAGGTATCTATTCACCCACTGCTGTGTGCTACGCAACAAACCCCTCCCCCACAGCTGTGGCCACTGCCCAGTGTGCTCCCGCTAACTGTGGGACAGTCCCATACAATTTGCAGCCCTGTGTGTGGGTATGAATCGGGCCCAATGTGTGTTGTTCTTCTGTTTTCTGCATCTTTCCTATCAATCAACATTCTGAACACATTTCTGCATTCTCCCCCTGCCATATGTGTCCTTCTCTGGCTGTATGAATGGCTGCAGGCTTCCATGGCTATGTACAGGCCTTGTCTTACTTTCAGAGAGGCCAAAACAATTGTCTGTTATTCGCTTGTATTGTTGGTACTTGTTTCCTAGCACGGCGCCCAATATTTTCATCTTATGGCATCCTATGCGATGGTATACGATTTTTTATTGTACAACCACCCTGATGGGTCCTTCCTATGTTAAATGCCCCCCCATTGTCAACGCCACCCCCAGGATCAACGCCAACCTGAAGCGTGGCGAGCGCAGCGAGCCCATGAGGGGCGGCGGTACGCGTCCTCCGACCTTTTCATACCCCCACTATCCACATCGGCGTGGAGTTGATCTTAGATAGTGTGGTGAGCGCAGCGAGCCCCGTGTGGGGACGCGTATTACTTTACATGTATTGCGCATCCTCTCGCTGGTTCACTATCTAAAATCAACTCCACGCTGATGTGGATAGTGGGGGTATGAAAAGGTCAGAGGACGCGTACCGCCGCCCCTCGCCACGCTTCGGGTTGGCATTGATCCTGGGGGTGGCGTTGACAATGGGGGGGCATTTAACATTGTAAGGACCCATCAGGGTGGTTGTACAATAAAAAAAGTATACCATCGCATTGTATGGCATACGATGCAATACGAAATTTTATTGTACAATATCGCGTCGCATCGCATCCCATTGTATACCATATTTAGTCTTATGGTATACGATGCGATGGGCGCCGTGCTAGGAAACAAGTACCGTATTGTTTTTGAAGCACATTAATTGACATTGCAATGCATTGCCTGTATATTGCAACTGGATACGGTCATTTGGTCCACAGCATGATGGTCGACAAGCATTGGGTCGACACCAATTAGGTCGACATGGTTCTAGGTCGACATGAGTCAACGTAGACATGGGTTTAGGTCCACAGGTCATTAGGTCGACACGAGCGTTAGGCACTATTTTACTCTCCCACCACGCTCTAGTGGATGCTAGGGCATGAAATAAATACCACCTGTCGGCACATGTCGGCTCAAAAAACAGTGAAAAAGCCCATGTCGACCGTTTGACTGTCGACCTAGACACTAGGGCGTGGTGGGAGAGTAAAATAGTGCCCGAAGCTTTGCGAGCGATGCGAGGGGATGCAGTGCTCTTCAAACTGTGTCCATGTTGACTGTGTCAACATTCGAGTAAAAAAACAGCGAAAAACCCCATGTCAACCTTTTGACTGTCGACCTAGACACTGCCGACCTAATGCTTGTGTCGACCTAAACCCATGTCGACCTAGACCCATGTCGCCATTGTTCCGTGTCAGCCTAGAACCATGTTGACCTTTCCCATGTCAACCTAGCGGTGTCAACCTAAAGCTTGTCGACCAACATGCTGTAGACCAAATGATCCCAATACATTGCTACACCTAGCTAAGAACAAGCAAGCACCCGTCAGTTCTACACAAATCATTTATTTTACACTGAGATATTTTTTTAAATATATAGATGGGTTGAGAATGAGATCACAATTGTCTGTGTGCATTTCTAGTATGCATTTATTGGCCCTACTTGTATAGCATTTATTGGCCCTACTTGTATATATTTTTTTACTTTTTTAAAGCACTAGCTGGAGAACAGGGAACATTTTATTCATTTATATATTAACATTTATTTATAGCGCCGGCATGTTCTGTTGACAGTTGTGAATAAAAATGTCATAAAATCAGTCTGGGGAATAACCCCCCCCCCAGAGGCTATAGCTGTACTTCTAAAAGTACAGAAATATACATACTGTATGTTAATACTTGCTGGTTGGCTACTTTACGTTTCCTGTGCTGTGATTGGCCTGGATATGGAGTGTACTTTAATTGCTTTTCCTGGACAATTTATGGAACATTTTATTATTAGCAATTTAGTTTTTTATTTGAGAAAGGGCCAAATGTATTTCCCATCTCTACCAATGACAGAGTTTGGGCAGCACTCATGTACTTTCCATACGCAACGTGTCACCGTGCCAGAACTAAACACTACAGTAGTTAGTTTTAAACAGTTCATTTTTATTATTATTTTGAACAGTTGGAGGCACCATTGGAAATCAGCTTTGTACAGTACGTCCCTTCAGATATCTAACACTAGGGAGAATAGAGGTCTGATTATGTACAGGGAATGCAAGGAGATCATTTCTTTAATAGAGTCTTGATTGTTAGTATAAACAGGAGTGCTGTGCCTAAAAGTGAGGCATTCACTGAGTCCTGCGGGGCTGTTTTGTCTTTTATAAGGCTGCCATGCCGGAGTGTTTATGCAGAGCTTAGGTTCCTCCTGTACCTGCTGTATTTCATGTGCCTTGTATTCTGATTAAACACATTTCATTCAGTGAGCGGAGAGAGAGCAAGTGCAAGATATTCCTCTGAGTGTTAATAGGGTTACGGATTTAAAGCGGTATATCACGTAGCTTACACAAAACAAACGGGCCGATTCAGACCCATTTGTTCGGGGCCGAATTCGCCCGATCTACGATGGGGGGGGGGGGGTGTTTGGACTTGTGGGTATCTGGACTCATGATAGATTGACTCTAGGTCGACAGTCTTAAGGTTGACCACTATTGGTCAACAGTGAAAAGGTCAACAGGGTCAAACTGAGCGCAGTGAGGTACTGAGCCCGAAGCATGGCGAGCGCAGTAAGCCATGTGAGGGCATGGGGTACACTTTGACCTACTGTATATCAACATAGACACAAAAAAACATATTGTAGAAAGAAATTTTTCTGGATTAACTTTGCGCTTAGACGCTGCCCTAGGTGGTATCTGATTGTATGAATCACCTTACATACACCAAATAGAACCCAACGAAAGAAATACCAATACTGTCCTTTGGGCGCTGTTCAGAAAGGGGTTTTCACTTGGGATCATGAGGAGAATACCCAAAAAAGAAAATAACAAAACCACAATGGTGTAATATGATTTTGATAAATCACAATCCAGTATACATTAGTATTTCATGGGTGAACTCGTACCCTTTACGTAGGTCTACTTTTTAAGGTAGACATAAATCGCTTGTAAGGGGGCGGTCAGGTCACCGTTAGATTTCACCTGAATCCAGAGAGGTTTTCACTCAAATTCGAAGTACCCAAAAATGAAAGGGATAAAAAGAATACCGCAATAGTGTAATACTGTATCTGTTAATGTAATTCAGTACATGTCAAATCCTGAATAGGTGGACTCGTACCATTTGTGCTGGTCTACTTTTTAAGGGTAGACATACAGCGTTTATAAGGGAGCGGTCAGGTTGCCGTTCGAATCCCTCAGTATTCACTCTATTTGTGAAAAACATATGAAAAACTCATGTTGACCTTTTCCATGTCGACCATTTGAATGTTGACATTTTGACCCTGTCGACCTTTTGACTGTCGACCGGTGGGGGCGGGCAGGAGGCTGGAGCTGGGAAACGCCACATCCACATAAAACATAAGCTGGGAAACGCCACATCCACATCCACATAAAAATGCTGGGCATTTCTCTGAGAACGGAGATAGGTCGATGGCTGCTAGGGGGCTGATGTCACATGACATCAGCGCCCGCCCCCTTTTTGGCGATCTGCAGCATAAATAAAAGTCAGTTCAGACTCTGCGACCATTGAATGATTTCTCTCCCCTTCGGGTCCATGCGAGGGGATGTGTTCTCGCTGACCTGTTCTCTAGGCTGCAAGTATAGGCAGCCTATCGAACAGTTCTGAATTAGGCCCAAATATTTTTATTAATTTGGCTTGATTTAAAGTTACTAAAGTAAACCTCTAAGTTTTTTGATTAAAGTGGATCAGTACCAAGTTGAAACAAAGGCTTATTTGTATTTAACGGCATTACAGATATGTGGTGTAACCAATGGCAACCAAGAAGCCGTTTGCTTGCGTTAATCTAACTTGCGCTAGGCTAATGAAAGCTAATGTCTTACTGGCTGCTCTAGATTACTGCACATTGGGCCATTTGCATCATATTATTAAGAGAAAATAATTCCATAACAGTAAATGACATGTTTTCCCGACAGGAGCAGAATGTTTTTTCATAAAGCTCATTGCACTGTTCATCTATTAGATTTAGAACAATGGTTTATGAGTTTTCAGAGAAGAGCTTTTTTTTTTTTTTTTTTTTACACTAGCAATTCAATGATACAGTAACGCATGCAATATAATATGTTAATAAGTAAGTGTACCAATACATTCATAAGGTAACATTGGATTATTAGAGGAGGACGGATTGGGGCAGGAGTGGGCAGAAAGTGAATGATGAGTGGGAGGAGAGGTATCATAAACATGTTATTGGGAGACAGATTGTTATATAAAGGGTGAGTGGAGGAGGGAGATCATTGTGATATATGTAGACAGCGAGGAGAGTTACAATATGCAATAAAAAAAGAGAGCAGTGTTTGATAGAACAGAGAAAGGTGCGAAAAAGACCCTTCACCTGGTACAGTTCAATGTCTTGATTTCAGAATGCGTTGAATCCCCAGAATTGTTTATGGTGGGACCATGTGGTGGGATTTCAGAGCAGTGAGATTGGGGAGATATGCCATTGTGGCATTTATTAATGCCCTATGCATACATAAATATGATTAAAGCACAGCTTGTCCAATAAGAGTTGTCCTTAGTATTGTTAGGACTTCCAGGTTTATGACCCAAGAATCCTACTGCACTGCACACCCATTGGATGTCTATCAGGGAAACTTTGCGTAAAGAAGTCCAAAGACTTCTCCAGATAACACAATCTATATGGATGGCATTGCCTATCAGGAATAAGCTCTGTAAAGGTTTTGTTTTCTGGAGCTTGATTCCTACTGATATCATGAGAGTGGAGATGGAGGGAGCAGTATGAGAGGAGAGGTGGGGAGAGGCATGAGAGGAGAAGTGGGGAGAGCAGCGTGAGAGGAGAGGTGAAGAGAGCTGCGTGAGAGGAGAGGTTGCGAGAACAGCATGAGAGAAGAGGTGGAGGGAGCAGCGTGAGAGGAGAGATGGAGGGAGCAGCATGAGAGGAGAGATGGAGGGAGCAGCGTGAGAGGAGAGATGAAGGGAGCAGCGTGAGAGGAGAGATGGAGAGAGCAACGTGAGAGAGATGAGGGAGAAGCGTCAGAGGAAGGTGGGGAGAGCAGTGTGAGAGGAGAGGTGGGGAGAGCAGTGTGAGAGGAGAGGTGAAGAAAGTAGTGTGAGAGGAGAGGTGAAGAAAGCAGCGTGAGAGGAGAGATGGACGGAGGAGATTGAAAGAAGAGATGGAGGGAGGAGCGTGAGGGGAGAGATTGAGGGAGGAGCGTGAGAGGAGAGATGGAGTGAGCAGCGTGAGAGAAGTGATGGAGGGAGCAGCGCGAGAGGGAGATGGAGGGAGCAGCATGTAAGAAGAGATGGAGGGAGCAGCGTGAGAGGAGAGAAAAAGACAGCAACATGACAGGAGAGATGGAAAAAACAGCATGAGGAGAGATGAAGTTAGCAGCGTTAGAGGAGAGATGAAGAGAGCAGAGTGTGAGATAGTAGGAGGCTAGATAGGAGGCTAGGAGCAGTGTGAGAGGTAGTTGGAGGCTAGGAGCAGTGTGAGAGGTAGTTGGAGACTAGATAGTAGGAGGCTAGGAGCAGTGCGAGATATAGTACGAGGATATATAGTAGGAGGCTAGGAGCAGTGTGAGAGGTAGTTGGAGGCTAGATAGTAGGAGGCTAGGAGCAGTGTGAGAGGTAGTTGGAGGCTAGATAGTAGCAGGCTAGGAGCAGTGTGAGAGGTAGTTGGAGGCTAGATAGGAGGCTAGGAGCAGTGTGAGAGGTAGTTGGAGGCTAGATAGTAGGAGGCTAGGAGCAGTGTGAGAGGTAGTTGGAGGCTAGATAGTAGGAGGCTAGGAGCAGTGTGAGAGGTAGTTGGAGGCTAGAAAATAGGAGGATAGGAGCAGTGTGAGAGGTAGTTGGAGGCTAGGAGCAGTGTGAGAGGTACTTGGAGGCTAGATAGTAGGAGGCTAGGAGCAGTGTGAGAGGTAGTTGGAGGCTAGATAGTAGGAGGCTAGGAGCAGTGTGAGAGGTAGTTGGAGGCTAGATAGTAGGAGGCTAGGAGCAGTGTGAGAGGTAGTTGGAGGCTAGATAGTAGGAGGATAGGAGCAGTGTGAGAGGTAGTTGGAGGCTAGATAGTAGAAGGCTAGGAGCAGTGTGAGAGGTAGTTGGAGGCTAGATAGTAGGAGGCTAGGAGCAGTGTGAGTGGTAGTTGGAGGCTAGACAGTAGGAGGCTAGGAGCAGTGTGAGAGGTAGTTGGAGGCTAGATAGTAGGAGGATAGGAGCAGTGTGAGAGGTAGTTGGAGGCTAGATAGTAGAAGGCTAGGAGCAGTGTGAGAGGTAGTTGGAGGCTAGATAGTAGGAGGCTAGGAGCAGTGTGAGAGGTAGTTGGAGGCTAGATAGTAGGAGGCTAGGAGCAGCGTGAGAGGTAGTTGGAGGCTAGATAGTAGAAGGCTAGGAACAGTGTGAGAGGTAGTTGGAGGATAGATAGTAGGAGTCTAGGAGCAGTGTGATAGGTAGTTGGAGGCTAGATAGTAGAAGGCTAGGAACAGTGTGAGAGGTAGTTGGAGGCTAGATAGTAGGAGGCTAGGAGCAGTGTGAGAGGTAGTTGGAGGCTAGGAGCAGTGTGAGAGGTAGTTGGAGGCTAGAGAGTAGGAGGCTAGGAGCAGTGTGAGAGGTAGTTGGAGGCTAGATAGTAGGAGGCTAGGAGCAGTATGAGAGGTAGTTGGAGGCTAGATAGTAGGAGGCTAGGAGCAGTGTGAGAGGTAGTTGGAGGCTAGATAGTAGGAGGCTAGGAGCAGTGTGAGAGGTAGTTGGAGGCTAGATAGTAGGAGGATAGGAGCAGTGTGAGAGGTAGTTGGAGGCTAGATAGTAGGAGGATAGGAGCAGTGTGAGAGGTAGTTGGAGGCTAGATAGTAGAAGGCTAGGAACAGTGTGAGAGGTAGTTGGAGGATAGATAGTAGGAGTCTAGGAGCAGTGTGATAGGTAGTTGGAGGCTAGATAGTAGAAGGCTAGGAACAGTGTGAGAGGTAGTTGGAGGCTAGATAGTAGGAGGCTAGGAGCAGTGTGAGAGGTAGTTGGAGGCTAGGAGCAGTGTGAGAGGTAGTTGGAGGCTAGAGAGTAGGAGGCTAGGAGCAGTGTGAGAGGTAGTTGGAGGCTAGATAGTAGGAGGCTAGGAGCAGTATGAGAGGTAGTTGGAGGCTAGATAGTAGGAGGCTAGGAGCAGTGTGAGAGGTAGTTGGAGGCTAGATAGTAGGAGGCTAGGAGCAGTGTGAGAGGTAGTTGGAGGCTAGATAGTAGGAGGATAGGAGCAGTGTGAGAGGTAGTTGGAGGCTAGATAGTAGAAGGCTAGGAGCAGTGTGAGAGGTAGTTGGAGGCTAGATAGTAGGAGGCTAGGAGCAGTGTGAGAGGTAGTTGGAGGCTAGACAGTAGGAGGCTAGGAGCAGTGTGAGAGGTAGTTGGAGGCTAGATAGTAGGAGGATAGGAGCAGTGTGAGAGGTAGTTGGAGGCTAGATAGTAGAAGGCTAGGAGCAGTGTGAGAGGTAGTTGGAGGCTAGATAGTAGGAGGCTAGGAGCAGTGTGAGAGGTAGTTGGAGGCTAGAAAGTAGGAGGCTAGGAGCAGCGTGAGAGGTAGTTGGAGGCTAGATAGTAGAAGGCTAGGAACAGTGTGAGAGGTAGTTGGAGGATAGATAGTAGGAGTCTAGGAGCAGTGTGATAGGTAGTTGGAGGCTAGATAGTAGAAGGCTAGGAACAGTGTGAGAGGTAGTTGGAGGCTAGATAGTAGGAGTCTAGGAGCAGTGTGAGAGGTAGTTGGAGGCTAGAGAGTAGGAGGCTAGGAGCAGTGTGAGAGGTAGTTGGAGGCTAGATAGTAGGAGGCTAGGAGCAGTGTGAGAGGTAGTTGGAGGCTAGGAGCAGTGTGAGAGGTAGTTGGAGGCTAGAGAGTAGGAGGCTAGGAGCAGTGTGAGAGGTAGTTGGAGGCTAGATAGTAGGAGGCTAGGAGCAGTGCATATACAAGAAGGAGATAGTGTAATGAGTAAAGTAACAGAGATGTGAAATTTGAAGAGAAGACATGGAGGGATCATGTGATAGATGAGAGGGAGATGCACAATTCTAGAGAGAGAGAAATGCACATGGAACAGCTGCAGTGTCACACTCCTCTTGCTTTCTAACAGGCTTCCTGCTGGTTACTATGTTACTTGCCCATATGGTGCCCTTTTTGGGGGTAGCCTTATAAATATTCAAAACTGGCACAGTGAGTCCTGGGTTCTATAAGTGACCCATCAACTTGTTCATGGCCTGAGCAGTTTACACTGCCTCGTGGTACCGCCAGGGCCTAGCAGCCTGCTCTGGCATAGCTAGTTTGTTTCATAAGTGAAAGTAGTGCATTGACTGGGGACACTTCGGTACGACTGTATTCAGTCACCTTCAGGAGATCATTTTATGTTGCACCCCAATGTGTCTTACATTAGTTATTATAAATTTGCCCTAATACTGTACAAGTGGTCACAGATCTGTACGTTGTATATGCACTTTCTCAGTCCTACCTTCCTGACCATTTACATTTTCTGTATATTTTAACACAATGTTTATTTCCATTCATTTCTTATCTCTTTCTGTTTCTCAGAAGCTCCAACCAGTGAGATAATCATCGTGTCCAGTGTCCTCGCACTCAGCCTGAGTATCACTATCGTCATGTGTGGGATCTGCCAGTGGTGCCAGCGTAAGCTAGTAAGTGTACCGCATCCTTCTGTCTTCTTCCTGTTCCTTATACATTACATGTGCTCTGATAAGTATTCATTTGTAAGATGCGACCACAGACAACAGCGGCTAATTGTAGCAGAAAGCTCCTAATGGGCACACACTGTGATCTTCACATTTGAGATTATTATTATTATTGCATTTTTAATGAACATTCAGAACCGGTCAGAGAAAACACTGTATGCAAAACTAGACCACAGCGGGCCTAATTCTGCCATGCACACCGCCAATGTGGTACGCAGTGGAGTGATTCTTTTCCTATTTACATACATATCATACTTGCCTACTCTCCCGGAATAGGCTCCCAATAAGAATTCCCCCCCCCCCCCCCGAAGGGTGGGTAAGCCTCCTGCATCTCCCCCGCATGTAGGTTCAAATACTGTGATTGGGAGGAGGGCAGGGTTAAAATGACTCAAATAATGTAATTTTAGCTCCACCCCCTACTCGTAGACCCACGAATCGCTGTATTTGCTTTACTGGCGGCGGAGCTTGAGGACATCGATATGTGACAGAAATAGTAGGCGAGTATGATATACATTTAACTCGTTATGCACCAGCCTCCAGAATCCGTGCACACAGGGCCTGATTTTGATTGTTTGCACAGGGGACCTATGGTGAAGGACTGCCCATGCGCATATATATCGCTTATGCGCATGTGCAGGGCTTCTGTGCGGGCACCTTCGGAGACTTGAATAGTCTCTGTGGCGCTCGCACAGGGAGGGGTGCGATGGGGGCGCATGCGAGTGCCCCCTGAAAAACGCTGGGTGTTCCCATGTGAACACAGGCTGACCCCTGTTTGCGGGGGTGGGGGGGCGCCATTTGACGTCACAGGACGTCAAGTCTAAGGCAGCTGAAACTGACAGACTTGCGAAGAGGGTAAAAATCATTGGTCGGTTTCACCCGCAAATAGTCACCTCTACTTCCAATAAGTGCAGGCCATTTAGGGCCCAGAGGCTGGTCTTTGTGGATGTTGGGGAGATGGAGCTAGGCTCTGATTCCCAAAACCTTGTCGAGAAAGAAATATATATATATATATATATATATATATAGAAATATATATATATATATATATATATATATATATATATATATATATATATATATATATATATGGCGGGAAACCATCTGGTTCTCATCAAATCATCGATAGTAGATGGCCATCACTATTTGCGGAAAGATTTCGTCAGCCAAGTGTCAGAGTGGCTGCTGGTAGCTCTGTGCAGCGGTGCTGCTGTAGCTCTGCTTGTAGGCAGGGATGCCTCAAGTTTATTCCTGCTCTGTTCAAATCTACAGTCTGCAGCTGCTTCTCCATCCTTGGTGCCTGTGGCTGGATGGAGGCAGTGGCCAGTGCCACAGAGCTGCAGTGCTGTTCATTAATATGTGCATCACTGGCCAGGTGACAGGGGTAACTGGAGGGGGTCCTTGTTTTCCCTAGATTTGCGGCCAGTCTAGAAATTAAAGCTAGGAATCATGGACTTGTTTTGTCCCTCTTTTAACCTTGACACCCCTGGGTGTCCCTTTAAGTACCCCACTGTCAAGGGGCCTGGGGAAGCTGCACCTACCATGGGGGCTAGTGCAGTATTTGTATGGTGAGAACAATGGTTGCGTCTAAATGACCTAACAGAATTCTCCTCTATGATGCTGTGTTGTCCACAATAGGAACCCCAGAGTCTCTATATCTGCTGCCCCTCTATAATTATTCAGAACAATTTATGGCTAAAGGATTTAACCAAAGGTGATCTTAAGGTGTCTTTCCCAAATAAGTGTATGTGCACCATGTTTGGTAAAATGGGGTGTCTCTACCTGCTGATTGGTTACTGCTGATCCAGCTGTTCCATGCAGTTAAATTAGGATTCAGAAAACTCAACTTTCATTTGATAATACAAAAGGACATCGGTGCTTTCATATTGTAAATACATTGCAAGATCGGGAAGCAATGTAATAACTTCCTGGCCACTTACCACACCTGACTCATGGGGCGGTATTCAATACGGGAGGGGGCTTTTTTTACGGCAAAAATGGCTTTTTAGCTAGGAAAAGCCATCCTCCCCATTCAGCCCCGTCGCTGGCCGCTCGCCATATTCTATGTTTCAGGGAAATCATCGCTGTCAGAGGGTGGTGAGGATTCCCCCAAACAACGAGTTCACTCCAAGTGCAGGGAGGCCACTGCATATAGCGCTGAGCCTCGCCGTTTTGACAGTAGTAGGCGTGGTGGAAATGGCAAGTTAGGGTGGAGCGTTGAATACTGACGGTGGGCTATCGGCGCTGCTCACTGTATATCTTGCCGTCAGCCTCTCACCCATGCTCATTGAATATACCCCATGGTCAAGAGATAGGGAGCAGTATCCTCGCCTCTATTACTTCATGATATTTAATGATGGCATAATGTGGTCTGGCACTAATTCTCACGCTCATCTTTTATAGAACGGCTAAGAGCTTGGCTTAGTTTTATGACCTTCACGTAAGTTTGTATTATGGCTCATAAGATCTAGGTCTCAAGTTTGGAATATTCCTGGGCTATAGCCAGGATTATGTAATGGCCGGGATTTAGAGTCTAAGGCTGATGACGCCTTCTCTTAATTGACCAAGATGAGTTTAAAATTGATGGATCAAATTAGCCAATTAGCTAACGTGATACAGGAGACGCCCTTTATTAAAACAATATTATCTGTAAACTGCAAAAAAAATGCTTATGGTGTGCACACACTATTAGTTATTCACTCCAGTGCGTTTTATTGTTCTATTGTTCTCCTGTGCGTTTTATTGTTCTATTGTTCTCCTGTGCGTTTTATTGTTCTATTGTTCTCCAATGCGTTTTATTGTTCTATTGTTCTCCTGTGCGTTTTATTGTTCTATTGTTCTCCTGTGCGTTTTATTGTTCTATTGTTCTCCAATGCGTTTTATTGTTCTATTGTTCTCCTGTGCGTTTTATTGTTCTATTGTTCTCCTGTGCGTTTTATTGTTCTATTGTTCTCCTGTGCGTTTTATTGTTCTATTGTTCTCCAATGCGTTTTATTGTTCCAATTTAAGTCAACCACTGAAGCGCGACATGGCTAGGGTCAACAGGGTTGGAAGGTCGACACGAGCATTTGATCGACAATGGCAAGGTCGACAGTCAAATGTCGACATGATTTTTTTCACGTGTTTTCTGATCTGCGCTCGTCACACTATTCTCCCGCCACGCCCTAGTGGGCATGAAATGCCGCCTGTCGGCACATGTCAGCTCAAAATTAGCCGTGTAAAACTCTTGTAGACCTTTTGACTGTCGACCTTGCCATTGTTGACCTAATGCTTGTGTTGACCTTCCAACCCTGTTGACCTATTTCAGGTGTCAACCTAAGGCCTGTCGGCCTTCAGTCGTCGACCCACTACATGTCAACCTAATTACGGTATCCATTTCCAGTGCAGTAATAACCCAGGTTGCAGCTCAGTGGAAAATGTTCAGCGAAAAATAATGAAGGTTCAGTTACCCAGGAATCTGATGTAGGCAGCGACCATGAACCGAACTAAATTGGTTTCCGGTGCTTGGATGTGATATCATCTCCGGCACTATACCTACTCATATTTGATTTGTCTTCATATTTTGTTTGTTTATTCTGCTCCATCCCTTGCACAGTGGGGGTGGTGGTGTTGGGGATTTGCCCCACTTTTCCCACCAGTGCAAAATGCTAAGAGTGGCATCACGCATTGGTATCAGGCTTAATGACTCATTTCTCCACTATGGAAGGATGTGTGAGGATAAGCTAGTCATACTTGCCTACTTTGATTGTCTCCTCTCCGGGAGAAGCCCAGAGAGGAGACTATCTGCAGCTTTTCCTGGAGGCGGGATTGTCATAATTATGCCCACCCTCATTAAGCAGGGGAGGGGGTGGTACTAAATGACATGATTTGTTTATTTTTAGCCCCGCCCTCTCTCCAGAGAGCTGCGAACACCGATATTTGACCGGTAGAGGGTCCGGGGCTGATGCGGGGGGAGCGCTAAATGCGGGAGTTTTGTCCACGCTTCCAGGGGGCCGGGAGGGGGGACCAGATTTTCGGGAGCCTCCCGGTCAAACAGGGGGAACTAACCAAAATTTAGCAGCAGCACAGACAACCTGGCAGAGCAGGCAATTTTGACATTATTACATAATGGTGCCAGATGTGTCAAGCTCCAAAAAACAATAAAGTAGAGAGCGATAAACAACCAGCCAATCAGTTTTTATCTGTCATTTTTCAAACCCTGCTTGTAACATGTCAGTTAGGAGCTGATTGGCTGGCTGTTTATCACTCTGCATTGTATCACTTTGTGACGCTTGCGACATCTGGCCTATAACTACATAAATAAAAGTAGATAAGTAAATCTGTTAAAGAAGGACTAAGAACAGAAATATGCTGCATGACATACTCCCTTGTCAGAACGAAGAAGATTGGAATTACACATTTAATATTATAGTCATTTAACATTTCATTTGTGTGGCTACTTGGCTGTGTAATTCCTACACACGTAAAATCTGTGAGCTAGACCAGTGTGCAGACTACCGCTGAAGGCAAGAGCGCTTTCTTACTGGTGCACTAAATTCCCATCAGATCGGATACAGAAAATGGAGTTCGTGCTGTGAATTCTTTATTGGAAAATGTTGTTGAGGCTCATGATATGTAAATTGCCTGAAATAAAATCTTCTGCTTGAGATGAAACCAATAAAACATATATATGGTAAAAACCCCAAGTTAGCACGTTTGTAATGACAGGCTATCCTCATATTGTACAAATTAATTTCCCAAACTGTTATTCTGCACAACACGCAAAGTGCTTAATGCTTACAAGACTCTTATCTGCACAATGCATAGCTCTCAAGTGCTAGGGACGGATTTTCCATTCCTAATCCAAAAACAGTCATTACTGAAAACTTATATATAGGTAAGAGACGCATACAGTAGGTGTAGCACCTGCAGGTGGGAATGCTTGTAGTCGTTCCCTATAAGAGACACATACAGTAGGTGTTGCACCTGCAGGCAGTGGCGTAACTATAGCTCCGCAGCCCCCGCGGTGGCGGGGAGGCGCAGAGCAAGTTTGGGCGCCGGGGGTCTGCGGGGCTATAGTTACCCGCTGCCGTCTGCGGTACCTGCCTGCCTGCCTGCCGTGCTGTGTGACTGCTGTCACAGTCCCGTCTCTCCTAGCGCTGGCTCCTGCTTCTATAATGAAAACGGACACTTAGAAAATGGCTGCCCCCATACTGCAGACAGTTTTCTGTCTGCAGTATGGGGGCAGCCATTTTCTAAGAGTCACGTTTCATTATTAGCAGCAGGAGCCAGCGCTACGGGACCGGGCATACAGGTACCGCAGCCAGCAGCGGGTATAGGCATGGGGGGGGGGGCTGCCGAGGCGAGGGGGAAGGGGGCATTGGGGGGGGGGCGAATTTTTTTTTAGCGGCGGGGGGGCGCATAAAAAGTAGCTACGCCACTGCCTGCAGGTGGGAATGCTTGTAGTCCTTCCCTATAAGAGACACATACAGTAGGTGCAGCACCTGCAGGTGGGAATGCTTGTAGTCCTTTCCTATAAGAGACACATACAGCAGGTGCAGCACCTGCAGGTGGGAATGCTTGTAGTCGTTCCCTATAAGAGACGCATACAGTAGGTGCAGCACCTGCAGGTGGGAATGCTTGTAGTCCTTCCCTATAAGAGACACATACAGTAGGTGCAGCACCTGCAGGTGGGAATGCTTGTAGTCGTTCCCTATAAGAGACACATACAGTAGGTGCAGCACCTGCAGGTGGGAATGCTTGTAGTCCTTCCCTATAAGAGACACATACAGTAGGTGCAGCACCTGCAGGTGGGAATGCTTGTAGTCCTTCCCTATAAGAGACACATACAGTAGGTGCAGCACCTGCAGGTGGGAATGCTTGTAGTCCTTCCCTATAAGAGACACATACAGTAGGTGTAGCACCTGCAGGTGGGAATGCTTGTAGTCCTTCCCTATAAGAGACACATACAGTAGGTGCAGCACCTGCAGGTGGGAATGCTTGTAGTCCTTCCCTATAAGAGACACATACAGTAGGTGTTGCACCTGCAGGTGGGAATGCTTGTAGTCCTTCCCTATAAGAGACACATACAGTAGGTGCAGCACCTGCAGGTGGGAATGCTTGTAGTCGTTCCCTATAAGAGACACATACAGTAGATGCAGCACCTGCAGGTGGGAATGCTTGTAGTCCTTCCCTATAAGAGACACATACAGTAGGTGCAGCACCTGCAGGTGGGAATGCTTGTAGTCGTTCCCTATAAGAGACACATACAGTAGGTGCAGCACCTGCAGGTGGGAATGCTTGTAGTCGTTCCCTATAAGAGACACATACAGTAGGCGCAGCACCTGCAGGTGGGAATGCTTGTAGTCGTTCCCTATAAGAGACGCATACAGTAGGTGCAGCACCTGCAGGTGGGAATGCTTGTAGTCGTTCCCTATAAGAGACACATACAGTAGGTGCAGCACCTGCAGGTGGGAATGCTTGTAGTCGTTCCCTATAAGAGACACATACAGTAGGTGCAGCACCTGCAGGTGGGAATGCTTGTAGTCCTTCCCTATAAGAGACACATACAGTAGGTGCAGCACCTGCAGGTGGGAATGCTTGTAGTCCTTCCCTATAAGAGGCACATACAGTAGGTGTAGCACCTGCAGGTGGGAATGCTTGTAGTCGTTCCCTATAAGAGACGCATACAGTAGGTGCAGCACCTGCAGGTGGGAATGCTTGTAGTCGTTCTCTATAAGAGACACATACAGTAGGTGCAGCACCTGCAGGTGGGAATGCTTGCAGTCGTTCCCTATAAGAGACACATACAGTAGGTGTAGCACCTGCAGGTGGGAATGCTTGCAGTCGTTCCCTATAAGAGACACATACAGTAGGTGTAGCACCTGCAGGTGGGAATGCTTGTAGTCGTTCCCTATAAGAGACACATACAGTAGATGCAGCACCTGCAGGTGGGAATGCTTGTAGTCGTTCCCTATAAGAGACACATACAGTATGTGCAGCACCTGCAGGTGGGAATGCTTGCAGTCATTCCCTATAAGAGACGCATACAGTAGGTGTAGCACCTGCAGGTGGGAATGCTTGTAGTCGTTCTCTATAAGAGACACATACAGTAGGTGCAGCACCTGCAGGTGGGAATGCTTGCAGTCGTTCCCTATAAGAGACACATACAGTAGATGCAGCACCTGCAGGTGGGAATGCTTGTAGTCCTTCCCTATAAGAGACACATACAGTAGATGCAGCACCTGCAGGTGGGAATGCTTGCAGTCGTTCCCTATAAGAGACACATACAGTATGTGCAGCACCTGCAGGTGGGAATGCTTGCAGTCGTTCCCTATAAGAGACGCATACAGTAGGTGCAGCACCTGCAGGTGGGAATGCTTGTAGTCGTTCCCTATAAGAGACACATACAGTAGATGCAGCACCTGCAGGTGGGAATGCTTGTAGTCGTTCCCTATAAGAGACACATACAGTAGGTGCAGCACCTGCAGGTGGGAATGCTTGTAGTCGTTCCCTATAAGAGACACATACAGTAGATGCAGCACCTGCAGGTGGGAATGCTTGTAGTCGTCCCCTATAAGAGACACATACAGTAGGTGCAGCACCTGCAGGTGGGAATGCTTGTAGTCGTTCCCTATAAGAGACACATACAGTAGGTGCAGCACCTGCAGGTGGGAATGCTTGTAGTCGTTCCCTATAAGAGACGCATACAGTAGGTGCAGCACCTGCAGGTGGGAATGCTTGTAGTCATTCCCTATAAGAGACACATACAGTAGATGCAGCACCCTGCACCCATACAGTAGGTGCAGCGACCTAACGATGTATACCGACATGAATGCCTCTTTATTTTAATCAATGAATACCTAGATTGTTGGGTTGGTTTGTTAAGCCCATATTTTAGGAAACATATATATAGTATATATTTGCAGCCACTCCCTTTATGAGCCACTCCCTTTATGAGACACCATTCCCTGAACACAATTGTGTGATGCAATTCACAGTGTATGACATCATCATGTCTGGCTCCACCTACTCCCCCAAATTCAAAAGTCTCCAGGAGATTGCCGAAGAATAGGCAGGTCTGTAGGTTGTTGTGAATGGTATTTATTTAGCGGTGTTCTAAAAGTAATATCTTTTTATATAAATCCTTTACATGCGTGTTAAAAATAAATATACCTCTGAGCACCGACGCTGGCAAATGTTGTTTAGTACTGTACGTTCTGATGGAGAGACCGCGGGATTATACAGCACAGCACAGTCTAAAATATGAACTGTAAAAAACATATTGGATATCAATAAGTCAGGACCCCAATGGGAAGGAATGTGAGATCCTTATAGCCTAGATTGTGTTATTTACCAAACTAACAGCAATGCAGCTGTGTACATCCAGTACATGTTATCTGTGCGCATCAACACTACCATCATTATTTTCTTTGTAGCACAAATAGTAACAGTTAATACCAGAGTGGACTCACATAGGAGCAGATGTATAAAGCCTAGTAAAATTATTAAAGTGGTGATATAGGGCCTTATTCTAGTTCACTCTTTCTGTCAAAATCCTTCTTAGATGGACAAAACCATGTGCACTGCAGGGGGGCAGATGTAAAATGTGCAGAGAGAATTAGATTTGGGTTAGTTATTTTGTTTCTGTGCAGAGTAAATACTGGCTGCTTTATTTTTACACTGCAATATAGATCTCACTTTGAAGTAAACCCCACCCAAATCTAATTCTCTCTGCACAAGTAACATCTGCCCCACCTGCAGTGCACATGGTTTTGTCCATCTAAGAAGGATTTTTTTCAAAAAGAGTGAACCAGAATAAGGCCCATAATCCCGGGATTGAAAAAAGGTCCCGGGATTGGCATCTCTAGGCCTGAAAATATAAAATATACTAGAAGAATCTAGTTGTTTTTTGACTATCCGAAAAAAACAGACTTTATTGAATACCCCCTAAATCAACATAAATAGGTCAACAGCATCTGGTCAACATGGTCAAAAGATTAACACAAGCAATAGGTCGATATGGTAATTAGTGGACATGAAAAGGTCGACATGAGATTTTAACTTTTTTTTTTTTGTACCCAGCATTATAGTGGCCATCAATGCCTTCAATAAGACAGAACACTTGAGTACAGCTTTTAAGTGGCACTTTCTCTTTTAATAAATGACTACAATCAGGAATCCTTGCAAGTAATAGTATTGTTTGGTGATAGAAATCTGCAAGGGACTAAATTTATGCAAAACACTTAAATATGACAGGATGGCACAAATGTATGAAACCAGATCGCATATAACTGCTTAATCCAGATGCAAATTAAGATATCTCAATCTGCTTAAAGCATGCTGTTCAATTAGCGTTTATCATGTCACAGAGGATGCTGCAGCTACAAGGTGATGACTTCTTAATTTACCAAACCAAAAGCGTCCTTTCACTGGTCTTCTATAGGGATACACTATCAGATCAGGACCACTTAGACTCAGGGGGCCTGACTATAATTTGGAAATAAGGAAGTAATTGTGCAGCTGGGCAAAACCATGCGCTTCACTGCAGATGGGGTAGATGTAACATGTGCAGAGGGAATTAGGCTCTGCTTAGGTTAGTCAAAAATAGATCATGTCAGACTAATTTAATTAGCTTCTATGAGGAGGTCAGTAGGGGTTAGACTTAGGGAAATCTGTTGTAATACTGCTTGATTTCGCTAAAGCTTTTGACACGGTGCCTCATAAAAGGTTATTAATGAAACTGGGTAATTTAGGGTTAGGAGATAAATTTGTAATTGGATTCAATACTGGTTGCACAATCAGGGACAGAGAGTGGTGCTAAATGGCATACATTCAAGCTGGGGCAAGGTCCAAGGTGGGTTCAATTTTGGGACCCACCTTGTTTCATACAGTATATTCATAAATGATATTGGAAGTGACATAGTGAATAAAATTGCAATATTTGTGGACGACACGAAGTTGAGTAAGGAAATTAACTCAGGAGAGGTTGTGGAAACACTGCAAAGTGACTTAAATAAACTGGAAAGGTGGGCGGAAAGGTGGAAAATGCAGTTTAACGTTGAACGATATAAACTAATTTATTATGGGAACAAAAAAGAACAAGCTATATATATAGGTTAAATGGAGTTATTATAGGGAATTCTGCTGTAGAGACGGACTTGGGGGTCATCATAGATGAGAAAATTGGGTAATTGTGCACACTGCTCAAGTGCAGCAGCAAAAGCAAACCGGACACTGGTATGCATTAAAAGGGGAATGGATTTAAGGGATGCCAATGTGATAGTGCCTCTTTACAAGGCATTGGTGAGACCACACTTGGAATAATGTGTTCAGTTCTGGGCACCGCACCCTAAAAAGGACATAAATTAATTATAACAGGTACATAGAAGGGCGACTAAGCTAGTAAAAGGTCTTGAATCACTAGAATACAAAGATACAGTAGGTTAACTAGGCTGATTTACACGGCCACTGACTCTGGGGAAGCCCCGTATCCGACCCTGAACATTTGCCGGGTCGGACACCGGGGAACAGGACCCGGGTTATTTTTTTTACCCCTTTTACACCAAGCCCCAACCTGGACTTGAGCAGCAATAACCCGGTTTGTGGCTCTGGTGTAAAAGGTGTATTATTTAGCGTGGAAGGGCATTCCACAGGGTGGGAGAAGCTCTATGAAAGTCCTGTAACAGTGAGTGGGAGCTAGTGATCCGTGCAGAAGAGAGACGCAGATCTTGTGTAGAGCGGAGAGTGGGAGATATTTTGTGATAAGTGGAGAGATATAGGTTGGTGTGGTTTGGTTAATAGCTTTATATGTGAGTAGAAGTATTTTGTATTGACTACGGTAGAATACGGGCAACCAATATCTAAAGGCCTCCATACACAGGTCCGATTTGGCCTGTTTTCATCCAATTCTGACAGAAAACTGGCCAAATCAGATGTTTTTGACATCCGATCCGATTTGTGACCCCATGCATATTGTCTTGGATCCAGAGTTCAAACACCACAACAAATGTATATTCTGGGCAGCTCAAGGGGATTGGCAATACAGTGCTCCGAGAAGTCAGAGCAGTGTGCTGTATGTGCATCTTTAGACAGGGTCGGGGAAGCTTCGGCCCTCCAGCTGTTGTTAAACTACACATCCCAGCATGCCCTGCAACAGTGTTAGCATGACCAAATAGTAAAACCGTAGCAGGGCATACTGGGATGTGTAGTTCGGCCGAAGGTTTCCCATCCCTGTCCTAAGAGGAGCATTCCTCCCTCCCCACTACTGAAAAACACCATGCATAGTTATGAATAGTGGCAGCAGAAATATTGGGGCACTAAAGTACCCACAGAGCTGGCTCCTAAAAAGCAGAGGATATAGTTCTACAGCAGGTTCATTGGCTCAAGTTTTTTATCATCCAACTCAATGAGTCACAAACCCCCACTCCAAAATATGACCATCTTATGTGAGTGAATAGGGTTTTCTTATCAAATAAATACAGTATATGCTTAAAAAGTATCTTTTCTGTAGCTCTTGAGGAGTAAACTCTAGTATTGATCTCTGGGTCTGAGTAATCATTTAGAGATAAGCGTAATCATCGCGTTAGTGTCTTCAGAGATAGGATATTCTCAAGCAATTTTAAAGCTTAAAAGTCATTTTGTAGCTGCAGGTTCTCAGCTGATTGTTCACATAAAACACGTTTTGTTCGTCTTTTGTTTTACAGTCATGTGATGTCATCTGTGACATTTCCTTGTGATGTTTAGGTTGTTGTAGCTGGAATTGTATTATGCTATTTTGTATGCTTCTATTTATAAATCATAGAACTGTGCTTAAGAATAGAATTTTAAGAATGTCAATTATTTTAGTACAGTAACAAATGTGAAGAGATACTGTATATATACAATGCAAACAGATACTACTGAAAAGAAAATTCAAATAGTAAAATGTTATTCTCTGTTTACCTTCATTTGAAATAATAATTCATTGCTGGCAATTACTGTACATACCGCCCAATATCAAAGTCCAAATGGAGACAGCGGTCACCGATGGGTGATACGTAGTCAGAATCTCTGGGGGATGAAGAATCCACCAGGGGAACACAGCGGTAGGGACCCATGCATAGGGGCAGGGCCTTATTGACCAATAGGCTGACTAGGCTGCAGCCTCAGCATGCAAAGACAGAGATGGGGGGGGGGGCACCATACAGGTGGCAGCTCTAGCTGTCACCCGTGCTGATGTACTGTGGGGGATAAAGTTCTTATGGTCACTGCCAGATGGCTGTGCCAATGTAACTTATTGATGAAACCTTTACTTTATGTACATTAAGCTACAGCACCAGCTGGGCAGCCTAAAGCCAAAGTCTCCTTCACACGCCACAAGCATTAGATCCTACATGCCAGTTGTATACCTTTGATTACATGCACGTGGGCAGTATGAATGGCGAGTCCCTGAGTGCCCTTACACTTGTATTTATGAACATCACAAGGGGTGTTACATGTGTATTAGCCTTGTACCTTTAATAAGACCCTGCTTAGGGGTGTGGCCAGGCTCCAGAGGGGGTGTGACCAGCGACTATTAGATATAGTGCACTGTAATTAACTGAGGATTGAGCTGTTTTAGACAGCTAAAAGTTAACTTTATCATAGTTGCTAATTCCCAAAGAATAGCCACATACCAGGTAAGGTATAGGGCTATTTTGCCTCTCGATGCCACTCCTGCGCACATCAAATCGCAAGTACAAAAAAGTATGTGCAGCCTGTACTTTTTGTATTAGATAGCATCTTATCTAGTTCAAACACATGCTGTTATAGCGTATCCCGTGCGTTTTGAAGTACTGTATATACTCGAGTATAAGTCAACCGGAATATAAGCCGAGTCACCTAAGTTTACCCCAAAAACCTGGGGAAAATCATTGACCCGAGTATAAGCCTAGGGGAGGCAGTTGTGGCCCCTGGAAGGGTGGAAAGCTCAGGCTGCAGCTGTCTGAGGGGGACCCAAGAGGCCACAGTACCCAGGAACTGCACAATGAGGGACCATGTGGAGGAAGAAGGCATCCAGGCACGAGTGATAGCACCCAACTACCCACTGAGGGTACCAGGGATAGGGGTCCAGCACCAGGGACAGAGGACCAGCACCCACTGCTCACCTCCAGGGTTAGAGGACAGGTACCCACTGAGGGTCCAATATCAGGGACAGAGGAGAGGACACCTTACACCTTGAGGGACTAGAGGGGGTACCCAGCAACAGGACTAGAGGCAGACAGTGAGGGGGCAGCACCACAGTAGACCCCTGGGGCACAGGGCAGGGAGCAGAGCCCAGCTGGATACAGTAGGTGGGTCGGTCCCTTCCATCTCCCTGACATAGGGATCAACAGCACTAGGCGAACAGAGTCCGGCAGCACCCACCTGGCACAGGAGACACCTGCCGGCGGCCATGTCAGGACGGTGTGAAGTGCAGGCAGTCGGGGCCCCAGGAAGAGAAGGCCAGTGAGAAGATGATCCAGCATCTTTGTCACCCCGACCGACGTGCTGCGGGAGGTGGGTGGAAGGCAGACGGGAGGTGGGCTCCCACGGACTGTCGCTGCTGGTCTGGGCTGTGTGTGGCCTGTTTTAAGCATCCCTGTCACACATCCCAGCCCCGCACTTCCGGCAGCGGCAGCTGCGTCCTCCCTTCTCTGTGTGTCACTGCAATGTAACCTTCACTCGAGTATAAGCCGAGGTGGGATTTTTCAGCACAAAAAATGTGCTGAAAAACTCGGCTTATACTCGAGTATATACGGTAGATGCAATGCAATCTAGAACAAACCACACTGTGTGGACACCAGCAGGACCAGTAGAATTGTATAGAAAACAGTTTTTTAGGCGTGTGCTCCTTAAATGCGAGGTTAGTGGCTTTGTATACTGTAAATAGTGTATAAATTGAAGATGTCTAAACACTCATGATACATCAAACTCCAAAGAAACACCTCATGGAAAGTGATTGTGAACTCTATTTTCCTCATAATTAAAATAATAGTTGAAAAAGTTGTTCATAGACGTAACATACTGTACATAGATACAATACACTGTCATAAATAAAGTTCCATTATTTTGTGATTTAGGTTATGTCATCATTCCTCTTATTGGCAATATACAGATTTTTTTCACAGTCATATCTGTTTAGGGATACAAGGTAACTCTACACGTTTCGCACTATGCAGACTTCATCAGGGGTGTATCCTCCTTGTGTGGTGATATAATGGAGGCGGAGTTTCAATGGACCTGTAAATCTGTGGGATATAAAAAATATCCTTAAGTAATCACCATGCTTTCTATAGTAGTGGCCCAGCAGGATATGGGATATGGAAAGTCAATTCAGAATCTAATACATGGAGTAATGATCCCAGCACTTTGAGTATAGGGGATGCAGAAAAAACCCGGAAGAGGATCAGTGCAGGGAGGAGGTCACAGGTCCGGGCAGCACTGCGCTGTGCTGCCCGGACACAGGTGAGGGGGCGATGCGGGGCGGCGGGGGGTCGGCGCGGGGCGGCGGAGGGTTGCGATAGAAGCCCATTGGCTTCTATGGGGCATCGCCAAAATGCGGTAAAAACCCGATAACGGGGTTTTTACCGCATTTTTAGCTTAGAGAATCTCCCCCTTTTTCTTTTAAGTTTATCATGTGTTGATAGAAATCAGTCCCGTGCCCCTCAATTTCTAAAGGCAGCCCTGTCTCACCTCAGAATGCCATGTCCTCTAGGTGAAGCTGTCTCAGGCTAGGGTTTGCCATCTAGGGACATGATGGTTAGTGGTTTAGGGCATCCATCAAAAAAGAATTGATGGTTGGTGGGACTTTGCGACTTCAGACTACCACCACCAATGTGGGGTTTCATTGATGGTAGACTATTGCTGATAGCCCTCCCTACTGTACCTCGACAACAATTCTGGTGGGGTGAGATGGGGCAGAGTACTGCTTGTAAGGTCCAGAGTAAGTGCACCGATACCTCTACTTTGGCTGATTAGAACAAAAACCACATTTTCTGTTTGCTGACTCTGGGCGGGATTCTCTATCACAGAAATGCGGTAAAAACCCCGTTATCGGGGTTTTTACCGCATTTCTGTATTGTCTAACCTCCCTCCGCAGTGTCACCGCTGCGGAGGGAATCGCCAGCAAAAGCTGGCGGTTCCCTGCAGAAGCCTATGGGCTTCTTACCGCAGCGGTGTGTGAGGGATCCGTCACGGATCCCTCCCAGCATGCCCTGCGGCCGGCGCGTCAGTCTGCGCATGCGCAGACGGACTCCCGGGTCATAGACCCGGAAGTCCAGCAACGGCGCCGCATCGCAAGGGACAGCTCTTACCGCAAGAGCTGTCCCTTGCGTTAATGACCGCATATTTTAGAGAATATGCGGTCATTAGAAATGCGGTGGCCGGCGAAGAGGGCTGTGGATTTTAGAGAATCCCGCCAATTGGATGCAGTGGAGCAGAGGATGCATTGCTAGGGGTGTTCCATGTACTCCACAAAAAGATTAGAATTTTGTACCTGCTACAGCCTGTGCGTCTTCGAGGATTCTCTCATCCCTCTAATGGGATCCAGTTTGCCGCTCCTTCGCCTTGGCAGAGAAGCACATTTTTAGCAGCACTCGGAGCATTGTGTTAAAGAGCTTCAGGCACAAAAAAGTCAGGCCATTAATTTAATCCATAAATTTGGCTAACCAAGCAGTATTCAGGTTTCATTTAATAAATATGATGGGGATCCTGACACTTGCACAGGTCACAGCTCCAGAGTTACCATTAGTATTTCTCTGGCATTTTTTTTCTATCACTATTTATGATTTTATGAACAGTTATTTACATAGCGCACACATATTCCACAGCGTATTTGAATATTCACATCAGTCCCTGTCCCGGTGGAGGTTACTTATTCCCTACCACATGTACACGCACACACATTCATTCTAGGGTTAATTTTGTTGGGAGCCAATTGACCTACCAGGATATTGTGGGATTGGAGGAGGAAACCGGATTACCCAGAGGAAACCCACGCAAGCACGGGGAGAAATTACAAACTCCGTTAGGGCCATGGTGGGAATCGAACCCATGACCTCAGTGACGTGAGGTAGTAATGCTAACCATTGCACCATCCGAGCTGTGTGTATTTTTTTGTTTTAATTCTATAAGTCTGGGGGATTCCAGTGTAGTCACCGGGCTTAGGTCACATGACGGGCTTTGCAAAAATAGACCTGGATTCAGTGGACAATTAAAACATTAATTGCTGAGTAGTTTTGACAACCAAGGAAAACTAACATCATGCAAATCACTCTGCTACATCATATCAAAAACAGTCGTTTCTGTCATTCCTTATTCCAAAATAAAGACATCCCGTTAATACATTAGCTCTCCGTCTGAACACAAATTCATATTAAACACAATTATTTATTTATTTATTTATTTATTTATTTACAGTTTCTTATAGAGCGCAGCAGATTCCATTGCGCTTTTACAATTGGTAACAACAGACAGACTTGGAGGTAGGAGGGCCCTGCTGCAATCTTACAATCTATATAGATATTGGATGGAAACACAAGGACAGGCACCAGTGATAGCATAGCAGTCCCACCAAGTTACATGTCCAGAAAGGGAACTATATAATACATAAGTGCCTCAGAGGGTTATGCGTGTGGTACTTAAATATTATAGGCTTGCCTGAGGAGGGGAGTTTTCAGGGAAAGTTTGGGGGCTAGTAGAGTCTTATTGTGCATGGAAGGGCATTCCATAGGGTGGGAGTTGTGATCCGTGCAGTGGAGTGGAGCTTACAATCTATACATTCCTCCCAACTGTCCCAAATTTCACAGGCCGGCAGTGTCCTGTGGTGGTGGTGTGGGGGGGCAGTTGTGAGTCCCCCCTGCCTGCCGCTGATGTTCCCAGCAGAGTAGCAATGAATAGACTCATGCATGCACAGCATCTATTCCTGCAGACAGAGCATCTGGGGGAATGGCCAGCAGCTCACACAGTGCCGACCATGCACCCAAAGCAGAAAATAGGGGGGCGTGCCTTTGTGGCAGTGACGCAATTTGCAAACCTCGCCCCTGATCTGCTAAGCCACTCCTCCAAATGTCGGACAATGGAATGCGATGTATCGCATGCGATCCCTGACGCCAGGGGGAGGTATGACCTGGAGATCTTACGTGTAGCACATATGATTTCCAGGTCCGATCCGATGCGCACAGGACGCTCAAATCAGATGTCAGACCTATGTTATTTGGGCTAATTTCATCCAATTTTGCACCCCGATCCACCGGAATCTGGTGAAATCGGGCTCAAATTGCATAGTGTATGGGGCCCTTTAATATCCATACTGATTACAGACATCTGCAGTTATTTCATGTTCAACAAGCACAATAACGTAACCTGACTGGGAATGTGTTTTTCTTATTACGCTTTATCATAGCTTCAGCCGTTACTATAGCGATATTCACTTACTGCATATTTCTACGTTTATAGAAGCTGTAACTTTTTCATTCTATTTCTCCAAAACCTCAACAAAAGAATTTCAGGCGTGAGAATGGAGTCGGAGTTCTGGATTAGTAGATTGAATTGATGGAACACTTATGTACACATGTGTATCTGTAGTCAAGAGCCCTTTCCTCTGTGCCCGCAAATAGATTCAATTCCTGTTTTCAGCATAAGCCCATGTTTGTCAGGGTACGCCGTATAATAGGGCTTATTGTGTAAGGGTGAGTGAAGCTTCTGCGACGGGCGTCTTTTCAAAAACACATCATCACCCTATCAGCACACTTTAAAGTGACAGCTGTGAATTTCTGGGCTGGTTATGATGAAAGCAGCATCTGCGAGTCAGGAGAAGCAACACTGGGAGTCGCACTGCCTCGTGATTTGAGTCAACCAATGAAACAGGCAGAAAGTTTAGCATTTGTTTTGTGTCTGATTGCGTTCAAAATATCCACTAAAAATACCAGCGTCGCTCACATTTGTTATATGAATTAAAATAAAAATGTTGTGTATAAAAAAAAATCTATTTCATATATAAGGTAAACATTACAGGTTATTATGATGTATAAAAATGTTTATTTGGCAATTTTCACACCTATTTTGACAAATTCACTTGGCAAAAGTTGGTTCATTTATTGCAGTGTTTTCCAACCTCAGTTCTCAAGGTACACATACCCTAGCCCCGGTTTTGTGGCTTTCCATACTTGTGCACAGGGGTATGTGTTATACCCTTTTTCGCACCAGAAGCAAATTCCAGTGTTAAAAATTTTCTACCCGTGAATTTGCTGAAAAAACCCGTTGGTGTGAAAGGGTCAACACTGGTCTTAAATCCCGGCACTCTGACCCTACTCTTGACCAGGGTCGGTGTGCCGGGATTTAAAAATGCCAGGTAATTGCCTGGTGGCCGTTGTGAAAGGGGTATTATTAGCATACCTCCCAACTTTCGAACGTCTGTAAGCGGGACGATGAAATTTTCGGGGGTGTGGCCTTATTTGGGGGCGTGGGCTATACTCGCGGCTCTTCCGTGAGGCCACGCCCCCATTTTGCCGCTATGGGGGCATGACCCAGAGGCTCTGTGAGCCTCTAGCCATGCCCCCAGTCCCCTGGCTGCGGGAATAGACGCTGTGCGCATGCGCACAGCGTTTATTTCCCGCTGCTTAGCAGTTGACAGGGGGGACTCCCAACAGCCCCCCCACACCGCGGGACACTGCCGCCCGCGGGTGGGACATCGGGACAGGCCCTGACAATCGGGACTGTCCCGATAAAATCGGGACTGTTGGGAGGTATGTTATTAGGTCGGCATTGTGTAGGTCAGGAGTCATTTTTTTTACCCCTGCTTTTTTAATGTGATCATTGACGTTGCTACGGAAAGATTTCGATAGAGATTTACTTGTCATTAAACAGACAGGCACAGATATTTATCTATTTCAAAACACCCCACTAAGTGATTGATTTTTATGCCCCACATATATCCCGCCATTAGCTATCTGAAAGAGTCACTGTTATTCAGGAAGCATTTAATAAACACCACCCCACCTCCCTACCCACACACCTGCATTCACCCTCCCCCTTTTCCCTTCCCTAGTACTGTTAGGCAGCATGGCTAACCACTGAGCTACTGTTCTTCCAACATCTCAGGAGGCTACTTTAAGATGGATAAGGAAGGAGTCTGTGTGCAGTGGTAGAATCCTGTGATGACAAGTGGAACCTAACACATGACATTGATCTATTGTACAACCAGTTCAGCTAATGGACAAGTAGCAGCTGTACAAAGACTACAGTATCCCTTGGCATGTTAAAGGGAACAAACACAGATGAACATTCAGCATTGATACTGAACAATGATTTATAGTACAAATACAAGAGCAGGAACATTACTAGCATCAGCAAAATGTAATCAATTTTCCGTTTGCTTTGACGGTGCAATATACACAGACAGTAACATTAGAACCATAGTATATATGTAATACAAATGCACAAAAAGGAAACTGTTGCACTGTAGGAGCAGGATTACTATCGACCAATCAAAGCATAAGACCATTTACAGTACTGCACATAATTAACACAAATAAAGGGAGACAGCAGTATCCAAGCTTCAGAGGTCGTGAGGTCAACAAGATGATGACCTATGAACTAAGAAATAATGTTTGGCAGCTATAGATTTTCTATTGCTAAGATTATTTTATGTCTAACCAAGCTGCAGTCTACCTTGACCCATACATCACTGTCATAATGTATTATTCAATAAGGATCAGTAGTAGATTTTAATAATGTCGTTTTGGGTTGTAGCCTGGAGCCCAAGGCTGTAAGAAAGAACGTCCAGTTCTTTCACACTGGAACTGCGTGCTGCAGCGACGTCCTTGACAAAAGATAAACTGAGGTTGCATTTTGGGTTGTTTTATATTCCAATGAACTTGTGGAAAGGACTTTGCTGTTTATGGCATCATAGGTACAGCATAAGTCTTGTGGCATGTACATGTACTGTATCGTGTGTATGGTCCTTAACTCGCAAGTGAAAGAGTTAAGGACCATACACACGATTCTGAGCTTAAAGTAACCAATTTTTTCCCATTTTCAGCTGCTTAGAGCTCAAAATCTCTTAGTGTGTACAGAGGGACAATGAGCGGGGAGTGCTGTTGCGTGCTAATCACCGGCGCCGCCGTCCGTTGCACTGTTTAAGAAGACGAGGGAAACACGTTCCACAGTCTTCTACTGTGGAAAGCGGTTCACAAAGGACCCCCCTTCCACAATAAGTCAGTCTAAACTGACTTTTATTTACGACGCTGATCACCGAATACGGGGCAGGCGCGGACATCAAGTAACTTCATGGGATCTGTCCAAAAGGTGGCCAACACGGTGAATCCTGTCCAAGCGCAATGGGTGAAAGGGTGAGGTCGCGGCACAAGCGGATTTTGAAATTAAGATACGTTAGGGTTCATATTAAATCTTTTACGTAATAATAACATAACTTCCTAGGGGACATATGTAGAAATAAGAGGAGTGTTTCTGCTGGTTCCCCTGGGTATTGTCAGCACTGTTTGTCACTGTCAGGCACCATGCTGCACTCTGGACTCAGTCAGCTTTGTTCTAAGCCTGCCCCCAGACTCCTATGAAACTAACCAGTGGGAATCTTGGGGCGGGCTGAGTAGGGGTGTGATGCCTTATGGTGAGCCTGTGTGGTCACCCTTGGGTGTGGATGGCCATGGACCTTCCGATTCAAAATTATCAATAGTTTAAGACCGATGTAGAATAGTTTTTTCCAGCAATGGGGGAGAACCAGGTGGTTTTCCTCCATTGATGGCACAGGATAACCAAGTAGTTTTTTTTGTTTTTTGTTTCCTTCAGCCCCCAGCACCCATAAAGCCCCGCCCCATGTTCTGATTGCCCCATGGGCCAGTCAATCAAAGAAAATAGATGACCGTCGATAGTCAAAAACATCAATAGTTTTCCATTAGATATTATGCTGCCATCGATGATTATTTGTACTATCGCCATCAATGGTGTTAGCACTGATGGTCATCCTTACCCTAGGGATGGCCATTGGTGTGGATGCCATCAATGACGATATTGCCAGTGTCCATCCCAACTATGTAATGGATGACCATAGATGGTTATCCAATTGATGGTCATCCCTTTTTCTTTGACTAATTCGCCCATGGGACAATCAGAACCTGGAACATAGGGCTCTATGGGTGCCAGGGGTGGAGCTACGCTGTGCCATCCATGAATGAAAACCATCTAGATCTCCCCTATCAAAGGCAAAGTTATTTAACATCAGCCACAAACAATTGATTATAAAGAAGCATTGATGGTATTGGCCATCTCTAGTTCACCCGCATCTCTGCTGTGCAGAACAGCGATCAAATGCTTCCCCAACTATTTGGGAGCTTGTCCGTAGTCAAATCGGGACGATAGAGAGGTATGTTGTATGAAACATTTGGTACTTATGTAGTAACTGGGCTGCCGATTTTTTGATTGTATGCCTTAAGTTAAGGCATACAATCAGATGCGATGCGATGCGATATCGCATCGCATCGCATCGCATCGCATCCGATATCGGATGCGATGACCCGATTTTTCCATAGGAATCAATGTTAAAATGATTCCTATGGAAAAATGGGTCCTTTTCATACCCCTACTATCCAAGTGGGCATGGAGTTGGATATAAACCTGTGGCGAGCGTAGCGAGCCACCGAGCCCGAAGCGTGGCGAGCGAAGCGAGCCCCGCGAGGGGACGGTATTCGTCCCCTCGCGGGGCTCGCTTCGCTCGCCACGCTTCGGGCTCGGTGGCTCGCTACGCTCGCCACAGGTTTATATCCAACTCCATGCCCACTTGGATAGTAGGGGTATGAAAAGGACCCATTTTTCCCATTGAATTCCATGTTAAAATGGACTCAGTCCATTTTAACATTGATTCCTATGGAAAAATCGGGTCATCGCATCGCATCGCATCGAATCGTATGGTCGCATGCGATGCGATGCGATCTCCCGATCCGACCCGATTTAGAAATCGGCAGCCCAGTTACTACATAAGTACCAAACATTTTTGTGCTCAATATTTAAAGGGACAATGAATGCTTTATGGATGTTGCCTGCTAGTAAAGCATTGCCCTTTAAATATCTGGCTCAACAATCAGAAGTGGCGGGTTGTCCAAACTGACGTTTGGAAATAAACGGTGTGCTCAAGGCCACTTAGTTGTGCACCAGTCCTGTGACCTAACTTTCTAATACTTCTCTATGTAATGGAAAAAAATATTCTAGTTTATAAAAATTATCCTAATGAACAATTATCAAGGTGGGAAAGGAGAACAATGTATTTTTATTTTATTCCCTTTGTGATGCTGCTTGGAAAATGTGTCTGCCAGTTCTTTCCAAATTCCCAGCCGTAAACCCCGGGGCCTGCAAATTTATTCCTTCAATTTTTTAAATGCTAACGATAGAAATGAAAGCTTTGACATTTTCAGGTCACGCGCCATATTATTCACAAAATGATGCCTAATTTAAAAAAGTAACTCACTTTTGACTTTATAGTGCATTCTGATCTTATTATGACTTAATGCTTCAGGAAGAGATCAAGCCTTTATGAAACGTGTCTTCTCTACAGTAAAAATAGTTCACCAGCAATTTCCTTTAAAATACACGTTTTACTGTCATAAAGTCATTTTATCATTTACACTTTTTTTTCTATGAATTAATGAAAACTTACAGTACTGTTCTCACATACAAATAAGTAGGGGATTATACAGATATATTTGGTTGGGTTCCATGGAAATCCTATCAATGTCTTGTTCAATATCAGGAATGTGATGTTAGATGTGAGAAAGGTGTACATTTTGTCAAGAGATATGTCCTGTTTTGTTCGGATTTTTGCGGAGATATTTTAAAATTTATGGATATATAGCTTTGACATTAATAAAATGTTACAGATAAGTACAGAGTATCACCATACAATACCACAAATATATATTTTTTTAACACAAGGGGTACACCTGCTAGCTTTAGCCACACCCCCTTCAGTACCCAGGCCCCGTAGCTGCTTAACCCTTTGAGTGGTGGGTTTTGCTGGGGCAGGACAAACCTACCAAACCTGCCCCAGCAAACACACCACAGAGCTGTGGGATACCTCCTCCTCAAACTTCCGTCCATCCATATGTCGCTCCCCCTTCCTGTCGCTCCCCCTCCCTGTCGCTCCCCCTCATCTCTGCTCTGGCAATCATACGCCAGAACTCCCAGGCCCTGCCGCTGCCCCAGGCCCCCCGTTCATAACAGGTGGCAGGTTCGAGGTGGCTCGGGAGGTCTCAGGTGCCCAAGTCCTCCAAGCCATGCCGACCATTGCATCCTCCTTGATACCATACATATTTCTTACAGTTCTCTAAAGAAGTAATCTATTTTAAAATATTCGTACTCCGTAAACAATATAAAGCCCAATTCTTTTTTGTGAATGACTCACTGGGCGAAATGTAATAGGGTGCGATTTTTTGCTGCGAATCGCACTCTATAAAATATGCGATTTTCGGAAAATGGCCAAAAACTGCAGTTTTGTGCGAAAAAAACGCAAAAAAAAACACAACCTATTACATTTCGCCCACTATTTCTAAAGCAATTTGATGCTGATTTCTTAAGATTAAGGCAAACTGAAAGTGTAAGAACATTCGGCCAATGGAGAGGCGTGCTTTTCACACTTGTTTACATCTTTTTGGCAATTAACCTTTATATCTGCACTATAATTATTTCTGGTCACTGCCGGTGGCACAATATGATGAAGAAAGTCAGATTTAAAGTTCACCTCCCAAAACTGATTTCCAAATTGAAGTGACGAGTAGACGTGATAGTTTTTAAATGTATTCTGTCAAAGATTATCTATGTAGAGAAACAAAGGGGTCTGTTTAATAAGACCCTTTGCTATTTTTTTATCCATGAAAGAGAACATTTGTTATTGTTGTATATTGCAGTGATAAGCAGTGACATTTTGGTGCTACTTATGGAAAGCCTCCTGCTGGGGAAGCGGCTCTGATCAGAATCCAGTCAAGAATAAAGTCTCTTTTATACAGCATGTTGCAGATCCTCGTTACTGTACCTGATTCACATATGCAGCCATTGTCAGACATAGGCACAGAGCCCTGACAGGGCAATCTATTCTGAACTTGGTACGGTACAGCCTTTTTCCATCTCCTAGAAAAAGATGGGGACTGCAGCACAGAGTGATAGTTTGGGTTAACGGTAACCTATTGTCTAATCAGTGTTGTAATTAGGAATGGGCTAGTGTTGCCCAAGGCACAGGGACCTACAGTATGGGATGTCATTGTTGCTGCCCATGGGCACCTGAATTTGGCTTCATAATGACCTGTCATGTTTACCTTATATAGGCATACCTCCCAACTGTCCCGCTTATCGCGGGAACGTCCCGGTATTTTGGGACGTTCCCGCGCCCCTCCCACAGCCGGCAGTGTTCCGTGGTGGTGGGGGGGTTTGGGAGTCCCCTCCCACGGCGTCTATTATTTCAGGCAGAGGGGCTGGGGGCTGGCCAGCAGCTTACAGAGCTGCTGGGCATGCCCCCGCAGCGGTGGAAAACGGGGGTGTGGCCTCGCGGCAGCACCGCAAGTATAGACCACGCTCCCTTTTTGACAGGCCACGCCCCTCAAAATTCAGCCTGCGGCGCACATCCTGTCCCGCCCCGGTCTCCTCTAATGTTGGCAGGTATGTATAAGAGAATAATCCTTTTTTTTTTACACATTTTATATTTGAATTTATATAAAAATGTTAGCGCAATAAGGAGCACATGAAAGTTGCATATGATCCCCCTTGAACCCCTTCTGAAGCTTCCCGGACAGTTGGAGTGCATACGATACATCTTATACCGACCTTTTGCATAGCTCACTCAAATGAAGACCACAAGCAATAGGAATGTGGAATAATATCAGAGGGATTCCCTTATAATATGCTTTTCTTTAAGAAGTCACATTTGGTTTAATTCAAAGTGATATAAACCACCCAACCCTGACTACCCCCCACTCTTCTGAAGCAGCACAGGCTTAAAGCACACACAGATCTACCTGGCCCTTTTCTGGCTGGTGCTTGTAGTTCCCTCTGCTATTACCTTTGCAGGTTTAGAGGAGGACTAGCCCTAAATAAGAGCGTTATTCTTCTCCTGAGTGCTGCTACACTTTGCCTTTATTTGCCTCTATGCAGAAAATATACAGAATGCCTCACACCTAGTCTGCCCCTCTCTGCTTCCTAAGGGCTACCAATATGTCACACATCTGCATACCTCCCAACCTGCTAAATAACAGCAGTGCGACTTGGCCCTCATCAAAAGGGGGCATGGCCAGTATGTGCCATGGTGTGTTGTCTATATGGCGTCAACCTATTGGCTCAGTCTATCATCCAGAGCCCATGTTGTTGAAATCATGATGGTTAGAAGGAATGCATGAGTTTCCCTTTGCACCTCTTCTCCTTCACATTGTATACAGACTACTCTAATGCAGCTATGGCAGCAATGCGAATGGATCGCAGGTACGGTCCCACTATTCGGTAACTCACATGCCATGACATGGCACACTGGAGGGGGACACATTTGTATCAATGGGGACTCCTCTTCCTCCCTCTCAGCAGTTCCTCTCCTTCTGGGTTCTGCATGCCATAGACCTCACTGGGCTGCTGTAGATTTTTCTGCCCATCACAGGCTTTATCTATGTGGTCTCTCTCTCCTTGGTTATAAGATGGGCATTGAGGCAGCCGTCACCTCCCTGACCAACATGCCAGGGGAGAGCAGGAGGAGCCCCCTCCCTATTTGCTAATGTTTCCTGTTGGGCACACCCCTTTTTCAGGTCAAACAATTTAGCCAGGCCCCGTTTTTTTAGGCCGAACCCTCCCAGGGTCACAAGCAATCAGTATCTGCATTAGCCAGCAATATATAACATTGACAGAGGTATTATTATCATCAATAACATTCCCCAGAAGCGCTACATTTATATACAGCAAAACGTTTTGCAGAAAACATTCGTTTGTAAAAACACAATTATGCAAATGTCTCTCTTGATTAGATACAATATATAACATTTTATGGTTCTTTTATAGGGCTTATAGCACATAGAACATTATTACTAATTATATTTTCCTACTCAACAACTTAGTGTAGTGTTCCCCCAGTGAACATTGTTTATGATACGGTTACATCATTTCCAACCAAATCAAAAAATTCAGGATGGCTACGAGGAAGGAATCCTTGTTGTACTGAGTACAGTGCCGGCTGTGGATCTTTTAAGATGCCGTCTCCACACTTTTACTTGAGGGGCTGGAAAGTGGATATGGGGGGGGGGGCTGGATTGAAGTTTTGCCTAGGTGGACTGAAAAGCCTTATTTGTCAATTGGCACTCATACATGCCAGTCTGATGCATGAGTAGGAGCGCAGACAGTTCCAAACTGAAACTGGGGGGATGGCATTACATAGTACACATACTGTAGCTGGGATGGGATCCTGCAGTGGCCGGTCCATGGATAGGAAAATGATAAGTGCCCACTTTAATATCTTATTGCTGTGATAAGCAGCAAATAAATAATCATTCTGATTAGCGGTGCAATTCCATAATTGATAAATAGTCTCCTTTGTAAGATGAAGGGGTGATTTATTGAAGCTAAAGAGATCAAAATTGTGAGAGTGGCATTTTTCCACCACAGCTTGTAAAAATGTAAATTAGAAGCTGATTGGTTAGTACTTTGGGCAGGATACACTAAAGTCCGCCGGTGCATCCCACCACACATTGCACTGACATATACGATTATTAACACAAAGGACAGCTCTCCTGATAACAGATGTGGCTCTGTCACTGGAGGTCCCTCTGCGCATGCACAGAGTGACAGCGCTGGCCGGGGGTATGCTGGGAGGGATCCATGATGAATAAGCCCATAGGGGTGACTGCAGTAATGACGTCTGTATGTAGGGTCCATTATTAGGACTGGAGGAAATGTTGGGTCCCTTATCCTTGTGGAGCCATGACAATTGTCTCTTTTAAATCTTTGTTAATCCTGCCTTGGACACAAGCTTGCTCAGGGGACTCAGTCAGGAACACACATTTCTTACTTAGCAGTTGCCTTTAATCCTCTGGGATACATTACAGTGCTAGCATGCAGCCACAGCACGATTACATCTTATGAGAGCAACAACCCGGATACAGGTCTTTGGTGCCAAAACAACTTGTGCTGGCAAACTTCCACTAGAATGATCATTGATGTTTGCTACATCTGATATGGGCCATTAGGTCCTCCCGATTTAGGTCGACATGCATTGTGTCGACTACTGAAGGTCAACAGGGCATAAGATGATACCTGAAATAGGTCTTCATGGCTAAGGTCGACAGGGTTGCGAGGTCGACACAAGCATTCATTTGACAATGGCAAACTCGACAGTGGCAAACTCGACTGTAAAAAGGTCGACATGAGGTTTTTTTATCAGAATGTCGACATAGTCAAAGTGCACCAACGGCTTCAGGCACGGCACCTCACTGCGCTTGGCACACTATTTTGTCCTCCCACCACGCCGTAGTGGGTGGTAGGGCATGAAATATCGCCTGTTGGCACATGTCGGCTCCCCAAAAAATTGAAAAACTCATGTCGACCTTTTCACGGTTGACCTTCTCATTGTCAACCTAATGGAGTCACGGCCCCATGCTGAGAAGGTCAGGACCCACAGTTTGAGAGGCCCTGCACTAGATCCTCCCTAAGAACACGGACATGCCATCTTATAGGAGACACGGGGACCTGTGGGTTACACTGTCACTACCCTATGGCACCTGCAGCCTGCAGCCGGTAGAGGTACTACAGGATAGCCTTGACATCTGTTGAGCTGTCCGTAGGATCCCTTGGATGCCCCAAGCAGTGCACCCAGAGCCGGCGGCCCCACATCCAAAGTGTAATATCAGACCTCCCACCTGTCCCGATTTTCACAGGACAGTTCCATTTTTCTGGGACTGTCCCGCTGACCCTCCCACAGGCAGCAGTGTCTCACAGTGGCCGGGCAGTTGGCAGACCTCCTGTCAATCAACTGCTCTACGTATTAGCTGGGAATAGATGATGTGCGCATGCTCAATGCGTCTAATCACGGGAGACAGCGGGACTGGGGGCCTGGCCAGCAGCTCACAGTTTTGAAATCAGGGGCATGGCTTTCGAGAACAGCCCTCACAAGAAGCCACACCCTTTTTTACAGATGCTACGCTCCTTTTCCAGTCGACTGCAGCTTCCACTCCCCTCTCCCTTATATACAATGTACAGTAGGATAGGTTTGGTGATATAATAGGTTAAGGGGGTGGGACCAGTACTGTTGCCATGTTACAGCGCTGCATGTGGTACCATAATACCACTGAAGAATAATTGGCTGGCTAAGCCTGCTTTAAATTAATTTTACATTTCACTGGAAACTAAACAGTGAGCAACAAACCAATAATATTTCGCAAACCTGATTAAAAGGTTCTAATTATCGAAATTATCGAGCAATGTGAATATAAAATATATTCCTCAGAGACTTCACAGAATTAATGGTCTATCTGTCAGTCTCTGCCGGAGTGCCGATTCACAGCCGCAGCCTCTGTTCCCCGTTCCTCAGGGTTCTGGAACTGTGCTAAACACTAGGTCGCCTCTAACAGAGATTAAAGCCCTCTGTTCTCTCTCCCAGGCCCCATTAAAACCTGTTCTCTCCTGTCAGCCACATTCGCATGGAATTTAATAATTCATAAGTAAAACTATATATAAAGCCAGTTAGTCAGAGGAGACGTCATCGCTGCCTAGCGGATCCGAAATACATCTGTTTGATACTTTTGTGTGAAATACTCCGTAGCCTTATTCTGGATGATTTGTGAACTCCTGACGATTTCATGGGAAAATTTCTGTTACAATCTGACTTTTTGATTCAGACCCATTTTTAACAGCTCTAAGGGGATTATTCTGGTTCACTCCTTCTGGCAAATTCCTTCTTAGATGGACAAAACCATGTGCACTGCAGGTGGGGCAGATGTAACATGTGCACAGAGAATAAGATTTGGGTGGGGTTTACTTCAAAGTGAGATCTATATTGCGGTGTAAAAATAAAGCAGTCAGTATTTTCCCTGCACAGAAACAAAATAACTCACCCAAATCTAATTGTCTATGCACATGTTACATCTGCCCCCCTGCAGTGCACATGGTTTTGTCCATCTAAGAAGGAATTTGCCAGAAGGAGTGAACCGGAATAACCCCCTAAGTTCCAAGTAGACATTGGGCGGGATGTTCTAACATCCGCAGCCCTCTAACTCCCGCCTTTGCCGGGCATCGCATTATTAATAACGGCATATGCTCTAACATATGAGGTTATTAACGCAAGGGACAGCTTGCGATAAGAGCTGTCCCTTGTGATGCGGCGCCGGTGCTGGACTTCTGGGTCTGTGACCCGGGAGTCCATCTGCGCATGTACAGAGCACGGCGCCGGCCGCAGGGCATGCTGGGAGGGATGACGGATCCCTCACACAGCGCTGTGGTAAGAAGCCCATAGGCTTCTGCAGGGAATCGCCAGCTTTTGCTGGCGATTCCCTCCGCAACGGTGACACTGCGGAGGGGGGACAGAACATACAGAAATGCAGTAAAAACTCAGATAACGGGGTTTTTACCGCATTTCTGTGTTAGAGAATCGCCCCCAGAATCTGTTAACTTAAAGGAACAGCAATAGTAATATTTTTTTGAAAGTGTTGCCAATAAGGATGCATCATATATCTATAAGTCTCAGGTTTCTTCCCTTGAGGCATTGCTGTTCAGCCTAAAGGCCCCCACACTACAAAGATTTTGCACAATTTCATTCGATTACGACCTTTTGGGTCAATATATCATTTGTAAAGTGGTAAATCATATGTGTTTTTAGTCAGATCCGATCCGATGCGTGATCCCTTGAGTGGAGGATAGGAGCCCCTAGATCTCTTGTATCGCACCATTGATTTATCAGAATCATATGGAATCGGATGAAAAATGTAGTGCTTTTTGTGCATGCGATATATCGCAGGAAATGTGATTGGCATTTTCAGTCCCTCTAGCGCCCTAATCCAACTCATCAGATATATTTTATGGTACAGTTGTATACCATAAGATATATCTCAAGAGATTTATCTTGGCTTGATCAATTGCATGAGATATATCTTATGCAAAAATGACACCAAAGTACAAAGACGGATGGAATCTCGGGAAGGTCCAGGGGGAGTTCAAGGGAAATTACATCCAACTTCAGGGTCAGACATATTGTTGTAGTGTATGGTGCCCTTTAGTCCTGATATGAGCAGAGCCCTGATTGGCTGTAGGTGTCACTGTGGAAACGCTTACAGACAATCAGGGCTGAGCAGAGTACGCATGATGGAGGTGAGTGGGAATCCCTGTGAGACTCCCACGCATAGAACCACCTAGAACTACCTCCTGGGTAGTGTATACATCTCACACAGAACATCAGACCACCTTACCTCCTGGGCAGTGCATACAGTGTGGCATGATGTGTGGACACCGCAGTGTGGCATGATGTGCGGGACTGCAGTGGTGGTGCCATGATGTGTGGGGAATGCAATGTGGCATAATGTGTGGGCGATGAAATTAGAACCCTAAATATAAGACTCCGCACACATCTCTAGTAGAAACACACTTGCTTACATTTTACGCTGGACTGAAGGACCACATGGGAATGATGCAGTATATTGACCACACCCCATACCATGTAATGAAGCATTTTATGCCATGATGCTGAAGTGGGCAGGACTACAATGACACATTATCCACTATGGTCTACTTTTCTGAGAGTTCGTGAGAGATCCAAGAACATTGTCAATAACAGACAAATATGTGCAGTGCTTCTATTGGCTGAGCCTCTGCATTACCTTTCTCTAGGAGGACTGGCATCTGTCAGCATATGGCTCTATCAGTCATGCTCACATTGCTCCAGGCCACACCAATGACTCATAGGGGGTTTGCCGTGACCCTGGATTCAATGTCCCGCTTCGTGATCTGCGAAAAGGGGACATGTCAGCGTAAACGGCCTAGAATTGTCGAGATTCGCCTATAATCGACAAAATGGGCCAGACAGCTTTCAAAGTCGGACCCGTTCTGTTGATCTGCCTCTTCAATGTGTCACATCATTGGCCGCCAGGACCGCCTACTGTATTTAGGAAGTGGGCAGCACTGGGTGGCCATAGGCTGCTCCTGGAGGCCATGGGTCAGGAGACTTGATTAATCTTTATAGAGCCAGTAACAGATGTTCTGGGAAGGAGGCAGGTATAGTATGGCCTCGATTTATAGGGTTGTACTCAATCCTACATCTTTTTGCTTTATGGATTTTGGGATTTACTTATGTTTTGTAAATACGGATGTTTTGTTATCACATTTAGCTTATCAGGTATTGCTTGGTACAGTATGTACTTATTTTGCTGAAATCTTTATGTTCATTTACTTTGTAGGGGAAGCGTTACAAAAATTCTCTGGACACAGTGGGAACTCCGGATTCTAGTCGTGGCATTCGCAACGAGAAGAAAACTTTAAAGTAAGTATATGTACATGTAAGACATTATTAACAATGGGGTCTTAACAGTCCACAGAACCTATAAGAGAGCCAGCCACATCGAAGCATGAAAGTCTGCCTAGTCGCAAACCTAAATGTTCTTCCCTCTTGTGGTAAAATGATCCCCTTACCCATATCCTACCCAATATTACATCCCAACAAATGTTATTGTTAATAATAGTAATAATAATAATAATAATATAGTTCGAGTAGCTGAATATTTTACATGCAACATCAGAGCACCTTACCTCCTGGGCAACGTATATATCAGACTTAGAACATCAGAGCACCTTACCTCCTGGGCAACGTATATATCAGACTTAGTACATCAGAGCACCTTACCTCCTGGGCAACGTATACATCAGACTTAGAACATCAGAGCACCTTACCTCCTGGGCAACGTATACATCAGACTTAGTACATCAGAGCACCTTACCTCCTGGGTAATGTATACATCAGACTTAGAACATCAGAGCACCTTACCTCCTGGGCAACGTATACATCAGACTTAGAACATCAGAGCACCTTACCTCCTGGGCAACGTATACATCAGACTTAGAACATCACAGCACCTTACCTCCTGGGCAACGTATACATCAGACTTAGAACATCAGAGCACCTTACCTCCTGGGCAACGTATACAGTACATCAGACTTAGAACATCAGAGCACCTTACCTCCTGGGAAACGTATACATCAGACTTAGAACATCAGAGCACCTTACCTCCTGGGCAACGTATACATCAGACTTAGAACATCAGAGCACCTTACCTCCTGGGCAACGTATACATCAGACTTAGAACATCAGAGCACCTTACCTCCTGGGCAACGTATACATCAGACTTAGAACATCAGAGCACCTTACCTCCTGGGCAACGTATACATCAGACTTAGAACATCAGAGCACCTTACCTCCTGGGTAATGTATACATCAGACTTAGAACATCAGAGCACCTTACCTCCTGGGAAATGTATACTGTACATCAGACTTAGAACATCAGAGCACCTTACCTCCTGGGTAATGTATACATCAGACTTAGAACATCACAGCACCTTACCTCCTGGGCAATGTATACATCAGACTTAGAACATCAGAGCACCTTACCTCCTGGGCAACGTATACATCAGACTTAGTACATCAGAGCACCTTACCTCCTGGGTAATGTATACATCAGACTTAGAACATCAGAGCACCTTACTAATAGGGCAGTGTATATATCTCACATAGAACATCACAGCACCTTACCTCCTGGGTAGGATATACAGTACATCCGACTTAGAACATCAGAGCATCTTACCTCCTGGGTAATGTATACATCTCACATAGAACATCACAGCACCTTACCTCCTGTGTAATGTATACATCAGACATAGAACATCACAGCACCTTACCTCCTGGGTAGGATATACAGTACATCAGACTTAGAACATCAGATCATCTTACTAATAGGTCAGTGTATATATCTCACATAGAACATCACAGCACCTTACCTCGGTATTGATGATAGACAATGTCTAGGTTGACCACTAATGGTCGACAATGACTAGGTCGACACCTAAGAATGGTCGAAATACCCTAGTTCAACATTGACAGAAGGTCGACATTGTAATGGTCAATCCTAAATAAAGTCGACGCGTGTTTTTCCCCATTTTGCTGGTGTCTGTGTCGACATGGACACCGTATAAGTGTACCGCATCCCCTCGCTTGGCTCGCTGCACTCACCATGGTGCGGGCACGATGCCACCCTATGCTCGGCACACTATTATGTTCTCACTCTATACCCACTTGAACAGTAAAGTATGAAAAACCATCTATTTTTTACAGAAAAACATAAAAAAAACCTCATGTCAACATTAAGTCAAAGTCGACCTATGGTATGTCAACTATTCTTAGTGGTTGACCTAGTGACTGTCAGTCTAGACATTGTCAGTCCATGAGCCGCATACCCTCACACAGAAAATCAGACCACATTACCTCCTGGACAATGTATACATCTTACACAGAACGTCAGACCACCTTACCTCCTGGACAATGTACACATCTCACACAGAACATCAGACCACCTTACCTCCTGGACAATGTACACATCTCACACAAATGAACATCAGACCACCTTACCTCCTGGACAATGTATACATCTTACACAGAACGTCAGACCACCTTACCTCCTGGACAATGTACACATCTCACACAGAACATCAGACCACCTTACCTCCTGGGCAATGTATACATCTTACACAGAACATCAGACCACCTTACCTCCTGGACAATGTATACATTTCACACAGAACATCAGACCACCTTACCTCTTGGACAATGTATACATCTCACACAGAACATCAGACCGCCTTACCTCCTGGACAATGTACACATCTCACACAGAACATCAGACCACCTTACCTCCTGGACAATGTCCATCTCACACAGAACATCAGACCGCCTTACCTCCTGGACAATGTACACATCTCACACAGAACATCAGACCACCTTACCTCCTGGACAATGTATACATCTCACACAGAACATCAGACCACCTTACCTCCTGGACAATGTACACATCTCACACAGAACATCAGACCACCTTACCTCCTGGACAATATCCATCTCACACAGAACATCAGACCACCTTACCTCCTAGACAATGTATACCTCTCACACAGAACATCAGACCACCTTACCTCCTAGACAATGTATACATCTCACACAGAACATCAGACCACCTTACCTCCTAGACAATGTATACCTCTCACACAGAACATCAGACCACTTTACCTCCTAGACAATGTATACCTCTCACACAGAACATCAGACCACCTTACCTCCTGGACAATGTATACCTCTTACACAGAATATCAGACCACCTTACCTCCTGGACAATGTATACATCTCACACAGAACATCAGACCACCTTACCTCCTGGACAATGTATACATCTCACACAGAACATCTGACCACCTTACCTCCTGGACAATGTCCATCTCACACAGAACATCAGACCACCTTACCTCCTGGACAATGTATACATCTCACACAGAACATCAGACCACCTTACCTCCTGGACAATGTATACATCTTACACAGAACATCAGACCACCTTACCTCCTGGACAATATATACATCTCACACAGAACATCAGATCACCTTACCTCCTGGACAATGTATACATCTCACATAGAACATCAGACCACCTTACCTCCTGGACAATGTATACATCTCACACAGAACATCAGACCACCTTACCTCCTGGACAATATGTACATCTCACACAGAACATCAGATCACCTTATCTCCTGGACAATGTACACATCTCACACAGAACATCAGACCACCTTACCTCCTGGACAATGTATACATCTCACACAGAACATCAGACCACCATACCTTATGGATGAAGGTCTATGTATTCTACATATACACTTTGAACTTTAAATTGAATAATGCCTGTGTGAAATTGAGGCATGGATTTCATAATATCCAAGACATCCACTTACACTACAGTCCAGTGTGTTCTAGCAGGTTACCAGTGTAGGTTATCATTCAATAGATATATATTTGTTTTATCTCCTCTAACATGTGTGCATTCCGTCATGTGATCGCGTTAGGCATGCTTCTTTTTCAGCTGTACCAGAACCCCAACAAGCACATGGAGTGTTTACTGGATTTAGTAAAGCTCTCTAAAAAGAGACCTGGAACTTATCATTTTTTTCCTCATGTCAGACCAGTGCAATTCATCGTTATTCTCCTGCTCTTTTCCTATTGTTCTTCCACTATTCCTCCATACCCCTCCCAACAGGTATTTTATTTTTCCTATTAAATGGAAACTGGAATGAAATCAATCACCGAAAAAGAGCTTTTTGTCTTCGCACTTTCCACTGAGAGGTTTTATTTTTTTCCCCCGGCCAACATAACAAAACTACGTCTTGTTATCTCTCTCTGCGCCGAATACTGCGTGAAGTATTTAATCAGCTTTTGTGTAATCTTCAGTGATTCCGCAGTTCCGTGCTACACACATAGGCATGTTTACATTGGCACATAATGGGCATGGCTGTGTATTAAAAAACCACTACAGTATTTTTCCGAGGGAAGATGTAAATTTGCTTCCATCTGCCTCATCGTTCTTACGGCCTTTTGTTTCTGCCTTCAGAACTCTGCTTTGTTATGAAATCGTGCATTATGAATTAGGACAGGGCCCATAAAATATGGATCCATCGCTCGGCTTCATGGTACAGATGAGTGTACAGCCCTGTGCTCTTTTACAGCATAGGAAAGTGGATTGTTATAGTTGTGAGCAGGGGAGATATTCATCTCACTGTTCTTTTCCTCATAAAAATGTGTTGTTGAGTTTTCACTGTGAAATATTCCTCCTGCTCAGCAACGAGTTGCTTTAGAAGATGAATTGTACGGGGACTTAGAAAGAAAATCTGTTCTCTGCATTGTCATAAGTGTGAAGGAATAATTTGTCCTGGTGTAAAATTGCTGTACCCAGTTCTAGTCTTGCTAACGATATTCCATGAGACTAAGCACGATTGCAGCCACTGGTTAATTAAAGACTTAAGCTGGGTGCACACTATATGATGCACTGGCCAATCTTGCAATCCGCAACCATTATATACAGTACTGTTTACCCCCTGTTCGTCGTTTGATGAATTGCGTGGTTGTGTCTCTGCACTTAAGAGGCGTGATCAGATGTAGAAGCGGCAGTGAATGCACTAATATGGTAATACAGCAGGAGGCGTTACGGGTCCTTCATGGTCGGAGTTACATCTTAGGATGCAGTATCGGATAATCTGCGACACCATCGCCCGGCTGTCTGACCTATGGGTGATCCTGGCTTTGTTCCAACCAAAAAACGGTGGTGACACTCACCACTATTAGAAACGGAGGCTGTCACCACCCTCTCCCCTCCATCAAGCAGCGTCACACTGTCAATCACTGACAGTATAAATGTGTAGTGCAACCAACAATGCAGACCCATTTTGCAGATGCGCAGTACACGTCAGGCTCATGTGCAAAGCACCAGACAGTGATACTTTGTGGCATGAGTCTCTTCTCTTTTAGGACCAGAATCAGGCACATAAGTTGGTGCAATAACATTGACCCTGAAACGACATAATTATTAAATGTCTGATCTTGGCAGAGTTTTGGAAGTTTTACTGGCCTTGTGTGCTATATGAACATAACTGTACATTTGTTCTATCCATGGGGGTGGCACAAGGCACGAGCTGACAGGGCCTTCACCAGGTACACCGTAGCCTGGAAAAGCAGAGCCCTGCACCACCAGCAGCCCGGTGACAAAACTGTCAAGAGACCAGCAATTCCTGGCCAGCTGGGGGCCCCTTCATCACTGTGGGCCCCATGCAGTACCACTGCACAATGCCAGTAGTTTCAGCACTGCATTGTCATATGAATGTAACATATTCCAACATATGTATAAAAATGTATTGAATCGGTCAATATATACCACATTAATTCTCTGGACAGGGGACCCAGCTGCTGACCGGCCAGTGTCTAAAACACAACGAGAACTGCATTTACGATATTACACACCCTTGCCCCCTTTGCGGTAAAACGGAATCTCGTCATGTTGGCTCCATCCCTTCCCCTTTGTCTTGCAAATTGTTGAAAAATTGTTGTGAGACTTTGCAATATCAAACTTACTTTTTCTCTTGGGTCAGGGGGGTTTCAGGGTACTCAGACCCCCCCCCTCACCCACACCTGTGTCCCCATGAAAACACTGGCCATTCCCATGGATATGTGGACAGGCCGATGTCTGCCGGGGGTAGGCGGCTGACGTCACATGCTGACAGCCGCCCGCCCTGTCTTCGTCCCGGCAGCCATACATAAAAGTCAGCTGAGACTTGAATGCAAAGGCATTAGAAATCATTCGATGGTCAGCGACCATTGAATGATTTCGCCTGCAGTGGTGAAATGCGAGGGGATGGTTGCAAGGGGAAATGGTGGCGGGAGGGGGGGCAGGTATTCGTGTGGGCGGCGTTACATGGTTCGCTAAGCAGTGATCTTTCGCTGCTTAGCGAGTCATTCAGAATCACCCCTAAGTGCGTGTATACATACCTCCAACATTTCATGGACAGAAATCGGTACACATTTGGAAAGGGGGCGTGGCTGTGGACAAATGGGCGTGGTCAGTGATAAAATGTGTACTGGGCATTTTTTTCATTATATATATATATATATATTATGTATGCTGCTGAGCGCTCCCCCTCACCTCCCCGCTGAATAAGCTGCTCAGCTCTCCCCCTCACCTCCCCGCTGAATAAGCTGCTCAGCTCTCCCCCTCACCTCCCTGCTGAATAAGCTGCTCAGCACTCCCCCTCACCTCCCTGCTGAATAAGCTGCTCAGCACTCCCCCTCACCTCCCCGCTGAATAAGCTGCTCAGCGCTCCCCCTCACCTCCCTGCTGAATAAGCTGCTCAGCGCTCCCCCTCACCTCCCCACTGAATAAGCTGCTCAGCGCTCCCCCTCACCTCCCCGCTGAATAAGCTGCTCAGCTCTCCCCCTCACCTCCCTGCTGAATAAGCTGCTCAGCACTCCCACTCACCTCCCCACTGAATAAGCTGCTCAACACTCCCCCTCACCTCCCCGCTGAATAATCCGCTGAGCGCTCCCCCTCACCTCCCCACTGAATAAGCTGCTCAGCGCTCCCCCTCACCTCCCCACTGAATAAGCTGCTCAGCGCTCCCCCTCACCTCCCCACTGAATAAGCTGTTCAGCGCTCCCCCTCACCTCCCCGCTGAATAAGCTGCTCAGCTCTCCCCCTCACCTCCCTGCTGAATAAGCCGCTGAGAGCTCCCCCTCACCTCCCCACTGAATAAGCTGCTCAGCGCTCCCCCTAACCTCCCCGCTGAATAAGCTGCTTAGCGCTCCCCCTCACCTCCCTGCTGAATAAGCTGCTCAGCACTCCCCCTTACCTCTCCACTGAATAAGCTGCTCAGCGCTCCCCCTCACCTCCCCACTGAATAAGCTGCTCAGCGCTCCCCCTCACCTCCCCGCTGAATAAGCTGCTCAGCTCTCCCCTCACCTCCCTGCTGAATAAGCTGCTCAGCACTCCCACTCACCTCCCCACTGAATAAGCTGCTCAACACTCCCCCTCACCTCCCCGCTGAATAATCTGCTGAGCGCTCCCCCTCACCTCCCCGCTGAATAAGCTGCTCAGCTCTCCCCCTCACCTCCCTGCTGAATAAGCTGCTCAGCACTCCCCCTCACCTCCCTGCTGAATAAGCTGCTCAGCACTCCCCCTCACCTCCCCGCTGAATAAGCTGCTCAGCGCTCCACCTCACCTCCCTGCTGAATAAGCTGCTCAGCGCTTCCCCTCACCTCCCCACTGAATAAGCTGCTCAGCGCTCCCCCTCACCTCCCCGCTGAATAAGCCGCTGAGCGCTCCCCCTCACCTTACCACTGAATAAGCTGCTCAGCGCTCCCCCTAACCTCCCCGCTGAATAAGCTGCTCAGCGCTCCCCCTCACCTCCCCACTGAATAAGCTGTTCAGCGCTCCCCCTCACCTCCCCGCTTGAATAAGCTGCTCAGCTCTCCCCCTCACCTCCCTGCTGAATAAGCCGCTGAGCGCTCCCCCTCACCTCCCCACTGAATAAGCTGCTCAGCGCTCCCCCTAACCTCCCCGCTGAATAAGCTGCTTAGCGCTCCCCCTCACCTCCCTGCTGAATAAGCTGCTCAGCACTCCCCCTTACCTCTCCACTGAATAAGCTGCTCAGCGCTCCCCCTAACCTCCCCGCTGAATAAGCTGCTCAGCACTCCCCCTCACCTCCCACCTCAGAGAGGCTGCTGCTCTGGCCGCGTCCGCCAAGAATTTCAAAAGCTGTGTGGGGCAGTGTTCGAGAGTGGGGCCGCGGGCTGCGTGATGTCATTGCGAGACGCACGCTGTCCCGCAATGCACCACTGGGAACGGGGGCATTTGGCTAGATCTTAACCCGCGCAGTGCCTGATCCGACCAGCATCACTGGAGTCAGAGGAGCGGCTGGGAAATTTGGGGGAAAAAAAAAAAAAAAACGGTACATTCGGTACATTTGTTTTTAGCCAGTACAGACCATAAAAAAACGGTACTGTACCGGCTAAATCGGTACAGTTGGAGGGTATGTACAGTATATACAGCATATGGGTTTTTTTGCACATTTTTACACCTGTGAGTAACTGCTCAAGAGATCCGCCATGAAAAACGTAATTTATTTCATCAATAAATTATTTTTGTTGGTGTAATCCGCTAACACTGTGCTGATTTATGGGATGACTGTAACAGGGCAGCAATTGCAGTAGCTTTTAAGGATTTTGTGAATAATTACAAGCAGTTTTTTTTTTGTTTTGTTTTTAATATTAAAACCTACATTAATTATGGAGTACAGCGAGATTCTACATTTGGCTAAATCCTATGTTATGGAGTTTGTCTACCCGCCTTGCTTTTACCCTTGTTCTTCAGAAGCTGCAGCTGCAGCGCCTCAATCCACTGTTGATTGAAATAGTTCAGGTCAGTCCTGTTCTCTGTCGCTGCGGAGTGTTGGTTGTGTATCTGCATTAGTCTGTCTGGCTACTCGTACAGCTGGCTTCTTGACCAGGTGCCTGTCTGCTTACCCATCAATCTGTCTCCAAGCCTACATTACATTGCTCTGTCTCTGGTTTCGGGGCATTAAGCTTGTAATTGAGCACTAGCACCTGAGTACAACTTGCTGCTCTATTAATCATGCACAGAAAAATAATAATTTACTGGTTAACCCTAGAAACATGGATTTCGCCATCTTACCCTATTTTCCGCACATTGCTGTATTCCCATAACCTTGCTGGCTTTGATACTGTAGATCCCCATTGGGTTAGCTATAAACCAGGGTTGCCGACCCTCCCGGAATTTCCGGGAGTCTCCCGAAAATCGGGTACCCCCTCCCGGCCCCCGGAAGGGTGGGCAACCCTCCCGGATTCAGGGGGGACCCCCGCTGACCCCCGGATCGCGGCATTAAAATGCCGCAATCCTCGGGTCTCAGAGGAGGGGGCGGAGCTAAAACGGCACAATTGCGTCATTTTAGCCCCGCCCCCTCCATGGAGATCCCTGAACTCGCTGCTTTTAACAGTATGGGGGCGGGGCTTAGTGATGTCACTCGTAAGCCCCGCCCCCTGAGCGGCTGCTGAAACTCTCCTCTCCGGGCTTCTCCCGGAGAGGAGAATGTTAAAGTCGGCAACCCTGCTATAAACAGTGAGTGGCTGCCTCATGTGTGTGCAGGTCACATTCACGTTGGGCTACCAACTAAGGTGACAGCTAAAAAGCTTGGGCCAGATGCACTGAGCTTTAAAAGTGATAAAATGGAGAGTGATAAACAGCCAGCCGATCAGCTCCTGCCTGACATTTTTCAAACACAGTCTGTGACATGGCAGGTAGGAGCTGATTGGCTGGCTGTTTATCACTCTCCATTGTATCACTTTTGAAGCTTAGTGCATCTGGCCCTTGGTCAGGGGTGGCGTTTCACTAGACTACAAACATACGCAGCTTAGCGAATAGGACTGAATCAGGCCCACAGTACCATATACTCATTTCTTCTTCAACTCTATATAGCCTGAAAGTAATAGCTTTTTTAGAGCCAATTTCTCAATAACAGGGGACGTACTAATGATAAAATGTAGTCAAACATATCAAGGTCCAAAAAACTTTCAGGTGCTTGCACCCCATAAGCAACGCCTTCTCATACCTCCCAACTTTCTTGATAGCAGAATAGGGACACTCGCCGCGTGAGCGCCCGAAAAGGGAGAGTGGTCTATGCAAATGAGAATGCGGCTTATGCAATATAAGCAGCGCCCCCATTTTCGGTCGCGAATAGAACGCACAGCGTCTATCCGGTCAGATTGGGGGGAACTCCCAACTGCCCCCCCCCCTCCCACCCCCCCGCAGCGGGACCCAGAAGTCCCCATGCTGGACCTGTCCATGGAATTTTGCAATATTCTACATCATACAGTACTTGTCTGTTCTACTGGAACGACCAGGAGTCTCCCCAAAATCTGTGTGCAAGTCTCCTGAATTTTGAATTCATTGTCCGCAACTCAACATGGTCGCTGCCAAACAGCCTCCTCCCAGGCACTGGGAAAGTGGGTTATCCTGGGGGGAGGTGGTTGGGGTCCAATAACGTTATTTGTCATAGCCCTCGCTTTACAATGCTGGTCATCTGGGCCTTATATAGTGGGGATTGGGGCCCACCATGGATGATGCCACGCCCCCTGTTGTACCGATATAGCTGCCCCTTCCCTGATTGGGCAGCCAGAAAGTCAATAACTACAGTACATATGGAGCTGGTCTCTTCTTTGCTGGCGCTGCGGCAGAATCTGACTGAGACGCGCGTGCATCTCACATGCATGCTCGTCTCAGTTTCCCTTCGGCGGGAGGACGGGAACCCTGTCCGTCTCCGCTTCAGGGAGGCGGACAGGGTTAGGGGGGGGGCAGCGAGGCGGCGGGGACTTGGGGCGACGGGGACCCGGGGGGAGCCCCGTTGTAAATCGGCTGGCGGGGGATGGCGAATCTTCCGCCATCCCCCGAATGCAAAATAACCGTATGCATTATGCTATGCATGATACAGCCTGACCAAAATGTATGGTCAAAATGTAACTCAGCAGGAGTTTGAGGGCGGGGCCTAAGCATGCCATCATTAAGCCCCACCCCGATGATGGAAACTGATCCAATTTCCTCGGGGGGGGGGGGGGGGGGGGGGGCGCTAAAATGACGCGATTATGCCACTTTAGCCCCGTCCCCTCCGTGGAGATCGGCACGATCGGGAAGGGGGGGGGGGCGGTCCCCCAGAAACCGGGAGGGTTGCCCACCTCTCCGGGGGACCCTCTCGGCCATTCCAGGAGGGTAGGCAACCCTATATAAAATGTTGTTTTCACTTTTCTGCATTTGTATCCTGTGTGCATGTTATTTGCTTGTAGAAGCAGAGTCAGGCCTCAGTGCAAACATAACATCTCCGTACTACATGGGCACTACAGCAATTAAGGGTTTTTTGTCGCGGTTAGTGAAATCCAGAACATTTACAAGGTCTGCTCATTGTGGTTTTCAAGGAACAGGAAAACACTTCAAGGGTGAAAATCTGTTGTGTCTCTGCGATGTGAGTGGGCTGTGCTGATGTGCGCCAGTAGTGTAGTGATGGAGTCAGTCATGCCTTGTAGCAGAATAACCCTGTATAATAAGACAATGCACAAACTATTCACACATTCCTCAGGGAAATATGATGACTGTAAGAAAATAAAGGGCCTGATTCAGACCAGCACGCTGGTTATAAGTCGGTCAGGGCCAGTGTTCTCCAGTGAGGTCGGGGCCAGTGTTCATCGCTGTGCAGCGCTGTGTGCTGAGCGATCTAGCATAATTTAGAACGCTCATCTACACACATTGCTATGTGTGTAAGCCCCATAACTCTCTCTTCACATCTATCTAATATCACTCTCGTAACATCTGCCCCACCTGCCGTGAAGCATGTTTTTTCCATTTGCTAAAAAGGCAGCTTTGCGATCAGGTTTGAATTAGGCCCCATGTGCCGGATCTTATTTCTGCAGTCAAAGGCAGAAAAAAACGTTGCTGTTTTGGAGATGAGATTATTTGAATAATAGTGTAGGGATAACGGGGATCTATGAGGATGGGTCTGAGTGATTACAATGCACATCTTATGATGGCCATCCACTGTCAGATCACCGTCAGACAGACAACAGACAGAACAATTATCTAGCATTGCCATATACTGAAAGATAATTGGCCTCTCGGATGGTGGGTATATTCACTGTCAGATCTGAGCACAAATTATCACAACTGTTGGGCATGCTGGCATATTTCTCATGCCTGACAGCCCAATAATTGCAGCTCAGTCGCCGCCAGACACGGTGCAGTTATCGGCCCCATAAGGCAATCATTGGCTGATCAGGCCAATAATAATTACAGTATATGGCTGCCTTTATAGATCACTCACAGTATACTCACTGCACTGCAAATGTCATCAAATACACTGCATTAGATTGGCACGTTACACATTATTAGTGTACCTGGATGTTGTGCACGGGTGTGGATCAGTTGGTCACCAGCAAGTAGTTAGACAGTCATTAGGTGGACACCATTAGATCGACATGCATTTAGCGCGCCCCCTCGCATGGCTCACTGCGCTCGCCATGCTTTGGGCACTAATCTATTCTCCCACTGCATCCTAGTGGATAGTAGGGCATGAAATACCGCCTGTCGGCACATGTCGGCTCAAAAAAAAAAAAGTTAAATATCCCCATGTCGACCTAATGAGGTGGCTAACGACAACAGGTGCCCAGCAGGCCTAGGGCTCCCACACAGATTCAGTCTTACCCTGTGTTACTGACAACAGGTGCCCAGCAGGCCTAGGGCCCCCACACAGAACCAGTCTGACCCTGTGGTTACTGACAAGTGCCCAGCAGTCCTAGGGCTCCCACACAGAACCAGTCTGACCCTGTGTTACTGACAACAGGTGCCCAGCAGGCCTAGGGCCCCCACACAGATTCAGTCTGACCCTGTGTTACTGACAACAGGTGCCCAACAGGCCTAGGGCTCCCACACAGATTCAGTCTGACCCTGTGGCTAACGACAACAGGTGCCCAACAGGCCTAGGGCTCCCTCACAGATTCAGTCTGACCCTGTGTTACTGACAACAAGTGCCCAGCAGGCCTAGGGCTCCCATACAGATTCAGTCTGACCCTGTGTTACTGACAACAGGTGCCCAGCAGGCCTAGGGCCCCCACACAGAATCAGTCTGACCCTGTGTTACTGACAAGTGCCCAGCAGTCCTAGGGCTCCCACACAGATTCAGTCTGACCCTGTGTTACTGACAACAAGTGCCCAGCAGGCCTAGGGCTCCCACACAGATTCAGTCTGACCCTGTGTTACTGACAACAGGTGCCCAGCAGTCCTAGGGCTCCCACACAGATTCAGTCTGACCCTATGTTACTGACAACAGGTGCCCAACAGGCCTAGGGCTCCCACACAGATTCAGTCTGACCCTGTGGCTAACGACAACAGGTGCCCAGCAGGCCTAGGGCTCCCACACAGATTCAGTCTGACCCTGTGTTACTGACAACAGGTGCCCAGCAGGCCTAGGGCCCCCACACAGAATCAGTCTGACCCTGTGTTACTGACAAGTGCCCAGCAGTCCTAGGGCTCCCACACAGATTCAGTCTGACCCTGTGTTACTGACAAGTGCCCAGCAGTCCTAGGGCTCCCACACAGATTCAGTCTGACCCTGTGTTACTGACAACAAGTGCCCAGCAGGCCTAGGGCTCCCATACAGATTCAGTCTGACCCTGTGTTACTGACAACATGTGCCCAGCAGGCCTAGGGCTCCCACACAGATTCAGTCTGACCCTGTGGTTAACAACAACAGGTGCCCAGCAGGCCTAGGGCCCCCACACAGAACCAGTATGACCCTGTGTTACCTACAAGTGCCCAGCAGTCCTAGGGCTCCCACACAGATTCAGTCTGACCCTGTGTTACTGACAACAGGTGCCCAGCAGGCCTAGGGCTCCCACACAGATTCAGTCTGACCCTGTGGCTAACGACAACAGGTGCCCAGCAGGCCTAGGGCTCCCACACAGATTCAGTCTGACCCTGTGTTACTGACAACAGGTGCCCAGCAGGCCTAGGGCCCCCACACAGAACCAGTCTGACCCTGTGTTACTGACAAGTGCCCAGCAGTCCTAGGGCTCCCACACAGATTCAGTCTGACCCTGTGTTACTGACAACAGGTGCCCAACAGGCCTAGGGCTCCCACACAGATTCAGTCTGACCCTGTGGCTAACAACAACAGGTGCCCAGCAGGCCTAGGGCTCCCACACAGATTCAGTCTGATGCTGTGTTACTGACAACAGGTGCCCAGCAGGCCTAGGTCCCCCACACAGAACCAGTCTGACCCTGTGTTACTGACAAGTGCCCAGCAGTCCTAGGGCTCCCACACAGATTCAGTCTGACCCTGTGTTACTGACAACAGGTGCCCAGCAGGCCTAGGGCTCCCACACAGATTCAGTCTTACCCTGTGTTACTGACAACAGGTGCCCAGCAGGCCTAGGGCCCCCACACAGAACCAGTCTGACCCTGTGTTACTGACAACAGGTGCCCAGCAGGCCTAGGGCCCCCACACAGAACCAGTCTGACCCTGTGTTACTGACAAGTGCCCATCAGGCCTAGGGCTCCCACACAGATTCAGTCTGACCCTGTGGCTAACGACAACAGGTGCCCAACAGGCCTAGGGCTCCCTCACAGATTCAGTCTGACCCTGTGTTACTGACAACAAGTGCCCAGCAGGCCTAGGGCTCCCACACAGATTTAGTCTGACCCTGTGGCTAACGACAACAGGTGCCCAGCAGGCCTAGGGCTCCCACACAGATTCAGTCTGACCCTGTGTTACTGACAACAAGTGCCCAGCAGGCCTAGGGCTCCCATACAGATTCAGTCTGACCCTGTGTTACTGACAACAGGTGCCCAGCAGGCCTAGGGCCCCCACACAGAATCAGTCTGACCCTGTGTTACTGACAAGTGCCCAGTAGTCCTAGGGCTCCCACACAGATTCAGTCTGACCCTGTGTTACTGACAACAAGTGCCCAGCAGGCCTAGGGCTCCCACACAGAACCAGTCTGACCCTGTGTTACTGACAAGTGCCCAGCAGTCCTAGGGCTCCCACACAGATTCAGTCTGACCCTATGTTACTGACAACAGGTGCCCAACAGGCCTAGGGCTCCCACACAGATTCAGTCTGACCCTGTGGCTAACGACAACAGGTGCCCAGCAGGCCTAGGGCTCCCACACAGATTCAGTCTGACCCTGTGTTACTGACAACAGGTGCCCAGCAGGCCTAGGGCCCCCACACAGAATCAGTCTGACCCTGTGTTACTGACAAGTGCCCAGCAGTCCTAGGGCTCCCACACAGATTCAGTCTGACCCTGTGTTACTGACAAGTGCCCAGCAGTCCTAGGGCTTCCACACAGATTCAGTCTGACCCTGTGTTACTGACAACAAGTGCCCAGCAGGCCTAGGGCTCCCATACAGATTCAGTCTGACCCTGTGTTACTGACAACATGTGCCCAGCAGGCCTAGGGCTCCCACACAGATTCAGTCTGACCCTGTGGTTAACAACAACAGGTGCCCAGCAGGCCTAGGGCCCCCACACAGAACCAGTCTGACCCTGTGTTACCTACAAGTGCCCAGCAGTCCCAGGGCTCCCACACAGATTCAGTCTGACCCTGTGTTACTGACAACAGGTGCCCAGCAGGCCTAGGGCTCCCACACAGATTCAGTCTGACCCTGTGGCTAACGACAACAGGTGCCCAGCAGGCCTAGGGCTCCCACACAGATTCAGTCTGACCCTGTGTTACTGACAACAGGTGCCCAGCAGGCCTAGGGCCCCCACACAGAACCAGTCTGACCCTGTGTTACTGACAAGTGCCCAGCAGTCCTAGGGCTCCCACACAGATTCAGTCTGACCCTGTGTTACTGACAACAGGTGCCCAACAGGCCTAGGGCTCCCACACAGATTCAGTCTGACCCTGTGGCTAACAACAACAGGTGCCCAGCAGGCCTAGGGCTCCCACACAGATTCAGTCTGATGCTGTGTTACTGACAACAGGTGCCCAGCAGGCCTAGGTCCCCCACACAGAACCAGTCTGACCCTGTGTTACTGACAAGTGCCCAGCAGTCCTAGGGCTTCCACACAGATTCAGTCTGTAGGCGTGCCGAAATTTTCGGGTTGCGTGGCCTAATTCGGGGGCGTGGTCTATACTCGCAGCTTTTCCGTGAGGCCACGCCCCCATTTTGCCGCTATGGGGGCATGACCCAGAGGCTCTGTGAGCCTCTAGCCTTGCCCCCAGCCCCCTGGCTGCGGGAATAGACGCTGTGCGCATGCGCACAGCGTTTATTCCCTGCTGCTTAGAAAGCCGACAGGGTGGACTCCCAACAGCCCCCCCACACCGCGGGACACTGCCGCCCGCGGGTGGGACAGCGGGACAGGCCCTGATAATCGGGACTGTCCCGCTAAAATCGGGACTGTTGGGAGGTATGCAGCAGGCCTAGGGCTCCCGCACAGATTCAGTCTGACCCTGTGTTACCGACAACAGGTGCCCAGCAGGCCTAGGGCTCCCGCACAGATTCAGTCTGACCCTGTGTTACTGACAACAGGTGCCCAGCAGGCCTAGGGCTCCCACACAGATTCAGTCTGACCCTGTGTTACTGACAACAAGTGCCTAGCAGTCCTAGGGCTCCCGCACAGATTCAGTCTGACCCTGTGGTTACCGACAACAGGTGCCCAGCAGGCCTAGGGCTCCCACACAGATTCAGTCTGACCTTGTGTTACTGACAACAGGTTCCCAGCAGGCCTAGGGCTCCCACACAGATTCAGTCTGACCCTGTGGTTACCGACAACAGGTGCCCAGCAGGCCTAGGGCTCCCACACAGATTCAGTCTGACCCTGTGTTACCGACAACAGGTGCCCAGCAGGCCTAGGGCTCCCACACAGATTCAGTCTGACCCTGTGGCAAACGACAACAGGTGCCCAGCATGCCTAGGGCTCCCACACAGATTCAGTCTGACCCTGTGTTACCGACAACAGGTGCCCAGCAGGCCTAGGGCTCCCGCACAGATTCAGTCTGACCCTGTGTTACTGACAACAGGTGCCAAGCAGGCCTAGGGCTCCCACACAGATTCAGTCTGATCCTGTGTTACTGACAACAAGTGCCCAGCAGGCCTAGGGCTCCCACACAGATTTAGTCTGACCCTGTGGCTAACGACAACAGGTGCCCAGCAGGCCTAGGGCTCCCACACAGATTCAGACTGACCTTGTGTTACTGACAACAGGTGCCCAGCAGGCCTAGGGCTCCCGCACAGATTCAGTCTGACCCTGTGGTTACCGACAACAGGTGCCCAGCAGGCCTAGGGCTCCCACACAGATTCAGTCTGACCCTGTGGTTACTGACAACAGGTGCCCAGCAGGCCTAGGGCTCCCACACAGATTCAGTCTGACCCTGTGGCAAACGACAACAGGTGCCCAGCACGCCTAGGGCTCCCACGCAGATTCAGTCTGACCCTGCGTGGCCTAATTCGGGGGCGTGGTCTATACTCGCAGCTTTCCCGCGAGGCCACGCCCCCATTTTGCCGCTATGGGGGCATGACCCAGAGGCTCTGTGAGCCTCTAGCCTTGCCCCCAGCCCCCTGGCTGCGGGAATAGACGCTGTGCGCATGCGCACAGCGTTTATTCCCTGCTGCTTAGAAAGCCGACAGGGTGGACTCCCAACAGCCCCCCCACACCGCGGGACACTGCCGCCCGCGGGTGGGACAGCGGGACAGGCCCTGATAATCGGGACTGTCCCGCTAAAATCGGGACTGTCCCGCTAAAATCGGGACTGTTGGGAGGTATGCAGCAGGCCTAGGGCTCCCGCACAGATTCAGTCTGACCCTGTGTTACCGACAACAGGTGCCCAGCAGGCCTAGGGCTCCCGCACAGATTCAGTCTGACCCTGTGTTACTGACAACAGGTGCCCAGCAGGCCTAGGGCTCCCACACAGATTCAGTCTGACCCTGTGTTACTGACAACAAGTGCCCAGCAGTCCTAGGGCTCCCGCACAGATTCAGTCTGACCCTGTGGTTACCGACAACAGGTGCCCAGCAGGCCTAGGGCTCCCACACAGATTCAGTCTGACCCTGTGTTACTGACAACAGGTTCCCAGCAGGCCTAGGGCTCCCACACAGATTCAGTCTGACCCTGTGTTACCGACAACAGGTGCCCAGCAGGCCTAGGGCTCCCACACAGATTCAGTCTGACCCTGTGGCAAACGACAACAGGTGCCCAGCATGCCTAGGGCTCCCACACAGATTCAGTCTGACCCTGTGTTACCGACAACAGGTGCCCAGCAGGCCTAGGGCTCCCGCACAGATTCAGTCTGACCCTGTGTTACTGACAACAGGTGCCAAGCAGGCCTAGGGCTCCCACACAGATTCAGTCTGATCCTGTGTTACTGACAACAAGTGCCCAGCAGGCCTAGGGCTCCCACACAGATTTAGTCTGACCCTGTGGCTAACGACAACAGGTGCCCAGCAGGCCTAGGGCTCCCACACAGATTCAGACTGACCCTGTGTTACTGACAACAGGTGCCCAGCAGGCCTAGGGCTCCCGCACAGATTCAGTCTGACCCTGTGGTTACCGACAACAGGTGCCCAGCAGGCCTAGGGCTCCCACACAGATTCAGTCTGACCCTGTGGTTACTGACAACAGGTGCCCAGCAGGCCTAGGGCTCCCACACAGATTCAGTCTGACCCTGTGGCAAACGACAACAGGTGCCCAGCAGGCCTAGGGCTCCCACGCAGATTCAGTCTGACCCTGTGGTTACCGACAACAGGTGCCCAGCAGGCCTAGGGCTCCCACACAGATTCAGTCTGACCCTGTGTTACTGACAGCAAGTGCCCAGCAGGCCTAGGGCTCCCACACAGATTCAGTCTGACCCCGTGTTACTGACAAGTGCCCAGCAGGCCTAGGGCACCCACACAGATTCAGTCTGACCCAGTGGTTACCGACAACAGGTGCCCAGCAGGCCTAGGGCTCCCACACATAGTCAGTCTGACCCTGTGTTACTGACAACAGGTGCCCAGCATGCCTAGGGCTCCCACACAGATTCAGTCTGACCCTGTGTTACTGACAACAGGTGCCCAGCAGGCCTAGGGCTCCCACACAGATTCAGTCTGACCCTGTGTTACTGACAACAGGTGCCCAGCAGGCCTAGGGCTCCCACACAGAATCAGTCCGACCCTGCGGCTAACGACAACAGGTGCCCAGCAGGCCTAGGGCTCCCACACAGAACCAGTCTGACCCTGCGGCTAATGATGACAGGTGCCCAGCAGGCCTAGGGCTCCTGCACAGATTAATTCTGAGCCTGTGGTTACTGACAAATGTTCCCAGCAGGCCCAGGGCTCCCGCACAGATTCATTCTGAGCCTGTGATTACTGACAACAGGTGCCCAGCAGGCCCAGGGCTCCCTCACAGATTTAGGGGGGTAATCAATGTGTAGGTCACGGCGGTCGAGCTTGCTTGACTGCCGTGACCCTGTCCCATTCTCGGTCAGCTCGACCGAGAACATGCAGGCGGGATTCAACGTCCTACCTGCTGGGGAGCGAGAAGGGGCGTGGCTGGGAAGAGGCGAGCTGCAGATGGCAGCTCGTCACTTCCCGGCCGTTCTCAGCAGAACGAGCCCGACAGCTTGTGAAGTCGAGCTCGTTCTGCCGAGAAACCCTGCTCAATGCTGTCAGGGAAGACAGCATTGAATAGGGCCCAGCGACCATCTTCCCCGTGGGGAGATGGCCGCCAGCGATTGAATACCCCCCTTAATCTGACCCTGTGGTTACTGACAACAGGTGCCCAGCCTGTCTGGAGAATATTGAAGAGGAACTGCATGGCACGCATTGGGGGCACTTCTGTTCCAAAATTTATTGGAGGAAGCCCCACAATTTAGTTTTCCCGAGACCCCCCACAAGACTTAATCTAGCCCTGCTGATAGATAATCACTCACAGTATAATCATGTGCTGGGAATGTGAGCTAACTACCATGCATGCTCTATATACGGTATAGGATAAGTAACACCCATCAGCGCTTGTGGTTACTGGATGAAATACTCTACATTAACACTTATTGTATGAGTGCTCATAACAACATCATAACACCTATAATGAGTGTTGGATTTTTATATATTACAACCTCATGTGTCCCTCACATATTTAAACTCTGGCAATGGAATCTGAACTCTCCTTCTTGTGGCTTGTGCTATTTCTGGATTCACACATCATCCCTATGTGGCTGCGAGTCCGGACGTACCGCAAATTCAGCATACCGCCGCACTTACATGCAAGATACTCGCACCTAATTACACTCACTTGTGCTGGGACTGGAAGTGATATAATATAAAGGCTTCTCATAGATGAACCCTCACTTTGTGGTAAATGTACAAATGTGTCCACTTTCACCTTTCCTTGTTTGCTTCATATGGGACATTAGGAAATGTCTATATGGATACATTTGTACTATAGTGCTATAGCTCTATTTCTGCTTCGCCTCTTTACCAAGGCACAGCAAGAAGCAATAATACTGAGATGTACTAACATCGTGGTGCCCTTTATACACATTACTCCACACAGTCAGTGCTGGATTCTGCTAAGGCCCATGGAAGAAGGATCTGCTGCAGCTGGGCACGCGCAGCAGTACTCCTACAGGGAAAGTGCCATTTTTGATTCAACTGTCTCTGCATCCCGCACTGGCGCTCCCACTGCTCTTGGCTCAGTTGTATAAGTTGCATGCCCCTAGGCATTATAAATTACCATGTTTGCCTATGCCTAAGGCTGGCTCTGGCATATTGCAGGGTTGCCTACCCTGCCGGAATGGCCGGGAGGGTCCCCGAAATCGGGTCCCCCTCCCGGCCTCCCAGAAAGGTGGGCAACCCTCCCGATTTCTGAGGGTGCCTGCTCCCCCCCCCCCCCCCCCCCTGTTTGCGGCTACCTACCCCCGTACCGCGCTATTTAAATATTGGGATATTCCAATCTCCGATGAGGGGGTGGGGCTAAAGTGGCAGAATTGCATCATTTTTAGCCCCGCCCCTCCGTGGTGATTGGTGAATCGGGTAATTTCCATAATGCGGGCAGGGCTTAATGATGTCGTGCTCAAGCCCCCAACCTCCTGCTGCAAGTTTCCTCTCCGGGCTTCTCCCGGAGAGGAGATTTAAAAAGTCGGCAAACCTGGCATGGTGCATCAAACTAGTGCTGAAGCACTATGTCTCACTGCCCGGTCAGCTCGCTAGGCAAATCACATGAGATCTCCTGTGCAGCCCAGAGAGGGCAGCAATTACAGCCAGGGAGGTTAAGGAGGGTCAGGGTCATTAATCTGCAGTACTATTTTCTGGAAAAATAGGTCCAGGAATTCAGGGTCTGGGGGTGGGGGTGGATCGATTAAATGAAAAGAGAGAGAGAGAGAGAGAGAGAGAGACATAGAGAGAGAGAGAGAGAGATCTGTATATATTGTATTTAGAAATGAAGGCACTCACAGGGGACTTTGAAATAAAACTTTTCTTATGGAAATTACATTTTGTCCCAGTACAGTTTCAGGAACCCAGTTGATGATGTCATATTTAATTAGAGGTTCAGGAACTGAGTTCCTGCTGGTTCCTGCTGAAATATAGCACTGTCAGTGTGTATCCTATGCAGGGAGTATGAGTAAATACAATCAACCTACTCATACTGGGGGAGATTCTCTAAGAATCTCCGCCCCCCTCGCAATTATAATTATCGCATATGTTCTAACGTATGCGATAATTATGGCAAAGGACAGCTCATGCGTTAAGAGCTGTCCTTTGCGGTGAGAGTCGCAGGTCCCGGCGGCTCCCCCCTCCCTCCCACACCCGGCGCTGCTGCTGCTGCACCTGGCTCTCCTCTTCCCTGCACCCGGAAGAGGATCAGTGCAGGGAGGAGGTCACAGGTCCGGGCAGCACAGCTCTGTGCTGCCTGGACACAGGTGAGGGGGGAGGGGGCGATGCGGGGCGGCGGTGGGTTCGCTTTAGAAGCCCATTGGCTTCTATGGGGCATCGCCAGATTTAGAGCATCACGAAATGCGGTAAAAACCCTGATACCACCAGTTTTTACCACATTTTCACCTTAGAGAATCTCCCCCACTGTGCTTTAGCGAAGTACAGTCTTGTTCTAATCATGTATTATACACATTGCAGGAGAGTTTACAGCTGTATCTTGTGCAGGTCCTCAATAATAAGACAGGTGCAGCTGAAATACATTAGGATTGCAGGTGGCGTGGTATTCCTCGGCATGGGACATCTGGTCTGCAGAGATGATTTGACCTTGCAGTGCATGTATCTATGCATTGACCCACATTCTGCATGTTCTTGGATATCACAGTGGGAGTTCTACTTTCATCCTGGAATACCTGACATTACATGAAGATAGTATTTTGTACATTCACATTCCTTATTTCCCTAGAGACGCATACTGCCTTTTCTAAAACACTTGTTCTTATCGCTCCGCTCTCTACCACCTTCTTAGCAGAAGTCGCTTTGTTCCACTGTGTCAAAGCAAGAGTTGGGATCAGATATGGAGGTGAGAGTGTGCTGGGTGGGAGAAGAGGGGGTTATTAATTAGGCTCTGAATTCCCGAGGCATGTGGATAAAGGACATGAGGCTGACTTATAGCACATCGATCCTTCTTCTTTGTGTCCCTTGTGAAGGTCAAGCTGTCACTTTGCTCTGAATGCCTGCATGTCATGGAGGGTCTCATGCTAAGAGCCCTCTACATTGAGCATTCCCAGCACCTTATTTATACCTGCTACCTAGAGCAATGAATCCAAGCTGGATAACCCGTAACCCCCTCACCTCCAGACAATGTAAGGCGATTGGTTGGCTGGACACGTTACAGCTAACATCCTACATCAGGCATGTCCAAACTATGGCCCTCCAGCTGTTGTGAAACTACACATCCCAGCATGCCTTGCCATAGTTTTAACATTCTCTAATAACAAAACTGTGGCAAGGCATGATGGGACTTGTAGTTTCACAACGGCTGGAGGGCCATAGTTTGGATATGCATGTCCTACATACTGCAGAAGGTTTTTACTTTTGCATTTCTTTGAATAGTATATTAAGTACTTTTTTAATCATGCATTTAGCTTACCTTCTGCAAATTACTATCTCTGTTTAAAATCTCTCTGGATAGCAAGCAAAAATGGCTTCCAAACATTAATACAATCAGTCTCGTACATAGACACCAGATCACAGCTATGTCATGTGATGGCACATGGGGAAGGTGTCATAATACAAACAGCACTTATATGGCCATTGAAAGTCTCTCTTATTACTACATCTTATGACTGTGGTTGCCATGGTAGTCAAGAGTGATAAATTAGTAACAGCAGAATGAGCAAGGGGAACAAATTCTAATTACAATTGTTAGAATTACCATGATTTATGTTAAACAAATACATACCTGATTTTTTTTGTATTTGGTGCCTGCTTTAAACTTACTTTTATTATTTTCTCTGCTAATGAGATCTATGACATACAAACAGTGCTTGTGAGTGTATTGTTACAACACCTAATAGCTACCATTACCATTGCCTGTGTCTCCTATATTGTTCTACCGAGGACATATGTTGACTGTCTCTAGTAAATAACATTTTGAAGGAAATCAATCTAATATTTTTTTTAAAAAGAGAACTTATCTAATAAAAACACCAAGCTGCGTACAGGGCTGAGCAGTGACATTTCGGAATCGCATGTGCAAATACATTACTAATGGACTGAGTAGCCAAGCTGATAACTTGCATTGTGATTAGCACGATGGGTTTCAGAAGGGAATCAATGACCAGAAATAAAACCTTTGTATAGAATTAATCGTGTGATTGAACTATTCCATGACTGTTACCAGAAAATAACAATTGTCCTGATAAAGGCAGGACATTCCCATTTTTGGAGGTCGTGACAGCATGTCCCCCTTGTAGCAGTCTGTAGGTGCTGATTGCACCAAGTTACCATTCTTTTAAGCTGATAGTATAAATGGTGTGTATGAAGTGCTTACATGCTGTCCTGATATGAGGTGGGACAGTGTTGGGAGGTATGAAAGGCTAAGTTGAGGCAGGACCATCGGAATGTATAGGCAGTGGCACACTGGGCAGCTCCCCAGGGCCCCGCAATTCTCTGGGCCTCCGAGTAGGGTCGGGTAGTGGTCACACAATACGAGTGGCCAGGCTGTATTCAACCCCAGCCCCCACAGTCTGGAGACAGACCGTGAACGACTTTCAGTGTGATTGGTGGATAGCTAGAGCTATCCACCAATTAGATTGTTGACCGCCATTTACTGTTTGTAAACATGTGGACCGCAAAGCGGGCCTTTTATACATTTTTTTATTGGCTCTTGTGAATGGGCCCCCAGTGCATTGCATTGCCAAGGACATAAAAAACTGAAATGTTGCTGTATTGTAACTGTTGTCGCACATGTACAGCCGCATTCCATACCTATGAGGAAGACATCCTTGTTGAACTTAATGCAGGTGTCAGACATGGAACATGGAAGATGCCACCTCCACACTTTTACTTGAGTGGAGTGGACATTGGTGGCAGGGGGGGGGGGGGTGTTTGCCTTTGGTGCCAAGAAGGCTTATACCAGCCCTGGATGTGCTGACTATTGAGGCCTTTTGTGAGCACTGTACTCAATGAGATGTTAATGGAGCCACATTCAGATGACGTCTGCTTTGCAGCCTGGCACATTATCTTGCTGGCAGTAGCTATTACAAGATAATCGGGCATATAGTGCCCGATTCAGGTTATGATGTAATATTGGCATGAGACGCAAACTACCTAAGGGCGGTACTTTGAGTGCAGGGCCAGTCGTGTGCATGTGCAGTAAGGATACTGTATGTATCAGAGCTGCAGTGGCCAGCTTGTGTGACCCCATGGGTATGTATCAGAGCTGCAGTGGCCAGCTTGTGTGACCCATGGGTATGTATCAGAGCTGCAGTGGCCAGCTTGTGTGACCCCATGGGTATGTATCAGAGCTGCAGTGGCCAGCTTGTGTGACCCCATGGGTATGTATCAGAGCTGCAGTGGCCAGCTTGTGTGACCCCATGGGTATGTATCAGAGCTGCAGTGGCCAGCTTGTGTGACCCCATGGGTATGTATCAGAGCTGCAGTGGCCAGCTTGTGTGACCCCATAGGTATGTATCAGAGCTGCAGTGGCCAGCTTGTGTGACCCCATGGGTATGTATCAGAGCTGCAGTGGCCAGCTTGTGTGACCCCATGGGTATGTATCAGAGCTGCAGTGGCCAGCTTGTGTGACCCCATGGGTATGTATCAGAGATGCAGTGGCCAGTTTGTGTGACCCCCATGGGTATGTATCAGAGCTGCAGTGGCCAGCTTGTGTGACCCCATGGGTATGTATCAGAGCTGCAGTGGCCAGCTTGTGTGACCCCATGGGTATGTATCAGAGCTGCAGTGGCCAGCTTGTGTGACCCCATGGGTATGTATCAGTGCTGCAGTGGCCAGCTTGTGTGACCCCATAGGTATGTATCAGAACTGCAGTGGCCAGCTTGTGTGACCCCATGGGTATGTATCAGAGCTGCAGTGGCCAGCTTGTGTGACCCCATGGGTATGTATCAGAGCTGCAGTGGCCAGCTTGTGTGACCCCATGGGTATGTATCAGAGCTGCAGTGGCCAGCTTGTGTGACCCCATGGGTATGTATCCGAGCTGCAGTGGCCAGCTTGTGTGACCCCATGGGTATGTATCAGAGCTGCAGTGGCCAGCTTCTGTGACCCCATGGGTATGTATCAGAGCTGCAGTGGCCAGCTTGTGTGACCCCATGGGTATGTATCAGAGCTGCAGTGGCCAGCTTGTGTGACCCCATGGGTATGTATCAGAGCTGCAGTGGCCAGCTTGTGTGACTCCATGGGTATGTATCAGAGCTGCAGTGGCCAGCTTGTGTGACCCCATGGGTATGTATCAGAGCTGCAGTGGCCAGCTTGTGTGACCCCATGGGTATGTATCAGAGCTGCAGTGGCCAGCTTGTGTGACCCCATGGGTATGTATCAGAGCTGCAGTGGCCAGCTTGTGTGACCCCATTGGTATGTATCAGAGCTGCAGTGGCCAGCTTGTGTGACCCCATGGGTATGTATCAGAGCTGCAGTGGCCAGCTTGTGTGACCCCATGGGTATGTATCAGAGCTGCAGTGGCCAGCTTGTGTGACCCCATGGGTATGTATCAGAGCTGCAGTGGCCAGCTTGTGTGACCCCATGGGTGGGTCAGGCAGCAGCTGTTGCTGTGTCTTCCTATGCAGCACTGGGTGACAAATGCATGCACGAGGCCTATATCATAGTCAGGAGCAATACTCAGGTAGGCTGTGGGACTTACACAGTGCTCTTTTGGTATTAAGGGATTTAAGATGTGCCAATAAATCATTCCACCACCATCTCCGGCTTCTGCCATTGACACAAGGCTGGATGGATCCATTCATTCATCTTGTTTAATTCTTGAACCTCCCATCAGAAATCAAGATATGGGGGACTCATCCAATGTTTTCCCTACAGGTGGCCTGACGCCCCCAATCCACCACTGAGTGGGGTCAGAGTTCATAGCAACTGTCACATTCCGATATTGAGATGAGTGATAAATGAAAATGTAGCCAAGTTCCTCGCTGATTCATAGATTCGCCTTTTGTGTTGCAGATTTCTAGTGAGTGATTTACCAAACTGAACTGTGTTAGTAAATGACTGTAGCGCTCCTCAGATTTGATAACCACTGAATGGAAGCAGCACTGATAACAGGCAGATCATTGTGTTGTGTAGTCTGGCTTGGGTAGTAGGTCAACATGTATTGAGTCAACATAGCCATTTTAACCTATTTCTTGTGTCGGTCATGTTGACCTTCAATTGCATGTAACTTGTCAAGCCGGGGATGTACTGCTGGCATATTATAAACCATACTGTAGGTAATGACTTGCTGGAAGCTGGAGAGTTAATCTGTATGACATCATTTTCTTCTCACAACAGTGAGATGCGATGTTATCGCTGACACAAGCCTTATTATTTATACTCCTGTGCAGTGACGCACATGTTTTGCCACAAGCATCGTTAACTGTGGCTATTTAGGGTAGAGGAGGCTGCCCTCGGAGAGCGCGGATCAGCAATGTTCAATATCAATATTAATTGCTCCTGGGATTCCTGTCCAGCTGCATGCACAGAAGCACACAACTGCACTTGGCCGGGTGGTCAGGCCACTCAACAGTTAACGTGTGCTCTCATTTAGTCACGCATCATACAGCAGTGCCATCCACACAATGCTGCAAAGAGGAGTTAAACATGCTGATTAGGGGGTAATGATTTCCTGTGAATGATCTGGGAGCTCTGAGGGTCCAGAGTCAGAAGCTGCGACTGTAGAGGAGACACAACTGCTTAGGACCACCGAGCGAATCAGACTGTCTGTCCCACCATGGCTCATAAGACCAGGAGAGCAAGGTAACAATAGACCTAGCTTCTTTCCCTCACCCTGTTGTTGCAGCTGTTTGTTTATTCAGAGGAAGGGGCAAATTGTATGTTAGGATTGGGCGCCTGTTGGCATAGTGTGCTGGGGTCAAGATGGTTTAGTTATGACCGAATATATACCTAGGGAGGTGCAGAGGGATACGTTTGGCCTTTGATCATGCTTTACCTCTGTATTTAATGTCCTTCTCTATTATAATGCAGGTGCCACAGATCTGAGGGGTCAATAATATATGAAACTTGGAGAAGTGGTATCTTTCCCTATAAAGAACGCTATGTGCAAGGTGATAATGCTCCAGCCAATCAGCACCAATATGTAAATTGGCAAATAGGAGTTGATTGGCTGGAGCATTATCATCTTGCACCTGGCGTTCTTTATGGGAATAGATAGCACTTCTCTGAGCTTCATACATTTACCCCTGAGTGTTTTTTCTGTATGTTACAGGCTAATTACGTGTAGATCGTATGTAATCCTTTAACATGGCTGTCATTCATGGCAGAGCGGTGTGGCTGTGCAGGACCCTTCATTTGCTTGCTATGGATTATATGGCAGTGCTCTTTAGCAGTCTGTATGGGCACTCGGGAAGACAGGAACAAGGGCCCAGCAGGCTGAGGAGAACTGGACGGTGTGTGCTCAGGAACGGCTAAGACTGCCAGAGCAGAGAGTGCTAACCATTCATGATAATGATAGGGTAACTATTGCATAAATTGTTCTCGATGACAGTCTCTGCGGGGGAGTAGGTTTGTAGAACGGTTCTTTAATACCCATTATTTTAGAATACACTTAGTATATAGGACTGTAATGGCAGCAGAGAGTGTATCTGTATGCTGAGAATTTCACCTCATGCAGAACGTAGAGCCCTATGCCATTACCGAACCACATATTTCATCTGTTTGCCTGCTGACTCCAACTTGTGGCAGAGGTTGCAGCACCTATGCTTTGCTGTATAAGAGTCCAGCTCTGGATGGGTTATTTAGTCCATGTTTGTCAACAGTTACTCTGAAGGACAAAGGGGGTGATTCTGATTACAACCTCCCCCCTCCCCTGCGTGTACGCACAGGGGAGTGATGTTCAGCGTCTGCGCATGTCCATTTCTGCGCATGTGCTGATGCTGGGTATGGGCGGGCACAGCAAACTGCTAGTTTGCAGTCCCGTTCGCACCTAGCAGTGGGGGCGTGGGGCGGCAGCGAGGGGTCACGCCCCAGCATTTCATGGGCGTTCCATGAAAACGCTGGGCAGTCCCATGGTAATGGTCCGGTGCGTGCGGGGGGCGGTTCGCGGATGTCAGCGGATGTCAGCTGCCACCCGTTTCCCACACAGAGGTGTCTTATATCTGCGAGCGCTGAAAAAATCATTCAATGGTCAGCGACCATCGAATAATTTCACCCCCGCGCCCAAGGATGCGAATGGATGTTTATGCAAAACATCCATCTGCATGCCTGCGAAGGATCGTGGCGTGCAAGGGGGGGCAGGCGGCGTTACATACACACACAATGAAATTCGCAGCATTGCGTGTACCAGAATAAGGTCTAAAGTGTACAGCGCCAGTGGAAATTGGGTGAAATCTTTGAAATGTTTTCCCCATTGAAGCACAGAGGAGTCACTTACTGTCTGTTTGTAAAAGTTTCTGGTGATGGCTGGCATTGACCGATTGATTTCAGACAGCAACTGTAGTAAACGATAAGTAAGCGCTGATTTAGCATTAATTACAGTTGACGCTTTTAATGCGGCGGTCAGATCCCCATATGATCAGCGGCTTTGACAAATGTCTTGTTCATAAATATACCCCTAAATCGGTTACATTTGTAGTTTGCTTGTTCAAGAAAGCAGTGACTGATCATTCAGCCTGGCCGCACGCATAGAGATATAATTGTTTTCTAGCATCGGACTATAAAAAATGATAACATGTTAACAGCCATATTTCCAAAACAAATCATCAATCCAGACCTTTGTATGCCACACACGTAGTGATCATTGTAAAATGTCATTGCCTACTATTGCATCGTGGTAATAAAAACTAAAATCATGCACAGTGGCGCATTTAATACATCATGAGCCTGGTACTGATGTGTTCATTGCTGGATACAAATGCTGCTATAAAGCCCTTCACCCGGTATACATCTGTGCATCTGGCTGTGCAAGGGCTGTTTCCTGCTTTCTGCCTCTGTAGATGCTGTAATACAGGGCTGGCCAAACCGGTCCTTAAGTTCTACCAACAGTCCACATATTCCAGATCACCTAGCTGCTGCACAGCTGTAAGGTTCCCATAAACGCTGTGATTATCGCATGCGTTTTGAACTTTTAAAGTTCAAAACGCATCTCATGTGCGATAATCGCACCGTGTACCTGCGGGGATGCGATGAGCGTCCCAGCGGGTACAATATTGTATAGCAAAAAAAAAGTATCTGCAGGCAGTACTTTTTGTGCTACATTGCATCGCATCGCATCACTTTAATAGTACATGCAATGCAATGCGATGCGATGTACATTTCTAACTATTAACTTTTTAAAAAAATAAAAAAAATAAAAAGAGGCTGAAATCGCTTCACATCGCACCCGCAAAGTACAGTACATCGCATCGCATCCACTTCAAGTCCAAAATCGCATGGCAGCTTGAAGTTCAAAATGCACAGCACACAAAATCGGTGCGTGTATAGGGTCATTACTAAGTGTCACATTGTCAAACATGCTGCATTCATTCCTACTATAGAGCCACAGGTTGCCAGAGAAACATGAACTGTTGGTACTAGATCTTGAGGACAGGTTTGTTTCTGGACTTCTCTCTTAATTTATGAATGCCATCACCTGTGTTTAAACACCTTTCTTATCAATAAACCTGTTTTACACAGATGATGGCAAGCATAAATTAAGAGAGAAGTCTATAAACAGAGCATTGTGTCCCTCCTGGAGAGGGTCATGTTGGGAGGTATCAGTGGCGTAGCTACGTTTTGGGCGCCCCCCCCCATGCCAAGTACCCGCCGCCGCCCTGCCAAGTACCCCCCCGCCGCCGCCCTGCCAAGCACATCCCCCCGCCCCCCGCGCGCCGCCCATGCAAACCCCCCCCAATCCCCCGCAGCCTTACCTATCTCGCTGGTCCCGGCGGCTCCGTTCTTCTGCTGAGGACCACCACAAAATGGCCGCCCCCATTCAGCAGACAGTTTCAGAGAACTATGTGCTATATGGGGACCGCCATTTTGTGGTGGTCCTCAGCAGAAGAACGGAGCCGCCGGGACCAGCGAGATAGGTAAGTCTGTGGGGGATTGGGGGGGGGGGTGTAACTATAGCACCGCAGCCCCCGGCGCCCCCACATGCACAGCGCCCCCCCCCCCCGCCACCTGCTGCGGTGCTATAGTTACGCCGCTGGGAGGTATGCTGGTGCGTCTGGCTGTGCTAGGACTGAGAGACGCACGCGGAAAGCCTCTGTCAATGCTGTAATACAGCTAATGCATCTTTACCAAGTTCACCAGTCCTGTGGTATGGCCACCTATATGAGTGAGTTTTCAGCAGGTATCAGCCCGGGATACTCCCATAAGAAGCCCGTAACGTGGACCATCTCCATGTGTCTGCTTATTCACCATCTTGTCACTGTCTGCGTACCCTAATTGAGACTAGGAGATTGCAGTTACAACTCTGTGCACACTGAATCTAGACAGATGTGATTTGTAACTTGTGGGGGCCTACGCACCAAGCGATCCCCAGGCAAGTGATCGCACTAGATTGCTTAGAAAATGGCATCGCTGTGTGTGTGTAGGGGCATAGCAATAGCGATGTGCAGCCACGCATGTCGCTTTCATCCCGTTGTTTAATATCCAGCAGGCTGGATAACTATATTGCAGTGTCAGGGCCAGTGTTCTCACGGAGGCTGGCATCACCGCTGGCCGCCGGCACTCATCAGCCTGCTATGGAAAGCCGTCCTTCCCCAGCAAAATCGCTTAGATGGGCATACACTGAGCATTTTCCAGCCCATGCACGTTTAGATACCTGCAGACAACCAGGCTATATGTTTGCCCAATGCCGCATTTAAAGGTCAGTTTTAAGTTCTGCAGCGTTAAATCCAAAGACAGAAAACGTCTGTTTATGGGAACAGTCAACAGATTGATGCAAAAAGAAACATCCTGGTATTAGCTACAGAACAGATTAATCAGTGTCAAACACGCCTGAGAACATTAATAGACTCATTGAATCCTGGGGAGACGGGTATATTTCCTTAGTTGTCATAGTTTAAAGCGGTTCCAGGGGCTGCAAGGTTCCAAACATTTCTGCCGGCCTGACAAAGACGGCATTTCGGAAACCACTGTGTCCCATTTCTGAAAGGACCCGTACGTGTATGTGATGCTGTCAGCTGGGCTGCAGAGTTTTATGATAAAAGAGTTATGTAAACATTTATCTTTCCTTTCTGTTAATGGAATTGGCAGGGAAATCGTATAGGCTTATGTGAGTAATAGTGTCCAATATTCCCCCAGCATTGTCAGCAATAGATAGTCAGGAGGGTCAGGCAGCAACTTATTTGCAGATAGCTGCAGGTGAAAGGTGTCCTTGGCTTGGCGATAAAATGGATGCACAGATGTCTTTGTTGTGGTGCTGGGTTTATATCATTTCTTGGAAAACCTGTGGAGAGTGGAGCCCATAAGAGACATTGCAGACATAATTAGGACAGAGAGACTGTGAAAGCCTCCAGTGGCCGCCTTTGAACTTCTGGATGAATTTTCCCCAGTACAAATTGACTTCAAAGCCTTAGCAACTGTGATCCAGACACGGCCGGAAGTAGTGAGCAGGGCTGGTATCTAACCATTTCTAGAGCCAGATACAAGGTGTGAGGTACCCTTACCTTCTCCAGAGCAAAGGTCCTTCGGAAGCCTGACTGAGTTCCGGAATGGGATCATTAAATAGACAGCAACTAGGTCTACAAGAATTAGGTCGACACCACTAGGTCGACATGGGTTAGGTCGACAGGGTCATTAGATCGACAGGGTAAATAGGTCAACACAAGTATTATGTCGACATGGGCAATGTCAACAGTCAAAAGGTCGACATGGGGTTTTTCGTGGTTTTTTTTGTCCCAAATTCCTACACAGTCGTCATGGACACTGAAACGTAGCACCGCGTCCCTTCGCATGGCTGGCTGCGCCCACCATGCTTCGGGCACGGGGCCTCGCTACGTTTGGCACACTATTTTATTCTCCCACCACGCCCTAGTGGATGGTAGGGCATGAAATACCGCCTGTCGGCACACATGTTGGTTCCTAAAAAAACCTGGAAATACCCCATGTCGACCTTTTAACTGTCAACCTTGCCATGTTGCCCTAATGCTTGTGTCGATCTAATGATCCTGTCAACCTAGACCCATGTTGACCTTCCTGCATGTCAACATTCAGTCATGTCGACATTCAGTCATGTCCACCTAGTGGTGTCCACCTAATGCTTGTAGACCAAGTGACAGTATCCCTGTCTGGCTGCTCCATGACAACAGTGTTGCAAATGGCATGGACAGAAGAAAGGGACAATGGGGGATAATGATATGTATCAAAGCTTGCAGAGAGATTATATGGACAGATATAAAAGTACTGTACCAAACAAATCAGACTGTGATCTTATAGGCCGTGTTCAAAATATGTCAGAAGCTAATTGGTTGGTACTTTATCAATGTTAACTCTCCTCCAAGGTTTGATATATCTGCCACAATGTTGTCATTTCAGTGCAGAATGTTGTACAGATGTACGCTGCCGCCCTTCAGTAGTATGTGTAGCACACAACATCTCTGGCCACAGTTTCTGTACAGTAATGTCTGTGGGCCCTATGTTCAATGTGGATTATGTCTGGCTATGAAGGGGTTAATGCAATTGAATGCAAGTTGGCCATAACTGCACTAGATGTGATTGTGTATATTGATTGGTATACAGGCGTATCTGCATCTGTGCAACGTCTCTGCCCCTCAATGTGTATGCTTAGTTTGATACATGTAATCATCATCAGCCCTATCCTTGGTGTAAAAGATACAACCAAAAACAGACAGAGAATATTTGAACACTCACATCAGTCCCTGCCCCAGTGGAGCTTACAATCTATATTCCCTCCCACATGTACACGCACACACAGACATTCTAGGGTTAATTTTGTAGGAAGCCAATTAATCTACCTGTATATTTTTGGGCTGTGGGAGGAAACTGGAGTACCCAGAGTAAACCCACACCATACACAGGACAAGTGAATAACAATAGCCCCTAAAGCTTTACTTCGGAGAAGCCACACATAATTGTAACACTTTTGTTTAATACAATTTATTAAACACTAGCTACACCAGACTTGCCTATCACCGGCGTAACGCCCAGAGGCATTGGACACTCCTGCCTCCGGGCTCCAACTCCTAATGGGGCACCTGCTCTTCCAGTGGAGCTTTGTGGCACACTGGCTGCTGCAAAATGAATCAGTTCTGTCTCAGGAGCTCTGCTAACACCTGCTATAGAGGAAAATACAGCTCCTGTTTGGAACCGCTCTGCTTGCAGCGAACCAAGCAACGGGACACCCTCCGCTGCTCGACTGTGAGATGGGACCCGCCAGTGAACCCTCATTCTGCAGATGGCTGAATCTTATGAGTCTGACCCTTATCCACCAGCAATTGTCACATCTTTTTTTTAAGGGTAGTGGGACACCAAATTTCAACTTGCCTCTGGTCAACTGGGATGAATTTACGCCTCTGTAGACTGCTGCTATATTTAGCTCTTCACTGCCTCAGCACTTCTCCCTGTTAATCAGTATCTGATGATGATAAAGCAGCTGTAGTTATACGCGGCTGTTAATTGTGCCAGATTCAAAGTACAGCTGCAAATATTACCTCGCGCACCTTATTTCAAGCACATGTCAGTTGTGAAACATTTCAAGGCAGGACAGCTTTAAAGTATTATATCTTGTTTACGACGTATTCAAAAAGCACAGTGTGGCCTAGAGACAAGTAAATTAAAAACTCCTTCGCATTAACATAACTTAAAACCAAATACATCTCAACTCAATTGTTAATCTCCAAGGTATAGTACTAAACCGGGAGATTATAGTCTTCTGGTGCGTCATCCATTGGTGGCTTCCCACGAAGTTGATTAATCGTGTGCTTGTTGTATAAATAACAAAGACACCATTGTTTCCTTATCAATGATCTGAAAGTTGCTAACCACAAACATCACAGAAGCGCCACCAATTAACGAATGAAAGGGAAAATTAAGCAATGACAACTCCAAAAAAAGCAGAAGATGTAATCAGACACAAATCATCTTGTAACAAATTAGACTCTGTGGGTTAAACGCAGTGCGTAACGCTCGCCTTTTCTATTAAACCCTCTGGGTTAGGGGGATTTCTAATGACAATCCATTGCGATTACAGGATTTAGTGCTGTGTTTAAACAGGCAATTTGATGCGGAAACTGAGGGTGAATCACTAGCCGCTTCTATAATAATTTTTCTGACCTGCCTCAATTAAAGCAGCTTCTATTTATAGAGGCTGAGAAAATGCAGTGATGGGTTAGGGTTTAGTCCTTAGCAACTTTATAATGAGCAGAAGGCTCAGTCTTTGATAATCATCAGACGCCTTGTTGATACAGGGGAGAAGTGACCCAATGGTTGCCCTACGCCCCACGTTCAGTTGGCGGAAATGAAGGAGGCTCATGACAGCTCCCAAGTCCTCAGAAGTAAGAACACCTCTCTGCATATTCCGTGTGCTTTAACCGTAGTACAAAAGTGAGGGTAATTAGTTTGGGCTCATGACAAGTGAAGCAGGGGAAAACTAAAAGGAGCGGGAATGGGTGACACTTCTCAGTGACATAATCAATGCCTTCTTCTTCCTTCCCTTTCTTTCAGCTCTCTGGATATGTATGCTCTGTGCTGCCAGCTCAACCTTACTGTAATAAACTCTTGCCTTCCTCCTCTTCTTCTAAGAACCGGGATCCGTTAATTAACAGACCAACGCCTTTCTCCTCTCCATATCTCTCCCTAGACGTACAGGCCACTATGTGACATTAACTCCCTTCCTCCTCGTTCGCTCCATACCAGGGATTCAGGCTTTCTCTAGTACTTCTTTTTTTTTGTTTTTTCTCTTTTTCTGCTGATTTAGTGATCTAGACAAAGACTTTTGGAATAACAATGACAGCACAACCCACCAGAAATGGAGCTCTTACCCTCCAAAGGAGTTTATCCTAAACATTTCACCTTACGCCCCCTATGGTGACCCAAGGCTGGCCCTCAAGTGAGTCTTTCCATTGCCTGACACGGTCGTATGTAGTGAGTATGTACCACACCCCCAACTCCTCTCACACGCCCCCTTCCACCTGCTCCTCTAACCCTTGCTCCACTTCACCCCCATGGGCAAACAAGCCATGGAGACGAGCAACCCATCCTAGCTTCCACTAACGGACGCGCCTCCTTCTCTAGATTCCCCTGGCCTACCCTCCCTCTCCATTTTAATGCCAGGAAGGGTTGCCCGTTTTAGCAGAGTGTGCTCTACATTTGCACTGTGTGGTCTAATTCACTAACACGCCTCTTTCTTCCTGTGGCTGGCTGGCTGTCTGGTGCCTTTCCCGACAGATTTTCTCCATGTTAACCCTATGTTGTTTCTTGAGATGTGGAACTTTTTACCGTCATCATTCCCGGGCTGCTGTCTTCCTCCCTCTAACGAAAGATGCTTTTGGGTTATTTTCTATATGTTGCCTTTTGCCTTTGATTTGCAGTGCTGACCTATCTCTCTTTCTCTCTTTTTTTTTCTTCTTCTGGCGTCTTTGTGTTCGTTTTCCCCCATTGTGTGTTTTTATGTCTTCACATTTGCGTGTCCTTTCTTTGCACGTGGGCACGTTTCAGTGGAACACTATTGTCCGGTAGTAAGTCAGCTGCATGCGGCGCCTCTGGTTTACTGGATAAAGATGGGCGGCTGGGAGACAAGCAGTTTCGCAGTGAAAGCATGAAGATCAGCATGTCTTCCCAAAGCCATCAAATCGAGCCAGGCCTGGGGAAGCCGGGGAGAGGGCGATGGCACACCGTTCAAAGTCACTTGGCATCCGGGAATCTCAGAAACAAGTGAGTGTTATAAACATTCAACAATAAGTTTATATTAGCCGCACAACCAGCACAACCATTACAACTCTCCCGCTGCTGTTAGACCAAACACAATAAGGGGGTCATTCTGGTTTGCTCTGTAAGCTTGAGAATTGCAGCTTACCGAGCGTCGAATACACTGCTCGGTCTTACCCTGCCACCGACACATCCCACAAAGACACATCCCCTCGCATGCCTCCGCTGCAAGAGAAATCATCGAAGGTCACTGACCCTCAAATGATTTCTTATGGCTTTGCAAATAAAAGTACGTGGGAACTGACTTTTATATGCGAGCGCCGGGACGAAGGCGGGGCAGGCGGCTGACATCCTGGGCATTCCCATGGACGATCCCCGTCCCCGCTGCCATCCACCCCCGGCCTACCATAATCCATCTGAACGGCTTGGGGACTATGCACGTTCCCGAAGCCATTTGTAAAGGGGAGCTGCACATGCACATAATAAACCATGTGCAGTCCCACAAACACAGCAAGACGGGGCCAAACTCACAGTCTTGCAAGTGAACCAGAATGAGCCCCTAAGTTCCAAGGGAACCACAAAAATGGAAATTTGATTTTATTTTATATTGATTGACAAAGCACTATGACATGTGAAAGGCATATGGTTAAATTGACCAAATATCTGCTTACTAGGTGAAAATGTGACTACTAGGTAGGGCAAAATTATTGTAGCTATGACAAAGAATTAAGCATCTATGTTCTAAGCCTTGGAGAAAGGTGACGTGGACAGAGATGAAGCACCAGCCAATCAGGTACCACCTGCAATGTCACAGGCTTTGTTTTGAATAATGACAGTTAGGACTTGGTTGTTTGTTACTTTATCTTCGTCGACTTTCTATCCAACGCCTGGTACATACACAACAAAGCCAACACTGGAGCAAGTAATGTTGTGGGTTGGTCTACAGTGCAGTAATCACACCTTATCAGACCCTATGGACATATAGCTTATGTATGCTTTGCAATAGGAACCAAAAGAAAGAGTTTTAATAAGTTACTCACAAAGCATTTCATGGTGTGAAGTTGCCCTTTAAACTTAATTGACCCGTGTTTGTCTTAAAACACTACCAAAGCCACAGGGTTTCAGGAATCTGTGATTTGGTGTTGGAGTGTCCCTACAGATAGCATTTATGATGTGTACCATTCCTGTGTAATTTATGATGGAAATGATTGCTCAATTTGGAATTAGTTGGTATTAGTGTAGGTAGTAGGTATTAGTGTAGCCTATGTTTGTGCCGTCAGTAAAGGTTAAGTGTTTAAGTTGATATCATTTAAAGACATTTTTTGTAGGCAATTACTCAAACTAAGAATCTCAGCATATTGCTATTTATATATATATATATATATATATATATATATATATATATATATATAAGGCTAACAACTCACCTCTATGAGGTGAAGTACCACCAGTGACCACTAGAGGCCACTCAGCAAACCATATTACGCCTTTGTGTGCTACAAGATGTCATAATAGAAGTGAAAGTAATTTTTGCATGGACACTGGTCTGTTGCAAACTTGCTGGATATGGAGAAGAGGGAGCTGTGATTGGAGGTAGAAGTAGATAGGGACTGGGGGTGGGCTGGAGAGTTTGTGGCCTAAAAACTGTCCCAGCTCAAAGACAAAGTAAAAAACGGTCACAGTACAAAGTAAAAGTACATTGCAGAAGCCGACATTTTGACAGGCTTTTAACTAGAAGGCCAATAAAACCTACACTAGTAAGTTATTTGTATCTCCCAGAAAATAAGTGCACAAAATATCCACATACTAAATATTAAGTGCATAATATGGACAGATGTCACCCCTAAAATATGGCACCCAGCTACCTATGATTCACAGACTGACACTCACTAGTGTGCGGCATTTGCAGCAAGCAAAGGCTCAGCAGAGAGGTCAGGTGATCATTTAATTTATCCAATAACTGCCAAATATTTCTGGCGACTACTTATACAAATTATATCTGTCTGCGCAGTGTGTGATCAGTATGCCAATAGATCAAACACATTATTGTCAACATTCAAGGGCTAAAATCAATGAAATACGTCCGTTCTGGCCCAAACCCTGGCAACGCTAATGTCTTCTATCAGTGTAGCTTTATTGCACTTCCTGAAATGTTACAGAGCGATAATACTGACTGACGCCAGGCGAGCGAGACATGGAAAATCTGTGAGATTTGACAGGCCTGTGCTGTAGCAAGATCATTTTAACTCATTAGCTAAAATCTGGAAAAAACATAATGACCAATCCACAGCAGGGTATCATTTGTGCATCTCCAGCATGAGGCAGATGGCAAGTGTATGTCAGCTGTATGGCAGCCATTTTGTACTGGAACTATAGATGGGTGATTCTAGTTGAAGAAACAAGGATGTAGGTGTTCCCTCTGATGGCGCCTAGTTATAGGTAGGAGAAGGAATACAACCCTGTAATTAGGGGAGCGATCCTCTTTTCTGTGTTCGGAAGATTGAATAAATAATAACAAAGAGATACCGCACGTTCCTCCTGGTGAGGTGGCCTCTCCTCTTCTCCTAGCAATAGACACACAATGTAATATTCTTACTCCCCATTGAAGATATCAATGGGAGTTCCACCCAAAAGATAAAGTGCAAATATATGGTGCAATACCACTTTATTTCAAAATACACGTATATAAAAACATGGGACATATAAACAAATGGCCAATTACCCAGATGGTGGAAAACTGGTGTGAACAGCTCTCGTTTGAGCTAAGTAGGGAGGTGATACCCAGGATGAACCTCCAAATCAGGCAAAGCAGGCAACTGGTCAAAAATCCATCAAACGCCCCATCAGTAGTGGACTAGAAGCTCTAAACGTGTTTTCAACCGTTACCCCGGTTATTCCTAGCCCTAGCTGAAATGTTCCTCCTGTCCTCCTGAACAGCTCCTCCGAGTCAGTGCACCGGGTGATTCTAGTTGACCCGCTAAGCTGCGAAGCTCGCAGCAAAGCTTGCAGTTTACCAAGTCCTTGTGACGCCGCCCCAGCAAATACACCCCCCCCCCCCCACACGCTGCCGTTTCTCTTCACAACCATGAGAGTGCATGTGTTACAAAGACACATCCCCTTGTATGTACCTGCAACAGGAGAAATCATTCGATGGTCACTGGCCATTAAATGATTTCCCCTGCCTTCGCAAATATGTCAGTGGAGACTGACTTATGTTTGCGGGAGCCGGGATGAAGACAGGGTGGGTGGCTAACCTGGCCCCAGCAGACTTCATCCCACCCAGCGTGGGAATGCCCAGGAAACACTCAGCGTTCCAATGTCCCAGCGCTGCCACCAACCCCATCCACCTCCCTCCCTGCTGTAAACGGCCCAGTGACATTGTAAATGGCCGAAGCCGTTCCCAGTTGAGGTTTGCACATGCGCAGAAAATGTGCATGCGCAAATCGCGACCATAAGGGCAGGGGCCGAATTCGGTTTACAAATAGTGAACCATGATCAACCCCATAGTTCATAAGAATGCAGCCTGTAAATTTCCATAGACATTACTAGTTCCTAAGTACTTTATTGACTGCAATCTTAGACATTTTGGTTTATTGCAGTTTCTTATATATGCAGCATATTCCGTTGCACTTTACAATTGGAAACAACAGTGATTAAACAAACTGGGTAGATACAAACCAACATGGAGGTAGGAGGGCCCTGCTCGCAAGTTTACAATCTATAGAATTTGGTTGAGCAGATCAAGTTGCTGCCTATACTGTATGTAGCTGAAACCCTGTAGAAACTAATAAACAGTGATGCTGCTTTCAGACCGCATAACTGGCTTTGACCCTGTATTTGGAAACGTTTCCAAAAACGGGTCTGCCAGATAAAACCCCTTTCACACCGCAGCACTTAAACGGTATATTACCGTTTAAGTGCCGATTTTTTGACACTGGCAGACCCGTTTTTGGAAACTTTCCAAATACAGGGTCAAAGCCAGTGCAGCCTTCAGCCCTCCCCTCCGTGCAGCTCCCCCCCCCCTCTCGCGTGTCGACCGAGAGCATGTCGACGCCCCCCGCGCATGTCGACGCCCCCCGCGCGTGTCGACGCCCCCCGCGCGTGTCGACGCCCCCCCCACCCCACCCCGCGTGTCGGCGCCCCCCCCCCCCGTGTCGACTTACCCCGTGCCGGTACCTCCGTTGTGGACTGCAGCTCAGTATGCTCGGAAAGCACTTATGAAAAAAGTGTCTTCCAGAAAATGGCTGCCCCATAGGAAACCCTGTTTAAAAAAACTGTCTTCCGTATGGGGGGCAGCCATTTTCTGAAAGACACTTTTTTCATAAGTGCTTTCCGAGCATACTGAGCTGCAGTCCACAACGGAGGTACCGGCACGGGGTAAGTCGACACGGGGGGGGCGCCGACACGCGCGGGGGGGTCGACACGCGGGGGGGCCGTCGACACGCGCGGGGGGGCGTCGACACGCGCGCGGGGGGTGTCGACACGCGCGGGGGGGGGGCTCCAGTGCTGTGAATACTTAATGAGCGCTCATTAAGTATTCACTGTGCTGAATTTAGGACCCAGCTCATTGGCTGGGTCCTAAATACCGTTTCTGAGCCGATTTTTGCGCTAAAATACCGGTTCAGAAACGGGTAGGACCCTGCATTTTAACCGGTTAGAAAAAACGGCATTTTCTAACCGGTTAAGTGGGACTGGACCTTTCAGACCGCACACATTACCGTTTTAAAACGGTAAAAAAACGGCAATTTACCGTTTTAAAAGTGCGGTCTGAAAGGGGCATAAGGGGCAGATTTATTAAGCTAGGTGAAGTGATAATGTGGATTGTACTTTATCACCGGCCAATCAGTTCCTAACTGTGAAGTTTCAGGTTTGGTGCTGATTGGTTGGTGATAAAGTACCAGCCACTTTATCACGTTACCAAGCTTAATAAATCTGACCCTTAGCTCTTAACTCTGTGCATCTTATATGTTTTGTATTGCCTGTATTCAAACAGGAGAGATAGTCCTACAGGATGTATGGAAGCTGTGCATCTCATGGGTAGATACCTCAGAGCAGTAGAACCTGTTACATGTAAGGTGAAAGGAGCGTTGTACCAGCATTCCAACATGTCAGGGCCTTCGCTTTTAATCGCAGTGCCCTATAGGTGTTAATTACCTTGCAAAGGTACATGTTTTGTATAGGGAAGGCTAATGGATTGTTTTTATTGATTTGCTAAAGGTTGTTTATTAGCCCTCTCATTAAGCACTATTAGAAAACCCGATCTTCATAGATCTTTCTGATTAATATAGCCAGTAAATACAGGGATGGGTGTATCTTATAATTACATAAAGAGAGGTAAAAACAGCCCAAGGTAAAGATAGGGATGGATGAAAAAATTGTTGCGTTTCAATAGTATGATATATTTCCTGTCCCCTGGCAACATAGGCGAATATGTCCTGCTGTGTCCTAATAATAGCTGCCTACCCTCCTGTGTTCTGCAGGAAACTCCCTGAATAGCAGCAATCTCCCTCTCTCCCTCATTAGTCTAGCAATCTCCCACATTTCACCTAGCCCACATTGCACTGCTACATTTTTTTTTGGGGGGGGGGGGGGGGGGGGAAGGAATGAGAGACAGATACATTTACATTGAATCATCAGCAGTATAGTAGCTCTTGCTTTGGAGCTCATCTACATTCCCCTCAGATGTAGCAGTACACACCCACGCTTCTAGGTGTCTCGTTCACAATCTCTTTTCACAATCTCTCCATATATGGAGCATAACACGCCCCCTCAATGAAGCTGTACAAAATTCTGTTACCAACTATAATCTCCCTGAAACTAGTTTTGAAAAGTAGGCAAGTATGGTCCTAATTCTCTTCCTACTTTGTGTAGTACTGTAGTACAGTACATCAGTCCTGGTGCATTTCTGCTCCTCAGGGTACACAGATGTATTCTCATACATTACTGCTGCAGACTTGCCAAACAGACCCTCTGTGTGTGTAAGAGCCAATAAGACTGCTAGGGTCAGGTACCAGTTTTGCATATTCTTTTTTTTTAGGAAAAACATTTAGTCGCAATGCAATGTGACTAGGCAGGACTGAAAAATAGGAATTTTGGGGCCAGGGACTGATTTCCAGTCCAGGCTCCCCTCCATCTCCCTCCTCCTCATCTGCCCCCTCCCTTCAGTTATCTCCTGACTCCTGCTGCATGTCCCGAAGCACAGGTTTCTTCAATGCAGGACACCGGCAGCCATTTAAAATGCAGCACCGGCTGGTGAGCCAATCAGAGCTTGTGTACCTGCAGATGCTCTGATTGGCTAACGGTACAAAAGCTCTGATTGGCTCAAAAGCAGGTGCAGCATTTTAATTGACCTGCCAAAGTCCTGCATTGAAGAAGCGTTTTGCGGTGATCGAAATGAACTGCCCGGGCCCTTCCAGAGGCCGGGGCCTGAGACAGCCCTGTTGGTGGCACTGTGACTTGGAGGCACCAGGAGACTGTGCTGATTAATAGATATGACACTTGTATATCTGTGTGATTCTGATTCAGGCCTGATTGCATGGCCAGCGACCAGTTATGCCACAGCCCTACTCCAGTGAAATCCCGCTTCACAAATGAATGTGCTCGCTGTGCAAATGATTGTGTACTCGTGCACATCTGTTGGCACCCAAGCGAATACGTCCAAAATCCTTTGTAACAGGCTCACCCTTACATAGGGTACAAGTCATCACAGGCGATGTGTAGCCCAAGACCAACTCGGCGCTGCGATGAAAAACAGGCATATACGGGCTAAAGCTGATGTCACAAACCCTCCCCTAAGCCAGCTTGGCACGTCTGTGATTCCCCTAATACTCACAGTGTTTTTCTAGGCACGCCTACAGTTTTTCTGCGGATGGTTTCCACCCCACACGGCCACTCCCTGTCAATCACCTTGCAAACGGCCAGTGAACAGATCAATTTGCAGGAGTTCATTGCAGGACATCCTCGCAAATGCGTACTGTGAACCGTACGCATACGCAGTGCATCGATAATAACCGATAATCACCAGCTTTGTGTATTTGCCCGGAGTCTCTGAATCTGCATACATGCTACAATGCAGAATTCCATTGTGCTCCTTATAAAGCCTCATTCACACACAGATACACAAGAGTTGCTTAGCAAATGAATCAGCACAGTCTTCGGTTGTGTCATAGTCAAATCATGTGGAGACTAAGATGCTTTTTTGGCAGAAAAAGACTCCTATTGCTAGCAGAGTTGCCTGGGACCTAGCGGCTCACTCCTGGCAGGCATTTCCTGCTGTATGGCTTATTGAGGGTAGATGTATAAGGACCCATCTGTATACACATTGGATTTACAGAGGATCACACATTTTCCAGTGAGCTCCTGTATTCCGTATATTCCCACTTTACAGTTTGTTTTTCAGAGCCTCACTGGTTTGGAACCAATCTCAAATAATCCTTTCTTTAATGTTAAAGTCTTCTAAGGTCCTCTTCAGTGTCTCTAACTGCAATGAGTACCTCTTAATCAAAATGTCATATTTGATTTACACTTTCATCAGCCGTGAGACTCAGTTCATGGGTGCTGACTTTTATGGTCAAGATTAAGTCATTTCTTTTTAAATGTGTTTTAGTAGCGAAGATGTGGGATGAGTTGGTTTATGTTATAAGCAGATCCTATGGCCAGGACTCTGGTTGTTTATTTAAACCTTTGTATAATCAGCGGAGGTCTACACCTAATATCATATTTTTAACTAGTAAATACTTTAAGTCATCAGTAAAACATCACCATGGAGACAACAATTCTCCCGAATACTATGCTACTCATACAGTTCTGCAAGTGGCATTGCTAACTGCACCTAACAGAAACATTTTCTAGATGCCCACTTGAAAAAGAGACCACTCGGCCAAACCGGATGCGGTCAAAATCCCTGCGGTCGGAATCCCTACGGTTGAAATACCGACGCCGGAATCCCGGCCGCCGCAATGCCGGCATTTTGTCCCTCTATGGGTGGAGAGGGAGAATAAAATAGTGGCCCGCTCTGTGGTTAGCACAGCGAGCCCGCAAGGGGGGGGGGGGGCAATCCACGCCCCCCTCCCCTTATCGGCATTGCGGCGGTCGGGATTCCGGCGTCGGATTTCATACTGATCCCGGCCAAACAGCATAGCTTAGAAGCTGTCTACTTAACTTCTCTTTAAGTTGGTGTCAGGGCTGGACAGGACCACTGGGGAAACCCCCAGTGGACCACACTGCCTTGGGCCCCATCTCCTCTTGGGACTATGGTGTATTTTCTACAGTACTTTGCCATTATTAATCTTATACATTGTCACACATTCAATAGCAGTATTTACTATATCTAGATATATTTATCAAGGTGCCCAGACCATGCACTCTCTAATGATTAGCCAAGTCTTTGAGACAGTTAGCCCCCCCCCCCCCCCCCCCCCTGAAGACTGGCCACACCCTAAACCAAGGGCCCCTATCACACGTTCCCCCGTTGGACCATTCATGTTTGACACTGCTTGGTGGACACACTGATATAGCACTTTGGTGTAGGTTGGAAAGTCTATGTTCATACCTCTCCCCCAAAAGTAAATTAATTTCCACGCACATCTGACAGATAGGCCACAGCTTCTGGGCACTCCTATTGGGTGAAAATGGGGATATGAGAACTGCTCTTGCTTGCAGGGCTGGCTCTACCATAAGGCAGCTTTAAGCAGCTGCCTAGAGACTCCGTTATCTGAGAGAGACGTCATTGTTTAGCTTAATGCAAAAGGCAGGTGTTGACAATTGAAGATGCCACCTCCGCTCTTTCACCTGAGGTTCTGGAAAGTGTGCGGGTGGTGGTGGTGGTGGTAGCGGTAAGCTGTATGCTAGGGTGTCAAAAAAACTTGCACTGGCTCCGCTTGCTTAGAATACTCTTTCTAAAACCGTATATTGTATAAGTGTAAATATTAACATATTCCATGAAATAGGACACAGACACCTCTAGGACAGTGGTAAATCACCACTATCTACAGACAGTGCAGGTTAGAAACCTATCTGTAAAATCTTCATTCGGGAACATATGGTATAATGTGTACAGTACCTATTGTATCTACAACTACAGACGCATACCAGTAATCATTACATATGGTGCAGATAAGTCTGTTTTAGTTTCCTTCTGCTCTCCCACAAAGAACAGACCCGTTTCCTCTTTCCTACGGGGTTTTTTTTCCTATCCCAAAAGATTTTTGGTGTTAGATGAGTTTACAGAGATGCTATAAAAAGCTGTAACTGACATCCCACTCACCACCTGCCAGCGTGGCACACGTGCCTTAGAATGCAAAGTGCACAGAGGAAACCAACATTTAACCTTTCGGTTGCCGGGAGCTGGGATTTATTGTGTAGCTGTTTACAGCACCTTGAGGATATCTCATCCTGATTGTGAATTCCTTGTCCACCGTACAACTGTATAGACCTCATACAGTCCCTGGATTCCGTATATTAGACAAAATATACCTAATTAAAGAGACTATGGCTTAAATATAGAACAAAAAAGCTTTTCACTGAGTCATTTTTTTTCTCCTTTCTTTGAATATTATGTTGAACATCCCAATTTTATCTAAGTTAGGTTCATTTGTAAACTGGATGGATTACCTAAAAATGTATTTGCCTGCTTACTGAACGCTCCCATTGTTCATTAATTTCCCCAAATACAATTCTGCCAGGATACATCATTTCAGAAGCTGGTTAATGACTCTGAAGGTGACTCATTAGGATCCCTGAGAGGAGAGTCTGAGTCCCATGCTCAGGTTCTGTAGCCCAGAAAGGCTAAAGCCACGTACTGTAGCAGGGCATATCTCAGCAGAACGCCACAGAGAGGAAGGTAGTAAATGGATATACTAACTCCCTGTTAAAATTGGTAATATAGACAAACCCCCCACCATCGGACACAGGGCGGAATTCAGACTCGAATGAACGGTCCTGAATCGGTCCCACAGATGGGAACCCGATTCCCACTTTCAAAATGTGTTTCCGTCTGCGCTACGGTTAGACAGAGGTAACTGCTGAATCATATACCACAATAATATTCATTATTTTATAATACCATAAAATGAAGTCATAAACTCATGGTGATAATTTATTCTGCAGAGAAGATCCTATTAGCATTTATTAGCAGCGGTTGGGGATAACATGCTCTTTTTGTTGGGCATGATATGAGGAGGCTCCTCTTGAATAGACAATGTGTAAGACTCAGAATCAGGTAGAAATAGCTCCATACAGTGTCTGGTCACAATACCTATGGTTTTATAGTCACATTTCCAAGCGCCTATATAACTGATTGCTGCATGTACAGTACAACTCAGGGCGGAGAACTGTCTTCTATCTACTGTGTATGCTATCGTCACTGCAATGTCTGCCCTTCACTTTTTCCTTTCTCTCCTCTTTTTCCGCTTTGCCTAAGTTTGGAAGACCCTACTCTGCCAGCAGCCACCACCCTCGATCATATCCCTACCTCCACGGGAGACACAAAGTGTCAGCGCCCTCGCACACTGCTTCGCCAGCAGAGCCTCCAGCAACCTCTCAGCCTCCACCAAAAGCACAATCACTGCCAGCCAACCACCAGCCAGAGCCTGGGGCAGCTACAGCTGCAGCAACAACCTCCATCATCCAGCAGCAGTAACACCAGCAACCCCCGTTCCCAGCGCACTGGCCAGAACAGGTCTCCAGCCTCGGCCGGATCTAAGTACAGGCCCGGCGGCATCCGGAACCGAACTAACCCAGGCAGCTGGGACCATGTGGTTGGTCAGATTCGCAATCATGGGCTGGACATGAAATCTTTCCTGTAAGTCACTGTCCTTTTCTTTTTCACCGTTCCTTGTTTCCCATTATTCCTTCCTTGTTTCCTCTCCCTGCCCTCTCACTTTTTTGGGTTGTTATCAAACACATGGAGCAATAAGGGTTTTCATTGATTACTGGGTAAATTCAATCTCTAATGGCTAAATGTACATAATGTATATCTTACATCACCCTTTGAGTGCTAACGTTGCTGTGAGGAATGTGCAAAATATCCGTTTAAAATGCCAGCATCGCTCACCACTAGGTTTTTTGGGGGGCACAAAATGTGACTAACTTCAATTAATTGACTTCGGATCATTCGCCGGCAATACCTACAGTGATTTATATTTCTTGGCTGCGGCCCTGACATTTTGAGCAGATATTTTGCACATCTCTCACAGCAACTTTGGCACTCAAACCGTTAAATAGAGTGGAAGCACCTCTCTATTGAGATAGTATACTGTATACTGTACAGAAACAGTGCACATGGTATTTGTGAATGTGGAAAAATCATTTGAGGCATTTTGGTGCTAGATAGGTATAGACTATGTGGGGTAAATTTACTAAGATGGGAGTTCTATTAAAGATGGGATGTTTGTATGGGCAACGAGGCACCTGAACCAGGAAGCAGTGTGATAGCGTTACGCATTGGGGGTAAGGTACCTGATCCAGGAAGCAGTATGATAGCATTACACATTGGTGGTCAGGTACCTGAACCAGGAAGCAGTATGATAGCATTACGCATTGGTGGTCAGGTACCTGAACCAGGAAGCAGAATGATAGCATTACGCATTAGGGGTCAGGTACCTGAACCAGGAAGCAGAATGATAGCATTACGCATTAGGGGTCAGGTACCTGAACCAGGAAGCAGAATGATAGCATTACGCATTAGGGGTCAGGTACCTGAACCAGGAAGCAGAATGATAGCATTACGCATTAGGGGTCAGGTACCTGAACCAGGAAGCAGTATAATAGCATTACGCATTGGGGGTCAGGTACCTGAACCAGGAAGCAGTATGATAGCATTACGCATTGGTGGTCAGGTACCTGAACCAGGAAGCAGTATGATAGCATTACGCATTGGTGGTCAGGTACCTGAACCAGGAAGCAGTGTGATAATGTTACGCATTGGTGGCCAGGTACCTGAACCAGGAAGCAGTGTGTTAGCATTACGTATTGGTGGTCAGGTACCTGAATCAGCAAGCAGTGTGAAAAAGTTACGCATTGACTGTCACGGACCTTAACAAGGAACCAGTGTGATAGTGTTACGCTGTCACATTGCTTCCTGCTTTTGGCTAGAACAGTCTCCTGGCAAGATGATTTGAGTAAATGTGATATTAATTTTCACTTTGCGAATATATGCAAAACATATTTATTATATATGCATTCTAAATGTGGATTGTGATAAATATGCCCCTAAATTAGTCATTAGACGCGACTTTCGGGGTGAATTGTAGTAAATATTGGTGTGGTATGGTTGCTTTAACTGCGTAGCTGACATGACATGTTAATGCTGCACATCATAAGACACAGAAGAATATAAGAATAATGATGTGTCAGTGTTTGTAGTTATTCATCTGATGAGTGGACTGGGCACATTGCTTGCTTTGCTAATCTATAAAATGCTGCATCATCCAAAGAACTTCAGAAATAATCAAATCCCTACTGTCAAATTATCATGAACAATATTGGTATTCTTGCTGGACTATAGCAAACAGAAGACTATTTTGCAATATTACATATTTTAATCGTTGGACTGTGCCTTGTTGTACTTCGCAAAAATAATCCTTTAAAATGCCATTGCCACCACCTACAGCTTGCTTCATCTGTTGCTTGTTGACATTTTAACAATGTCGGCATCATAAATGTTGACATTAGGCCTCTTTAAGAACCATTAGAGTGAAATCCCGACCCTTGCAGGCCTGCGAATTGCTAAGCAGAGATTGTGAATATTAACTGGTTCGGTGATTTAGCTGCAAATCCATTCGCTAGCCGCTCCCCATCTAATGATTTTTCCGGTGTGTGCCGTCTGGCTTGGGCTAGAACTTACTCGGCAGCTGCAATAGAAACAGGCTGTTTAGGACTGGAGCTGATGTCACCTGACTTACGCCTGGGCACCCCTGCATTTTCCCTGACACTGTCAAATTGCGTACGTCCAGCGATAAAAGAAAAGTAGCGGGATTTTATGGCAGGATGGCCTCGAGCATGTGTACGATGGGCCATATGATATGCACAGTCAATGTACAATCGCTTCACATGCTAATTCCTAGCTATGCAGTCAGGGCTGATTTAGGCCTATTGTGTCCTAATTAATTTAAATCTTCTGATTTGTGAATTCTAGCAATTTCTTCACTTTTTAATATGTAAAATTCTTATAAAAGTTGTCGATAGAAATATAGAAACATAGAATTTGACGGCAGATAAGAACCACTTGGCCCATCTAGTCTGCCCCTTTTTTAAACATGTTACCTCAAACCATATTTGATCCTTATTTTTTTGTAAGGATATCAATATGCTTATCCCAAGCATGTTTAAATTGTACTACTGTATTTGCCTCTACCACCTCTGATGGGAGGCTATTCCACTTATCTACTACTCTTTCTGTGAAGTAATTCTTCCTCACATTTCCTCTGAATCTTCCTCCCTCTAGTTTCAGTGCATGTCCTCGTGTTCTGCTGCTCCTCTTCCTATGAAAAATGTCTCCCACCTGTACCTTGTTAAAACCCTTGATATATTTGAAGATTTCTATCATGTTCTCCCTTTCCCTTCTCTGCTCTAAAGTATACATATTAAGATCTTTTAGTCTTTCCTGGTAGGCCTTGTGATGTAGGCCAGGCACCATTTTAGTTGCTCTTCTTTGTACAGTCTCTTATGTATTTATATCCTTCTGGAGATATGGCCTCCAGAACTGAACACAATACTCTAGGTGAGGTCGTACCAATGACCTATACAGTGGCATTATTACTTCTTTCTTTCTACTGCTGATACCTCTCCCTATGCAACCAAGCATCTGACTTGCCTTCTTCATTGCTTTGTTACATTGCCTACCTGCCTTTAAGTCCCCTGAATTAGTGACACCTAGATCCCTCTCTTCCTCAGTGGTTTCCATTATAGTGCCATTTATACTATATTGAGTCTTTGGATTTTTGAGACCCAAGTGCATGATTCTGCATTTTTTGGCATTAAACTGTAGTTTCCATGCTCTTGACCATTCCTCTAATCTACCTAGATCATAAATCATTTGTTTTACCCCTCCTGGTGTGTCTACCCTGTTGCATACCTTTGTGTCATCTGCAAAAAGGCACATTTTACCCTCAATTCCATTTGCAATATCACCAATAAAGATATTAAAAAGCACTGGTTGATCATCATAGAACGAGTCTTTGGTTTCACCTAGAGCAGCCCCTTTTTTATACTGTGCAGTGTGTGCTTTAGTGGTGCTCCAGAGCTTACTGCAAGTAGTACAATTTCATACTTCCCAACATATTGAGGACCACTTGGAGTGCATCTAAAAAGGGTGTGTGGCCTCACAGCATGCCATGCCTACATCACCCTGAGGGTGTGCCCAACACTCCTGTAGATGCTGAGCTTGCCCCCAGGCTCTTCCTGAACAGCATTTATTCTCCCTCTCCACATATTACATCTGCCCCCCCTGCAGTGCACGTGGTTTTGCCCATTTGAGAAGGAATTTACCTTTGCAAGTGAACCCGAATAAGGACCAATATGTAGGCAAGTATGCCCCAGCCTCTCCCAACACTTTTGCATGTGTCATCCCTTCACCGCTGCTCTGCACCTCTGCCTACAAACTTTGGGAGCCCGAAGGAGTGGGCTAGTCTCCCAGAGCCACCAGCCAATGGCCCGCACACTTTCCAAGCAATCACTGTTGCCCGCCCTCCTACTACACAATGCCACACACTTATGCCATGCTACTTGTCCTGCAGTGCCAACCTGGCCATCCCAACGCTGACAGAGTGCCTCCCCACTCAACCCCCGTGGGACACTGCGGCTCATGGGTAGGGCAGGACTGTCCTGCTGAAACTGGTATATTTGGCTGTCATTGGCCAAATATTTGTATGTGTGCAATGGGCCAATATTCAATTGTGCTTTAAAAAGACTACAGTATTATATCTATATGCGTTACTACATAACCTCCAGTTACTATAAAGAAAGTTGTGTTTTCTAAGTTGTTTGTTTAATCGTTATCCCTGAAGATGAAATTACAATTGAAGTCCAATTAGTGATAGTAGCACAGATGATTCTACAAGGCTCCCCACTTTCTATCACAACAGTATGCCTGACTTCATGTTTTTGAGCGGCTTTCTGGTTGCTATAATTCAGTACAACCTCCCCTGTTTCCCGGCCTGCAGAGGAATAATTGTGTGTTCCGTCTGCTTTGTTAGCACACAGGGCCTGCCGTCTGCACTTAAGGTTACAAAAAAAAAGCACAAAACACATGTTTTATACTTTAATCTCATCAATTAACAGAGACTTCGACTTCAAAGAGAACAATTAGTGTGTTGGCCAGAATAGAAAGTATCAGGAACATAGAGATCTGTTGTCCCTCGGAGCACAGCTACATTTATCTATTCTATTCTGTCTACATTAAAGGTGCAGAGTCATTTATAAAGGGAAAACATAAACAGCATTTCCCTACCACCTGCATCCTCCCTGCAGCATTGTACTCTGTGACCTGTCAATAAGACAGATGGCATATACACTCAGGCTTGCTTTCTAGGCTGCCTATATTCGGAGACTAGCAAGCAGGTTACCGCCTCCCCGGAAAAGGCACGCCCACCAACTGCCGCCCCAATTCCCCTCGCTACACTGCGGGCGGAGGTGTACGCTTACACATCCGCTTGCATGCTCCGCACAGTAAAAATCATTTGATGCGTACTCATTTCCTCTGTTCGCTGTAAAAAGTAATCCAGGACTTCTCAGTTGATTACAGAATTGGGGGTGGGCCCTGACGTCATGTGACATCATCTGCCTGCCTCAAGCAGCCTGCATTTACTGTGGTCCACCCAGTGTTTCTATGGGCACGCCCACCAGTTTTTGTACATGCAACGCAGAGTGCCCATCCTGGAAACTCCCCCTGCCTGTCAATCAGGCAGCAAGTGCAACGGCAAACTACATTTTCACCATAGGCGCTTGCTGCGTAGGGACTGCACATGCTCAATAGCAGTCCCCCACCATTGTACGAACAGATCTGAATTGCCCCATCAATTCTGTTTTCAGCAAAGCCACTACACATGGTTGTATCAGTCCATGGGCCAAACTTTACCCAGTTCATCAAAACGGTTAAGATCACATCCGAATGTCGGAGGCTTTCCATGACCAGCCGGCTGGCAGTCTGTACGTGGCGATAATTTATTCATTCATGTTCCAATAATTGAGATAACTAGCAGCACTTTTCAAAGAGGCATAATGGAGTTGTAATTGATATGCCAGCTGTATGTGTGACCTTTTTTAATGAACAATCTCTTAAACATACCGACACAAAGATATTCACTGAAGTACAGCAGCAGTTCAGCTTCCATAGAAAAAGCCAGTAACATTGAAAGCACTATGGGTGCAGCAAGGTAGACTGGGGCAGATGTATTAAGCCTGGAGAAGAGATAAACTGGAGATAAAGTGAAAGGAGATAACACACCAGCCAATCAGCTGTGTTTGAAATATGACAGTTGGGAGTGTATTGGCTGGTGCGTTATCTCCTTCCACTTTATCTCCAGTTTATCTCTTTACCAGGTATAATACATCTGCCCCAGTGTACCTTACCCTGGTGTCTCCCAAGCGGCTCAACAATCATTTTTAAAGAAAATGTGAGACTACCTGGTAGACAGGTGAAATGTCAACATTGTTTTGAAAAGTCGACATGTTTGTTTGGGGTGTTTTCACATGTGTTTTCAACATTTTCTTGATTTTCTAGCCATGTGGACGTCTTTTTGGATTATTAATTTGTGTCTCTCACATAATTTGAAATATACAAGATTTACCCCCCAAAAAAACATGTCGGCCATGTATGTGTTGAACTTTTGACCCTGTCGACCTTAAGCACTGTCAGCATTTCATCTGTCAACCTTTCATACCCAATGACTGTGGACAGGACATTGTCAATCTATTGATCCAAAACCATTTACTACAGTAATCATTGCTGGACTGGTGTATAAAGAACATATATCATATATATCTTAGAATGCACATCCGATTTACATGAGGTGCTATCATGCTGGGACTTGTAGTTCTGCAAAGAAAAATACATGGTGCAGATGCACACTCCATATTATTGATCAATAATAGAGGCTCTTGGTATATTAATAGGCCAATAAATATTTTCCCACCAACCAAGTTCACGGTGACCTAATTTCTGGTGGGTCCCTAATACTAAATTTTAATCTGGGGCATGGAACCCCAAAAAGGTTGTCATAGGCCAGAGCACAGTTGGCAAATGTTCCGTGGACATAACCAGGTGTCACGGATTTATTTATTAAACGAGGGGGAGGGGGGGTATTAAAGAATTTTTCAGGATTTACCAACTGCACAGTGAAATCCTGGATGTTTCCCCTTCAAATGAAATACAGTTGTTACAATCTAATGCAGTGATTCCCAAACGGTGTGCCGTGGTACCCTGGAGTGCCTCAGGACATTTGCAGGGGTGCCTTGGGTTGGTGGTCAAGGACCAATTCAAATTATTTATGGTAGTTTGAATGGATACAACCAGTAATTGAGGCTGTCAATCATAAAATATGGGGACAAACAGAAGTGAAGCCTGTCCATCACCACCTAACAGAACCTAATAGTGACATATAAACTCAATTTACTTTCATATTTGTATATATATATATATATAAAAATAAGAAAATCTTGGCCAGGTGGCACCGTGAAAACAAATCCTGATACCCCAGGGTGCCATGAATAAAAAAAAGTTTGGAAACCACTGATCAGTGCTGAATTAAGCCTTTGGGGGGCCTGGGGCACTTTAGACAGGGGGGCCCCATCCCACTTGTCATTACTGGCTGCAAACTGCATGGGAGAATATTAAAATGTCAAAACACAGAGGAAAGGCAGTATAAACTTGGTCAATGGGTAACTGCAGGGGGGGGGGGGGATTAATATAAATATATATATATATATATATATATATATATATAGTGTGTGTATATATATATATATATATATATATATATATATATACACACACACATATACACCACATTAAAAGCCTGATTGTCCCTCTGTATCTTACTCTGTAGGAGACATCAAAGGCTCAGTGCTACCTCTGATTAAAAACCCTCCCATGACGCTGCTGCTGTCCTCCATGGGCCCAGAAAGCATGTGGTGAGCTCCACCAATCAGAACTCAGCACATCTATCAGCCTCTGACCTCCTAGTCTCATGGGACTTAGTCAACTCCCAGTAATGCACTGCACACCTGTGCAGTCAGTGTGCCTTGGCTCCCAATGCTCAGCACCATTAATCATTGTCACATTGGCAGATAGGTGAAGCTGCAGCACTACCCCCACTCCCATGCACAAAACCTTTAGCTAAAAAAAATATATATATATATATATTTTTTTAAATACATGTCGACCACTAATGGTAGACAGTCACAAGGTCGACAGGGTATACCGGTTGACATGGAAAAGGTCGACATGGTCAAAGGGTCGACAGACAAAAGGATGACATGGAAAAAGGCTGACATGAGTTTTTAATGTTTTTAGGGTATCTATGTTGACATAGGTCGACATGGACGCTGTCTAAGTGTACCGCGTCCACTCGCATGGCTCGCTGCGCTTGCCATGCTTCAGTCTCGGCACACTATTTTATTCTTGCTCAATGCCCTAGTGAATGATAGGGCATGAAATACCACCTGTCAGCACATGTCGGCTGAAAATTTTGTAAAAAAATGCATTTCTACCTTTTTCATGTCGACCTTTTCCATGTCGACATTTTGACCATGTCAACCTTTAGACAATGTCAACCTATTGTGTGTTGACCTTTAAACCCTGTCTGCCTTTTGACTGTCTACCTTTTGACCTGGTCGACCTTTTAACCCTGTCGACCATTAGTGGTCGACCATATGACTGTCTATCATACCATTGAAACCACGTGGTTGACATTCATATGGGCGTCAGCTTCAAAATATCGACAGATATAAATTCTAAAATGTTTATGGTTCAAAAGGTCCCATCAGGGCCGGTGCAAGGCACCAGAGCGCCCCAGGCGAGTCGGGGTGGGGGCGCCCCAGTGCCTGGGGGAGGGGGTTGTACCTGTCCTGTGGCGCTGTGTATTTAAAGCTGGCGGCGGCAGAGAGGGGTCCCTGCAGTCAATGAGCGCTATCCGCCGGGCTATGCGGAAGCGCTTCTGTTGTGAAAACACTGGCCGCACGGCGCACGCTGATTGGCTGAATCTCAGCCAATCAGCGTGCTAACAGTGTTTTCACAACAGAAGCGCTTCCGCATAGCCCGGCGGATAGCGCTCGTTATTTCTTATTGACTGCAGGGACCCCTCGCTGCCTCTGCCGCCAGCTTTAAATACACAGCGCCGTAGGACAGGTACCGCCGCGGCACGGGGGGCAAAATGCCGCCCTCCAGTGGCCGGCACCCTAGGCAAATGCCTACATTTGCCTAGTGGTGGCGCCGGCCCTGGGTCCCATGACAATGGTCGACACATGAATTTTGGGCTTTTCTCATGTTTTCCAATATTTGCATGATGCACTCTCCACATAGACTATGAATGGGAATAGTAGCCAGCGGTGAGTGCAGCAGAAGTGGATCTAGCCGCCTTGTCCATAGTGTGACGAGCGCAGCAAGCTCCCGAGTATCTCGTTTTGTACTGATGATGGTCACACAACATGAAATATACAAGATGTGTTAAAAAGAAAAAAATGTGTGTTGACCACTTTGATGGCAACCACTGTCCTGTTGATTTTTTGACCCTGTTGACTTTAACCACCATGAACCTTTTATCTGCCGACCTCTTGACCCTGTCGATCTATTGCATGTTGAACATATGTTGTTGACTTATTGACGGTCTATCTAGACAGTTTACATCAAGCGTGTCCAAACTGTGGCCCTCCAGCTATTGTGAAACTACACATCCCAGCATGCCTTGTCATAGTTTTAGCATTCCCTAATAGCAAACTGTAGCAAGGCATGATGGGACTTGTAGCTTCTCAACAGCTGGAGGGCCATAGTTTGGACATGCCTGGTATAGACCACACCCACTGAACATATGGATAATGTAAGGGCAAAACATCTGCAACACCTATGTTAAGCCTACCATTGGGTAACCTTTCTATCCGTGGGTAGTGGTTGTGGGGGGGGGGGGGGGTTTATTGATTAATATTTAATTAATTCATGCTATCCGGGAGATGTGAGATTTGTGTGCTTGTTGCGCGATGCCACCGATTGTGTTACTGATGTATCATCAATGCTCAGGGACTGAATCCAGGAGGCTGGTCTACTTTCTTGGAAGTCCTGGAGAGTTCTCTCAAAACCCTGAGTCTCCAGGACATTCCTGGAATGTGGACAAGTTTGGTTTAGATGGGTCCTGGTCTAAATCCTTCCAGTAATTAGTTCAGTCCAAAGCCCCCCATCCACTAAGCAACTTCTCCAAGTGGAGAAGTCACAGCAAATCCCCCTTGAGCCATCCGGGAAGGTTCCAGGCGGCAGGCTCACATGCGCTATATCACTTGCGGTCCTTTTGCATGCAATATATCACATGCATTCCTATTTCCTGCTGCGGGATCCAATAGATTCTTGGTGCAACAGTGACAATTCCGATCCGAAGCCCCCTGGACCCTGCATAAGATCGGAATCAGCGGTTAAACACATGCGATTTGAGACCATTTCATCCGATTCCTCCCCCCTGGTGCCTCGGAATCAGATGAAAAGGGCTCAGTTCGCACTAGTGGAAAAATTCTGATTCACGAAGAGGAAACACCCCCCCTCTAATGAATTAGGATCCATTACCGAGCACATATGAAATTCTCCTAGATGCAGAAGGGTTAATGTATCAGGCAGCATTTTTGCCACGGGCGATACATATTCATGAAGACAGAACACCCGGACATACACCCAGGATGAGCCACAGAAACGCTCTCCCAGCTCCTGTGCACATGCATAAATAGGCTGCAGCCTCCTGTGTGGATAGCTCAAAATAAAACAGCCAGATGCCCCCTTTACACACAGGAGAGACGTCGCCAAGAGAGTATGTATGTCCTTGATTAGCAAATGCTGCAGTGTGGATCTTAAATCACATATATATGAAAACAATCTCAGCCGCCCGGCGGAACAATGAAATGCTACCGAATTAAAACTGACGGATAATGTAATATCATGACTTTCATAATGCAATCACTTCCCCTAATGTCTCGCTGATGCCCATAATTCCTGCAAGAGCGTAACAGGATTTTATTTGTCTTTCTTTAACGTCTTCTTTGGCGGCTAAAGAGTAGTTAAAGTATAACACCCTTACATTAATCCAACGATCATTACTTTTTCTAATCAATTGAATAGTGACGACCATTTTCGGAGTAATGTAAATGTAAGCGAGGGGAGAGTGCGCTGTTGGCTGGCTGTGAACTCAATCAATTTGAAGTACCGGCTTCTTTCTACATTAAAGTCGTTTTGGACGCAAACACTTACACTTGTTAGAAGTCTCACATACATTTAAACATCGGTTTCACATGGGCAAATTCAATAATGAAAGGGCTGTAAAACCATCAGGAAGGGAAGGCGTAATTAACATTTCCATGGCTGGTAGTTCCCATTTAAGAGCCCGTGAAGGAGCCTCTTGGGAAACATAGCTGTCAATCACCCAGTGGCATCATGCCTTTTATCCCCCATCCTACGGACATTGCGGATCCCAGATTGCCTATATCCGAGTTTATTATTAATTATCTGCATCTTGTTTATTGGACTCGTCCATGTTATCCGGATAAGATTCAGCATGCTACTTGCCTTAAGTCTCGCTGCATTGTGTTCATACTTGTAAAATCTGATTTTGCAAAATGTGTGCATTCATGTACATCTACCAGATGTTGTTATAAACACCATGGTGCAAACAGGCAAAGAAACAAACATTGCTTAGCTACGTTTTTAGCATTTGATAGATGTGTCCCTCGAGGACCTCTTGTGATTGGCAAGGTAAACAGCTGTTTTTCATGGCTTGTCTGCGCTTCCCATTGGCAAGTAATGGCGGTGGTGGACAGCAGCGGGGAAGAGGGGGGGGGGTACAGATATATGCTGTCTAGACTAGACACTGCGTTGCAATATTGGACCTGCACTTAACCATACGGTCATACGATGTGTATGTATGTAGCAGTGTGAACACTATATAAACATTTTTAAGAAAGTTGGAACCTCGTCATACTTCCGTTTCCAGCTCTGAAATGAAGGTGTAACACAGAGGCAGAACTCTGGGAGGCAATGGAGTCATCTGCCGCCGGGCTCCTGCTTCCAAGGGGGCACCTCTCCTCCCCTGTGAGTTTGAATCAGTTAATTGAATGCCATCAATATCACTTGTGGCTGACTCCTGCTCCTAACATAATTTTTGCAAGTGTCACGCCTGTCCTGTATTAAAATATAGGTTGGATACATCATACCAGAGTGTATCCAACATCTACCTCTTATATGTTATGGGGCCTACTCACATAGTGATTGTGTAGAGCGTTCTGAGCGATGCTAGATCGTTCAGCACACAGCGCTGCTCAGCACACACACAAACAGAGCGATGCGTGGCGCTGTCTGCTGAGCGAGCTGTCAGCGCCAGTGTTCTCCGGTGAGAGAACTCTGGCAATGAGTCGATTTATGCTCCCTGATCTTTCTTTGTTCTACTGGCAATAATGTTGCGCAGGCAGGGCCGGTGCAAAGCACCGGAGCGCCCCAGGCAGGGGGGACACCACGGCGCTCACCCGATCCACTGGGGGGTGCAGCGGCGCGGGAGGGACCTGGGCTGTCACCCGATCCACGGAGGGGGGGGGGGGAGGTTGCCGGGTGATGGGTGCTGCGGGAGGGACCTCGGCTCTGCCGCGGCGCTACATGGCTGAGGGGCGGGCAGGTTTTGCCGGGTGCAGTGCAGGAAACTTAGGTGATGTTATGGGTGCTGCGGCGCTCCACGGGTAGGAGGGGGCGGACGGGTTTTGCCGGGTGCAGTGCAGGAAACTTACCCCTGCTGCCGGCGTCCCTGCTGCTGCTCCTATCTGCTGTTGACAAAAGGGGGGGGGGGGGGTTTCGCGGGTAATGCTCCGGTGGGGGGAGAGAGTTGTGGATAGAGTTGACCTCTATGGGGGGGCTCCAAACTGCCGCCCTCCAGTGGCCACGCACCGCTATCGCTGGCCCCCACACACACCGTGATGTATGATCATTTTCTAAGCGTTCTGGTCAGATTGCTTAAATACTGGCTAAAAATCTCTACGTGTGTAGGCCCCGTTAGTGTGTGTGTGTATCTTTATTCGGTCCTCAGTACCGACATTCCCAACATCAGTTAAAGTCACTAGAACATAAATAACGCATTGTGACAGTGAGTTTACAGGATTCCAGTGGGCAGATTACTGGCCTTCAGGCCATGCTGCTTATACTGTCCACATTGACAGAAACATATACTGTATATACCCAATAGCATAGGGAAGAGTAAGTCACTCATTGGTGCAGTTTTATTAGCCTTATGCATTTGTCATCTTCTATACCAAAAACATACCCAGCTAGACTAGTCGGAAGACGTCTCCAGAGGGATAATTATTACCTCCATATCTATTTTTTTTTTCTGAGCGGTTTGCTTCTTGCTTTTGTTTGGGATATTATCACCTTGATATGATACTACATTATTTATGTGTCTTATGGGTACATTACTTAAGTGTAAGATTGTAGAAGTGAGAAATATTCCCTATAGCAATCGGATGCCAGCTATTATCCTCTTGCAGGCATGTCCAAACTATGTCCCTCCAGCTGTTGCGATACTACAAGTCCCATCATGCCTAGCCACAGTTTTGCTATTAGAGAATGCTAAATCTATGGCAAGGCATGCTGGGATGTGTAGTTTCATAACAGCTGGAGGGCCACAGTTTGGACATGCAGGCTCTAGACAGGCATGTCCAACGTTGGCCCTCCAGATGTTGTGAAACTACACATCCCAGCATGCTTTGCTACAGTTTTGCTATTAGAGAATGCTAAAACTATTGCAAAGCATGCTGGGATGTGTAGTTTCACAACATCTGGAGGGCCAACGTTGGACATGCCTGCTCTAGAAGATGCTAGATAAATGAGAAGTACAATCTGATTGGTTGCTAGGGGCAATATCTCTCGCTTCTAAAAACTCACAGTTTAGTAAATGTACACCTTAGTTACTGACTAACTTTTGTAGGTTCAGAACTGTGAGAAAGATCCCGGATCATTATAGTGAACCAGTCCAATTTGCAGCCTGGCCCTTTCCAAGTGAATTATCCTCTCTTCTAAAAAATATAAATCATTTGCAGCAGAAGATACAGCACAAAGATATCCCTTGTAATAGTCTCTGCTGTTGCAGCTCCATCTGGCAGGGGAACCGTAAACATGACATGTTTGTGTGTGACTCTCATGCTAACTCATCATCCAAATGCAAAAGGGGTTAATGCAGGAGTGGCTCCATTGCGTCTCGGTCGCTGTACAGCAAGAGCGCAGCCGCCTCATGTGACTAATCGGAGGAATCATATTTCAAAGCTCTGCACAGTTCGATCACAAGGTTAATTAATCCTTTCTTGTAGTAGATTAAAATAACGGCGCCTCGTACGATGTCAATAGAAGGGACAGAACATAAACCTGTGCCCTGTGGCCGTCACAATCCATTTATCCTGTCAGTGTGTACAGTACCAGGGTGGGGGTCTCTCTCACCCCACTTTAGTGCTGCCATTTTTTACATCCCTACTGCAAAGGGTTTTAAAGCCAAAATTATTGCAAAATGAGTGGCGTAAAAATAAGCCCCGGGGATTGTAGCCTGGGCTCATTTACTGTGAGTGCAGCATGGGCACATTTACTGTGAGTGTAGCCTGGGCACATTTACTGTGAGTGTAGCCTGGGCACATTTACTGTGAGTGTAGCCTGGGCACATTTACTGTGAGTGCAGCATGGGCACATTTACTGTGACTGTAGCCTGGGCACATTTACTGTGACTGTAGCCTGGGCACATTTACTGTGAGTGTAGACTGGGCACATTTACTGTGAGTGTAGACTGGGCACATTTACTGTGAGTGTAGACTGGGCACATTTACTGTGAGTGTAGCCTGGGCACATTTACTGTGAGTGTAGCCTGGGCACATTTACTGTGAGTGTAGCCTGGGCACATTTACTGTGAGTGTAGCCTGGGCACATTTACTGTGAATGTAGCCTGGGCACAAAAACTGTAAGTGTAGGGTAGCAGGTGGCGGAAAAGTGATGGCCGTTTCTGGCCAGTGGCTGGCAGGAGAACACAGAATGGGTCCGTACAGTGGGCTTATTATGGGAGTATTGTGCACGTCCCCAATGCAAGCAACTATGTTCCCAGACGCACAGACGCAAGCATTGGATAGAGAACAGTGCTGGTGCAATTTTTGATGGCGCAACCAATGATGTTTAAGACCAATAGATGCTGCGTGTGACTAAGACCCAATATGTATATACCTGTATATGGTGTGTGTAAAGGCAGAGTTATGAGCGAGGGAAGGCGTGCATTCCTACATGGGTTTGTCCTTTAAAATTGACCTCAACTCCCTTATGTAAAAGGACGTTTAGTAAACTAGTCCTAAGGGGCTGACGTCTTGCCAGCTGTATGTTCAACCCACCGCAAAATATCATGTCCTTCAGCATGTATCCTCGGTAAATACAATGGAACATGTTAACTTTTCTAGGATCCTCCTTTCCCAACCTCTCCGCAAGCTGAAGGACAAACAGTTAACGTGAAGCCATAAATGCAGAACTAGGTCAAACCTTCACCCGATGTATAACCATTTCATGTTCTTGTGGAACCCTGCAGTTAAATCCGAATGTCAGATTCTGTGTACTCCAAAAGTGTTTCATGTATAACATAGAAATAATTTAACGTTACCGTTATGATTATATACAGGACCAGGGGAGAACACTATATGTAAACTAAGGAACATGTGGATTTAGGATGTGCTGGAATAAGTTGGGGAATACATATGGAAGATGAGAGTGTAGATGGTTTATGGAAATGAGATGTGACAATGAATGAGAAGAAAGGATGTGGTGACAATAAGCGAAGGTGAGCAGGGAGAGAGAAGGATGGGCTCTTGCTTTGTACAGGCAGGGGCTGGGGAGTGAGGGGAGGCTGAGATTCGGTGGATAAAGGCTGAGGGGGGAATGAATGAGGAATTGCTTCAATAAAAGACGATAGGGGTGGAGAGAAAGATGGGATGGGTAGAAGAGCGGATCCGATGAGCCAGAAGGAATGCATGATGATCACGTGAAAGTGAAAAGGAAAACAAACAGATAATTATTGGAGAAGATAGATGATGAGACTACAGAGAGAACTGGCCCAAGCTGAGCATTGGAGACATGACAGGGAAGAGATGATATCATTATACGAGAGCAGTGAGGGAGATGACACTGATAGAATGCTAATAAATAATAAGGCACAGATCTATAAAACACAAGGAACACAGGGCATGGGGCTAGCGTCTCCCCAGCTGATCTCTTATAATGTGTGCACACCCCTGATTCCTGTTACACACACACTGTGCCTCTGTACCTGGGGAACCTGTGTGACACGAATCTAGGATGTCATTAGCCTTCTACGTGACCCAGACATTCTCCCTTCTAACCCTACATGGCTTGTTCCTCTGTATCTGCTGGAAAATAGGGTATGATGTATTGATATACAGTATAACTATACATTACTCTTATTTCTTCACTGTGTCTCTGTCATCACATGTCCTTCCTGCATGATTATGTGCCCGCTGCCTTTATATTGCCCCTCCCGTGTGCTCTCAGGGATATGTAGAAAGGATGGGCAGCATTCCTGGGGGAGATTGCTTGTTTCTCTGTAATTACGCTTGCCTCTTTCTGATGCCTCTATCTTGTGTTTTTCTCCTCCTTGCTTCTCTCTCGCTCCCGGCCTGTGGGCAGGGAAGGCCGCATGGTGGTGCTGTCCTTGGTGATGGGTCTCTCCGAGCAGGACGACTTTGCCAATATCCCTGACCTGCAAACAAATGGGTCTCAACAGAATCAGAATACTCAGGGAGACAAGAGGTAGGAGGGGGGAGCGCGGATGTGCCCTCCCGTGTGAAGTTGTACAATCGGAGTTCAACGTTTCGTGGTGTTGTGGACAAATGCCAATTTCACTCTTCTTTACAGTCACTGCTTTGCATACCGTATCACAATTAGGCACGGGTTCCATGCTTGCATGAGTATAGCTGTGCATGTCTAAGTGCATTACTGATATATAACGTGGCTGACTGCTTTACTAGTACCACTCACACATTCCTAGGTTCCTTACCGGGATTCGTCAGATCAATAAGAGTTCTCCATTAGATCATTATCATGCATATTGATAAATGTATGTAAATATGTACACAATTGGACTAGAACATGTATATATGTCATACAGATCAGATACAGAGGTGTCATACTGACCTTCATGTTTGTCAGGCCAAACAATTACTGGAGGCTCAATACAGAGCAATGGCCGGAGATCACGGAGACTTCACTATATATCACTTGAAAAAACACAGAAGTATGGTCAACGTTTCTGAGGAGTCCACACTTCTGTGCTATACTGTATATACATATCAATTGAATCAGGAAGCACTCTGGAGACTCTTTAGTGAAAAATCAGTGCATACACCAGTGTGATTCCCCGAAACGTTGATGCACTGATTTTACAATAAAGAGATTTTGCAAAAGGGATATTTCTAGTGTAGGATTTAACCCCCTCACGGAGGAAGGGCACCGGAGCAAGGTAGATCGGACAAACAAAGAGAGTGCCGGAGACATTGGTGTATATGTATATGTGTATATATATATATATATATATATATATTGTACAGTACAGGCACTACACTGACTTTACATAAAACAGTAAATAATGGACACAGACGGTCTCTTGAGGCAGCAACGTTTTGAGCTTTAATTGCAATCGCAATTAAAGCTCGAAACGTTGCTGCCTCAAGAGACCGTCTGTGTCCATTATTTACTGTTTTATGTAAAGTCAGTGTAGTGCCTGTACTGTACACTATATGATTTAGTGGAATTTTTCCACTATTGCTGCGCACCTTCGGCATAAGCTGTGATCGCAAGGACAACACCAGAGTGCCTATCCTTGGACTAGATAGATAGATAGATAGATAGATAGATAGATAGATAGATAGATGTGTGTGTGTGTGTATATATATATATATATATATATATATATATATATATCACTAATCCATGGCACTCCATATTCCTAGATTTCGGGTGCAACACGGTATGTGACCATATTGTTTAAAGTAAATCACAGGCGCTCTGCACTATAATAACTAACAATAATACACAGTGGGTTTTATTTCATGTATTGAGCATTGCATATTTAAGCCAGCAGACACCCTGGTAAGTGTGTGTGTATGTGTGTATATATATGTATATATATATATATAGGAACAGTAATTTGCGGCACTCAAAGGGTCTTTTTTCTTAAGATGTTACATTTTAAATATAAAGCAATAATCACATATAACTCATGGGTGGATGCCCCTTTCCTCAAAGGCCCATGATAATCAATTGTACCATCATGGGCCCTTGAAGAAAATGCCAGTGGCGGCATTAAAACGTCGGGGCATCCACCCATGATTTATATGTGATTATTGCTTTATACTTAAAATATAACATCGTAAGAAAAAAGACCCTTTGAGTGCCGCAAATTACTGTTCCTATATTCATCATCCTTGGAGGCACCTGTGCAAATACAATAGATATAGAGGAGTGCCGGATCATCATATATATATATATATATATATATATATATATATATATATATATATATATATATATATATATATATATATACAGACAATTCCCATATGGGACAAACAGCACTCAGCAGGCTTGAAGATAATGTTCATCAATCACAGCGTCCAGTTGTTTATTATATTAGCGATAGCCTGCCAACCTTTCTCAAGGCAGTCCCCAGTTCCCCGCATATTTACTTTGCTATCTACTTATTTGGATGTATTGCTGAACTTTTTGCTGCCTTGGGAAAGGTCCTCAGGGACCGAAACGTCCGCAGGCTATCGCTAACTTAATAAACCAGAAGCTTTGATTGATGAACATTATCTTCAAGCCTGGTGAGTGCTGTTTGTCCCATATGGGAATTGTCTGTATTTATATAGTACTGTGGGCATCTCTACACTGCTATTTATACGGCACTCCAGCGGTTAACTCTGATGAGGGTGAGAGTGCAGGGTTTCTTGTATGTATATGTGTGTGTGTGTGTGTGCGTGCCTAGTGACATTGGGCCAAATTCTCTAAGCTTCAAAAGTGATAAAATGGAGAGTGATAAACAGCCAGCCAATCAGCTCCTGTCTGACATTTTTCAAACACAGTCTGTGACATGTCAGACAGGAGCTGATTGGCTGGCTGTTTATCACTCTCCATTTTATCAATTTTGAAGCTTCGAGAATCTGGCCCTGTGTGTCTATGAAACACTGCCATCTGTTGCCTGCGAGTGAAACTAAATCTCTTTCTTCCTCACACATGCACAAAAAGAGAGGCCGTCACAAAGCAGCAGACTAGCTTTCGAAGCATTTACTTTGAACGGGCTTACTAGTATATATACTATTGTATTTGCAACACATTCATATGCTATAGGTGTACCTATGATGGGTGCAGGTTCAGCATTGCCCTCGGGCTCCTAGGTCCAGGGGCGTAACGATGGCACTGGAGCCCAAGTGGTGGCTTGAGTGAGCCATCGCCGTAGGGGCACATAGTCTCTGCAGATTCCATTTGTTCTGGCCATCTGTATAGAACTACTTAAAATGTCACTCCAAAAATGTCCACTACCTTGGAGGAGACAGATGCTAATATATATGCAAAGATATATTGCCCCAGGCAATGGGCATGTTACTCCATAGCAACTCAACTCCATTCGACTGTCGGCGAGCCCCTTTGCGAGTATCACACTAGGGGACAGATGCACTAAGCTTGAAAAGTTATAAAATGGAGAGTGATAAACCACCAGCCAATCAGCTCCTACCTGCCATGTCACAGGCTGTGTTTGAAATATGACAGGTAGGAGCTGATTGGCTGGTGGTTTATCACTCTCCATTTTATCACTTTTCATGGCTTAGTACATCTGGCCCTAAGTGAGGTGTTCACTTTGTTGAGGGAGAGGAGGGGCGGGCAGGGGAACACTGGGGGTTTTATGGTTGCCCCCATGAAAACCGCCGACCGGCACGCTAGGCTACGAGTGTCCGCAGCCTACGTGTATAAATCAGGCTCTATGTATAAGACCATCCTCTTGTTACACAGACTGACCCTCATAACTCCATTGCCAAGGCCAGGGCCGCCACTAGAACTGTTGAGGCCTGGGACTGACCTACAGTCTGGGCCCCCAGTGGCACAGCACTACACACATCCCCCCCCCCGCCTGCCAGCACCTCGCCTCCCCATTACCATTACTTACCATCATGCGGCATCACCCTCCAGCTCCAGTCTCCACCCATACCTCCCAACTTTTTTATTTGGGAGGTCGGGATGTTCGCGCGGAAATGAGGCGTGGCCTCGCGGGATGATGCGAACTACGGCCACGCCCCGTTTTCGCTGCTTGTCGGCGCTGAATAGTCGCTGTACGTTGGCAGGCTGGGGGCTCCCAACTGTCCCCCCCCACCGTGGGACAATAGCGGCCCCGGGCGGGATGCGGGAACGTCCCCGAATATCGGGACGTTCCCGCGGTAAGCGGGACAGTTGGGAGGTATGTCCACCGTCGGTCAGGTCCGGAGCGCACACTGCCGCCTGCAGAGCACCGAGCCCCTCTGTGTCCTAGGCTCGGCACTCTGCATGCTGCACTGTGCGTGCCTGGCTGGGGGGGGCGCCGGCGCTGGGAGGGGGAGGCTGCGTGCAGGTGCCGGGGGTGGGGTGGGGTTTGGCACCGCTGTGGGCAGCTGGGGGCCAGGCACAGCTGTACCCAGGGCACCCCCCTGTCCCCGGCCATGGCCAAGGCCAAGAAGCTAATACACAATTTGTTTTACATATGAAGGAACATAAACAAATGTCCAGAATATGGCAATTGTCCCAAACTGGCCAGAGGTGAGCAGGGAGATAAATGTTCCGGCACAGAGGTCCCGTCAGTGGGAGCTTTCTAGTTAAATCATTTCTGGATGAGAAGTGTGAAATGAAAAGCAGACATGTGGCTGGAAACACTTCTCCAAGTTAGTGGCGTGCTAATGAAGTGGTCCAATTTTCACTCTGAGGTTATTTTTATTCTCCCTGCTCCACGCTACATATATTAACACTGTGATGCTGTCATTGAAGCGCAGTCTGTCACACACAGATCCCAGATACAGAACGTAATCCGGATCCTGCACGAGTGACTGTGACGTCATTCAGTCTCCGTTCCCCAACGTGATGCGGGTGTTCCATCCCTGTCGCAGCATCAGTATATGATACTTGTTACTTACACTGGGAATACAGGACACAACATGAATGGAGAAGGTTTTCATTGACAATGTTATCACAGACACATACTGTACATGTGTGTGTGTGTGTGTGTACATATATGCAGTACTATTAAAGGACCCAAATGGTCACTAAAACTACACCAATGTATTCCCTTACCCACCATCATCACAATGCCAAAGCAATCACTTCTACAAATACCCGTTCTTCTAGGGAACGGGCCCATTGCAAAATGAACAACAGCCTATGAATGTATTTTCTAGGTTTGCAATCAGTAGCCTGAGCATGTAGAGAAAGGTTTTACCTCTATACTAAGCTCCCTGCCTTCAAAATAGACCCCTCTGGCTAGGAAGTGACAGTCTGTGTGATGAGCACACCGCAGCTTCCCATCTGCTCTCCTGACCTAGTACAAATCTTATGTTTCTTATACAGTAAAATAAAATGTACTCTGTATACCCCTTATCCGAAATTATCGGGACCACAAGCATTAATGGACACTAGACATATATATGGGATGCAGTTACAATCCCGGCAGTCGGAATCCCGGCATTCAAAATCCCTACGCCGTAATCTCGACCGCCGAAATCCCGACACTTTCTCCCTCTTTAGATGTCCACGACACCCATATAGGGAGAACAAATTAGTGTGCGTAGTGAGGCACCGGGCCAGTTGTGTGGCGAGCACAGCGAGCCCGCAAGGTGGGGTGATCCACGCCCCCCCTTTGTCGGGATTCGGGCGTCGGGATTTTAAATGCCGGGGTTCCGACCGCCGGGATTTTAAATGCCGGGGTTCGGACTGCCGGGATTTAGAACCACTCCGATATATATATATATAGATGATAATATGCAGCTCACTGGCAGCTGTTGGTTCCCTGGTGTATAAGAGGGTATATTTACATTCATTTTTTTCTATTTAAAAAAATAAATAAAAAATAGTGTCTAAAACACACATTTACTAACTGATGATTTTTTAAAATATTTTTCGTTTATCCAATTAGTTTATTTTGCACAATGCGAGGACGGGATCCTATCGGATGTGTGTTACAATAAACTCAGACAGTACAGATTTCTTATCTAATTATTGGGACTAAAAAACTAATAATTGATAAATGTGTGGAACCATACACCCTCCACTTATAAAGGATAAATGGTTTTATATTTGTTTGTTTGTTTGTTTTTTACATAGAAAGCTATAAAATGTATAAAAAGTATTAGGTGACACTATAATGCCATTGGTCTTCTGGGAAGGGTTCTGATAACCTTATGGCTTAGTCCACCCCTGGCAGTACTCGTACCCACTGGCGCCAAGGGGGAAGGAAGGTGCCAGATTCTCTGCCACCTCCCCCTTACCTGCCCGCAGCAGCTCTTCTCAGCCCAGCACACACTGCTGTGTGCTGAGCTGCAGTATGGCCAGGGAGGCTGGTAGTAAGTGTTAGTAACAGGCTCCCCTGCCTGTGTTGTGTAATCGATCACGCAGATAGCGCCCAGCCCTCGCATTTGCTTCTGTCTGATGAGTACTAAGTGACCACGCCTCCCATAATTAGGCCACTCCCCCAAAAAGTACCTTGGCTGGCTCTCTACCTCCCTGCTCACACCCCCTCTGCCCAAGTAGACATTCTCGGGCTTTGCATGTAGAAGCTATTGCCGATGGATTAGCGATGCTTTCTGCTATACAGTATTAGCGGTACCATTTTAAAAATAGGGAACTATCCATTTTCATTGTAAAAAGGGCTTTGTTGAGCATGATAAATATGCGGCTAGGTCTCTTACTGCAGACGTCAACATACAGTATGCAGATAATACTCTGTATAATCAGGATATCTATTACAGCTGGCATCGTCTATCTCACCACTAGTCTCCCAGCGATTCTCAGCCGGTGCTTCCCAGATACTACATGCTGCTTCTGTTTGCCTGGAACCTGTCCGTTCACAATGAGTTAACTTGTAGTTGCAGCTCTGCTGCTAATTGCTTATTAATGTGCATGGCTGACCAAACCGGCTTGTAATCCTGGGAGATCTTCTGCTTGAAGCATTACGGGATTATGCTAATGCTGTAGCCCCGTTACTCCAATCTCGTGCGTGATTGAGGGATTTATTGCATGGGATCCACATACATTCCTATAGGTGTTTTGTATTTACCCGTGTAGAGATCCTGCTGTGACGTTTGGCCTGTTCGGTGCTCAGGGTTTCTGTGTCTGTACTAGATTATATCACACAGAGTAATGTTTTCCTGGAAGCAGCATGAAACATGTTTTCCCAGAGCACTAAGGGCCTTATTTATCATTGATGATATTATGGGGGGGATGGAAAGCACTACTAAAACCCAGCCGCGCCGATACCGCCAGGCAGGGTATCGCCACCTATGGGCTTCTTTTTGATCCCTCCGCCGCAATCCCACCGCCTCGCCAACCCCCCTCCTGGCTTACCTTCCTGCAGGTCCTCCTGGACCCCGGAAGGTAAACCACTCCTCCGGCTGCAGGGGGGAGGAGGAAGCGCAGGAGACAGCCTTGCTGAGCTGTCCCGCCGGCGTGAGGGGAGCAATAGGCGGCTGAGAGGTGACAGAGACCCCCCACACACCACAGTACAGCTATCGCGAGGGGCCTCCGTCACCACACCGCATATGTTATTACATATGTGCTGGCAGCCGGGCAGAGAAGAGCGGTGATGTATATTAATACGTCCCGCCCATAGTATGGAGAGCTTACTACGTCTTTCTCTGACGTGCATGGTGTCATAAGGCGGAACAAGTGCATTATAATTATAGGAAGAAGGGCCTGGCAGATACATGGAGACTGCCATGCAGGAATCTAAAGATCCCGCTCAGTCTGTAGAGCCACTATCGGGATAAAACTAAGGATTCTATTGAAAGTTGGTGTTAAGTAATGGGTTCAATATCTGAAAAGATAAATGTCCAGGACACAGTTTCCTTGGCATATAATGGGGTCAGCGGAATCCTGCGCTACTATACTTAGCATAGTCTATGGTGTCTCCTACATTCAGTCTTTGGCAAATAATTGGGCTATCACTCACCACAAGGATAAATCTAAGGGGGCTACTTATCAAACTAATCAGTTCCTTATTATTATTACTGGATTCTTTATATAGCGCCATAAGGGTTGTGCAGCACCTAGCAAAGTACAAAAGCAAATGAGCAAAACAACAAAGCAGTCTCTTACAGTATGCCCAGTTCACACTGAACAATGGCTTTGGCGATTTGAATGACAGAATCGAAAGTCTATATGCACATAGTCGCTGACCATGTGACTCAGTGACATCATCTGTCATCTGCATAGTCGCTCAACAGCCCTAGCGCTAGTAGCAGAGCCAATGGTGAACCACTTTAAAATAAGAACATTAACATCGTTTAACATTCAATGTAGACCTAAAAAATAAATGACAATTAATTTAAACATTTAAACCAGACTGAATTGCAAAAATAAAAATTGGACCGCAAAGGGTTAAAGTGTAAAAGAATCCTTTATTCCCGCACATAATACCGACACAAAAATAGATGACAATAATATCCTCACAATGGTTATACTCTACATTTTACATGATTGCAGAGAAAGGTAATATACTGAAGAGAAGGACGACGACGTCCTAATGAATATAATCACAATTGCATTTAGACTGTATTTCCAAATGGATTGAATTTGACATCATGTATTAGAAAGTCTATTGATTGCATTAGAAATTCTACTGATTGCATTAGAAAGGCTGTAGAATGTTTTCTTGTAAAGGACAGGCACACAATATACATACATATATAGATTTACAAAAGATCTCTGGATAAGCTTTAGTCAGAGAAACACGCCATCATTGCTATAGGTTCCCCATTGTGCCCCATCCCACTTTTTTTTTTAAATGGAGTCATTTTTATTGATTTTTTTAAAGTAACAATAGGCCAAAAAACGCAGACACGTCAAGAGAGTAATTGGCATACATCAAACTTGTGATACAGTACAGCATGAGTAATTAACAATATCAGGAGCGTAGTATTAAGTACACCTGTGGAGAGGGTTATGAAAATGAAGATACCCAGAGGCGTCATTCGGGTAGGTGGTAAGTATAAAGAACAGGAGCACATAGTAACCGACGTACAGTATATGTATACTGTATTGACACGAATAACTATCAAAGCATTCATATACCATGCAGAATATAGTATCAAAATAAAATACTGGCACTGACGTGTCAAACATAAAATTAAACCCAAAGCAAATCTAACTCAAAACCCCCCACCCTGTATAACCTACCCCCAACCTAGGCATACCTGGAGCCCCTGAAACAACAACCCCTATCCCACTAACTATACGAAAATACTAATTACCCTCACCTGTCCAATAAACTTTAGGAGGCAGTAAACTAGTGGTCTTTAGCCAAAACTAATCCAAAACTGTCCCACCCACAGGATATAAGCAACTCTGATTTTAGCTAACCTTACCAAAAAAATCTAAGTTACCCCTCCTTGGGGTAACTCCTACATGAAAACTCCTACGCTGCATATGTGTGTATGCTCAGAGGCGTGGCTTGGATTCAGGTACACAGTATTATAGAGCAGTGACTGGCATCTGGCTATTGAGATACATCTTATGAGTGCATTGTGGGCGTGTCACTGAAGTGGTTGTGTACACAGAGCTTAATCGTTCGCAATGGAGACTAAACTTCTTCACCTACTATAGGGCTTTGCATGTTTCCAGGGTGCACCCAATGGTGGCGTCTTAAGATGCCGTAAAACGGCATTACAGCATCTGAAGAAACTTGCACGTAAGTGGCGGCTCTTACCTTGGTGTAGGACAGTGGCTGTCTCGATGCTGGGTCACACCCCCCCCCCCCCCCTCCGGTGCCGCTGCTGCTGGTCCCCGCAGGTCCCAGCTGCCACCTGCCTGTCACGATCACCATCCCGGGAATGGCGCATGAGCAGTAGCCTCTTCGGTACTGCGCATGCGATGGCTCCAGCCTCTATGGGGCAGCTTCGGGAGCAGACCCGTAGAATCGTATTGACGGTCCTGCGTCCGGTACATGCACAGTATCGGCCTTGGTACTGCTCATCCCCAGACGGAGGGAACACCTCCAAATGGGACAGGCTTGGGTGACTATTAGGTCGGACTTCCAATAGTCACAGTGAAGCCAGTGCAGTCTCACAGACTGCATCTGACTTCTCACAGTGGCGGATTTACCAGGGTACCATGGTAAAAACCTCCATTGTTGCACATACAGATCTGTGCTTGAACACCAGGGAAAGAGCTGGTACTGGCCTTAGCATATAGCAACAGGCACGACCATGACAAGCGACACTAAAATAGGTGCAGCAGCAGCGTATAACTCAGCATAAGCCCAATAATTCAGATAATTGCCAGGTTACCACCAGCCATTAGATGAATGTATATTTACAAAGACTCTTCTCGCTTATATTTATTCAGTGCCCATATTTGCACAAATCTCATTTGCTTTATTATAATAATGGAAAAAAGCTTTGCTCATCCCCAATGCCACCATGCCCTGGGCTTTCAATGTGCTGATGCTTAATATCTGCCATAGTAAGGAGAGGGTTACTGTTCCAATTGGCTGACTTTGGTCGGACATATGCAGAGCACTATTGGAAGGCTGCCGGCTATGGTTCACTCAACCCACATGCCTAAATGCGTGCGCAGTTCTCGAGACAGTGATTAGCATAAAGTGAAATGCTGATTAAGACCTCAGATAATCTGACAAGCCCACTCCAGTCCGTGTAGTATCTTTAATTGCTGCCTGATAAATGCGCCCATATAACCCCAGTCTGTAGTGTGTCTGCAGACATGTACTGACAACTGCAGTCTCTCTACATTGCCACCTATGTATAGACCAAACAGATAAGGAGGCTACACTTGTTTAACTAGAACCCAAGCTAAAAAGTCCAAGCATTGCTGAGTATGCCATTGCAAAATTAAAATATGACCGATATTCAGTATTTAGTAAGGTGTATTGTCACAAAAACAAATTTTGCAGCTTTTCAAGTCATTGAGTATTCTGCAGGAGACTCCCTGAAATAGCAGCAATCTCCCTCTCTCCCTCATTAGTCTAGCAATCTCCCTCATTTCACCTAGCCCACATTACACTGTTACATTTTTGGGGAAAAAAGGAATGAGAGAACTAGACACGCCCTTTAGGAGGAGCATGACACGCCCCCTCAATGGGGCTCTGTGCAAAATTCTACTACCGACTATAATATCCCTGTAACTAGTTTTCAAAAGTAGCCAAGTTTGATTGAAACACAGCCGCACATCCCCCCCCCCCCCCCACCGATTTCCCCCGCACACGTGCAAATGGATGTTTAGCAGAAACATCCATTCAAATCTTGCATGTGGGGAGGAAATCATTCGATGGTCGCTGACCATCGAATGATTTCTACAGCGCTCACAGAAGTAAGACACCTCTCCGAGCGCCCTGTGCGGGAAACTGGCGGGCAGGTGACATCCGCTGATGTTAGCTACCTCCTCCCTGCATCATTGGGAAATTACCATGGGAACGACCAGCATTTTTATGCAAACGCCCAAACCCCCGACTGCACTGCTAGGTGTAATCGCGATAGCGCACCAAGCAGCTGCACATGCACAGTCGCGAAACATCGCTCCCCTACAAAGGACTATAATAAGGTCCCAAGTCTGGTTTCATTTGTACATTCAGACATGCAGAGTTCCTACACACTGAGCTTATCTCATCCTACAGTAGAATATTTCTGTCTCACTGCAGACTAATTCACTTAACCTGGGTCCTGTGAAAATGTTTTGTTATTTTGTACACTTTATACCAGACGACTGCTTTGCTTACAAGCCTAGAAGTACTGGGCATTGGCAACGCAGAGAAAGCCGCAAGCTTTTTTGTATAGACGGCCCGATAGAATTTAGCAGCAGCCGCTCTGCACCTGGGAGACAATGTGAACATGTTCGTCAGCAGAAATCCACTGAGGTAAACTCCACACAAGCTCTTTGTCCAATTGTAGCTGGGCCCAGGAGGCTTGTCTGCGACAGCGGGATCCAGCGGCCAATGTACAACATTTGTTAGATAACAATAGTTTATTTCTAGAAATGAACAGTGCGTGCATTCACTTGCTAATTTGTGTTTAACCAGTGTCTAATGGTCATATTGAACATAAATGGATTTGCTGTATGCACAGATACATCCACAGCAAACACTGCAACATGGGATATAGGCCACCTGACTCAAGCCCTGTTCCTGACATTTTAATCAGTGAACACATTTGGCATATGCCTAGAATGCTCACAGGACTTCACGGTATTAAATGGCCCTTTCGGAAAGTGCAAAGTAACGCTGCAAACCTGAGGCAGAACTACCATTGGTGCAGCAGGTGCTGTGTACCGGGGCCCCTAAATACTAAGGAGCCCACTGCTGCCCCTGTCACCCTCTTTCTGTCATCCACTGTTTTTCTCTGTCACAGTCTGCCTTCCCCTGCCTCTCCCTGTCACACTCTGCCTCTCCCTTTCACTTACTGCCGTGTTGCATATTGTGAACTTGGGTTGGGGTGGAGGAGGGGGGCCCAAATTATAGTTTTTCACCTTGACCCATAAGCCACAATTACCGCTACTGCTGCAAACCACAGTTTTAATTTTTTGCAATGGGGACTGCAATCTGGGCTATTTGCAAAGCTCCAAAAAGCTTAGCTCTTCAATGCATAACACCAATAGCCATGGGCACAGCTATAGTGGATGCAGGTTAATTGGGTGCCTTTAATTAAGACACCACAAAGTTCATAAATGTAACAGGATACTTCTATGGGGCATAAAGTGAATAAGAACACCTCTATGGGGCATACATTGAACATGAGCACCTCTATGGGGCATAAAATGAACAGGGGCACTACTACAGTATAGTGCATTCAAAGAACAAGAGCATTATGGGGCATAAAATGAACAAGGGCGTCATTATGGGGTATAAAATGAACAAGGGCACTACTATGGAATATAAAATGAACAAGGGCACTACTATCGGACATAAAATGAACATACTCACCACTATGGGGCATAAAATGAACAAGGGCACCACTGTGAGACATAAAATGGACAAGGGCACTTCTATGGAATATAAAATGAACAAGGGCACTACTATGGGACACAAAATGAACAAAGGCACTACTATGGAATATAAAATGAACAAGGGCACTATTTTGGGACATAAAATGAACAACTCTGGGTCATAAAAAAATATATATTTTAAATACAGTATTTGTTTATTGAAAGGAGCAAGAGATGAACATTACAAACATCAGTCTTTCAGTTCAATTCCCACCCAGAAAATTATAATGCAGTGAGGTTGGCTAACTATAATACAATCAATAAAATGAAACATCAATATAAAAGGTATCAGCTAAATTATTATCCATAATATGATTATAAAGTATAGTAGCTGTAAAGATCTGTATGACAGAACTAGACGTAATACTTACCATATAGCTCACGTATGTCGGGTGTCAGAACAAGCAATTTGTTACCAACGTCTCCAGCAGGAAAGGATCCCATTAAGGGTTTTTTGATAAATTAGTACTAAAATATAAGAAAGGATAGATTTATTGTCTCACCACTGCCACCAAAGACAAGTATTTGGACCCCTTTGTCTTAAAAACCCCAAACTCAGAGTTACAACACGGACTCTGGGATACAACATGGCTTGGAATTAAAATGTATTTATTTGGAAGTTGTTAGCACTCGGAGCAAAACAAAACAAATTATGCTATTTTGATGAGAAGCAGGAAAATTAACCCTAGTGCAATCTGTTGTCTGCTGAAATGCCATGCCTATTAAATATTAATCTACCCAATTAAAGTTTCTCAATTATTTTCTAAATAAATACAGCTGCTATGATGTCCCGTAATTGGCTCGATTAATAGTAAACAAAAGCTTCATCATGGAAACCATAGCAAAAACTACCACTTTTATACTATATTTTCTTATAAAGAAATCATGGTACAGGTTGAGTATCCGTGTGTATTTCTTGTGTTTGATGTGTTTGTACAACATGAATGCAAGATACCTCAAGATACATCACGGAAATATAAAAAGATTCCGAAATACGGAATAATCCGTTATCCAAAATTCTTCTGGTCCTGAGCAGTTTGGATAACGGATACTCAACCAGTACAATATAACCGTATTGGCTGCACTTCGGGAGAGTTTGGGCCTTATTCTGGTTACATCGCTCCCCTGGTGCTCGTGAGCGGGTCGTCACAGGAGCTGGGGGAAGGCGGAGTTTCATCCACAGGCAAAGCTGTGAAACGCACAGGTTTACGTGTGGACCAGAGAAAGGTCCTTTGTCGCCAACATTCCTTTATCCATATTCCAGCATCCATGCCAGTAGGACACTATGGGCCAAATGTAATAGGGCGAGAGTTTTAGAAACTGAGATATTTTGGGAGAGTTTTCTAAAAAAAATTAAAGCGGCAATCATTTACATGGCAAACTCATCCTGGTTTTGCAGTGTAAATGATTGCCGCTTTTAAAAAATAGGAAAACTCTCCCAAAATCTCTCACTTTCTGAACCTCTCACCCTATAACATTTGGCCCCATAACCCACAGAGAGAGCTATAGCATATCTTCCTTATTATTGATATAAGGAGCTAGCCATGGAATAATATCCTGGTCACTTTAAACTAGTGCACTTTACGCTGGGATTAGCAATAAGAAAAGCAGTGTTGCAAAAGTAAACCCATGGCATCATATATCAAGTTGGAAAATACATACCAACAGTGTATTGTCTCATGAGTCGAAGTCTGAACTCTCCAGCCTCAAACTGTGGCTGCCATGTTGTGTGGAGCCTGTGGAACATCCCATATCTGTGCTATGAAGTAAAGGTGATTGGAACATTACACCAATTTCGCTCCTCCTATCCTGCCTACCCTACCCCTCCATCCGTTCCTACTTATCCTATTGTTTTTCGTTCGTCCACCCACCTCCTTTTAGTCTGTTAACTCTTATGAGTAGGGCCCTCCTTCCTCACGTACTCACCCTACCTCTTTACCTCACCAGCGCTCCTTCCTTGTTCTTCCCTTTCTCCACTTCATCTTCGTCTCCTCAACAATTTCGACACCTACTTCAGAACTGATTCATTACAATCCTCCTGTTCCAGATGGATCCAGTTCATCTGTTGGTTCCAGCCTACTCCTGCCTACACCCGGTTCCAGTCCTGTCCAAAGACTTTAATATCCTTGTTATAGACTCTTACTGTTTTCACCTAATTATTATCTACCTTTCTAGTACTTATAGCCACCCGTTTGGGTCCTCTACTCCACCTCACTACCTGAGGTTCTTCTATTGATGTGGGTTAAACATATTAGGAATCCTTATTTCCTTTACAAGCCAGCTCCTGGGGTTGAATCACAAATAACTTAAGTTCAATCCTCAGGTGTGACAGTCTGTTGCCCACATAACTATTGATACTTAAACCCTATACCTAAACCATACCTCCCAACTGTCCCGCTGTCTGCAGGAACATCCCGTTGTTTTTTGGGAACGTTCTCACATCCTGCCCAGGGCCGGCAGTGTCCCGCAGCGCGCGCAGGGCGGGGGGGGGGGGCAGTTGGAAGTCACACGTGAATAGATGCTGAGCATCTATTCGTGCCCCCATAGCTGTAAAAGCAGGGCGTGGCCTCGTGTGAACGTCGCAAGTATAGGCCGCGCCCTCTTTCTGCTGGGCCACGTTCCCAAAATTTCTCGTCAAGGTTGAGAGGTATGCCTTAACTGCCTAGTAACAGGGCTTTCAACAAAAACACAAGATCCTTATATGTCCTCAAGCTTAGCCAGCTGTCGCCTACTCCAAACACCAGAATGCCTGTGACTGCTTTGGGACACGTGGTGCCACAGTAGCTGCAAGAGAAGAAAATAGAGTCACTTTCAGGATTAAAATATCTCCACTTTTATTAAACCAACATTGTACTTTCTGAATAGTCCAACAAGAGGCTTTATCCACCACATAGTACCATTGGAAAACTATGAATACAGATGGAACCATACACATGTCTAGTGCCCGTGCGCTGAAATGACTCGCCACTCGCCGGAACAGGGAGATGCAAGCGTCTTACATGCTCACGCGTCCATTTCTGAGAATGGGGCGCACGAGCGTCTCACACACACATGTGCCTCATTTGCGCCATGGCGCACCAAGAGCCGCTCAGATGAGAGAGTCTCCTTCGGCAGTCCAATAGTAAGCTTCATCCACCACATAGTACAAGTGGAAGACTGGATAGTCCAATAGGAAGCTTCATCCACCACATAGTACAATTGGAAGACTGGATAGTCCAATAGGAAGCTTCATCCACCACATAGTACAATTGGAAGACTGGATAGTCCAATAGGAAGCTTCATCCACCACATAGTACAATTGGAAGACTTTCTGAATAGTCCAATGGGAAGTTTTATCCACCACATAGTACAATTGGAAGACTGGATAGTCCAATAGGAATCTTCATCCACCACATAGTACAATTGGAAGACTTTCTAATTTGTCCAATAGGAATCTTCATCTGCCACATAGTACAATTGGAAGTAACATACATGTACTTAAAGATGGTTTTCTTCCCAAAATGTAATGACTCTTACTGCAAGTGATACTAAAATGTAATTTATGAATGTTCCTACACCTGACACGTACAGTCACTGTAATGCACTATTACATTGTATTGAACATGTTATTTTTGTTTCACGTGTAACTTTTTGCACATAAAATATTATGTTTGTGTAAGTAAAATTTAACAGGGGTGTCCACTTATGGATATGCCCCCATTTTTGTTTAGAGACACCAACTGGAGCCTTTGCAGCTGCACGCAACTGGGCACAGGGTCTTATTGGCCCATAGGTTTCCAGGGGAAACTCCCAGAGCCAAATTTACTAAGCTTGAAGAGTGATAAAGTGGAGATTGATAAAGTGCCAGCCAATCAGCTCCTAACTGCCATGTCAGAGGCTGTTTTTGAAAAAAAAGACAGGGGCTGATTGGTTGGTGGTTTATCGCTCTCCATTTTGTCACTTTTCAAGGATAAGTGCATCTCGCCCAAGTGAGTACCACGGCCTGAGGGTCCAACCCTTCCTCTATGGATTAGTATTCAGGCTATGTATCATACATACAGTATATATTATATTGCAGTACACAGGACTATGTTGTACTGTGGACAGTATTTACATACTGTATTTATCAATGACAGGCTCAGACTGGCCTGGTGGGGAACCGGGGATTCACCCGCTAGGATCCAGGGATTTATGACCTTGCCCACTTTTTAGGGGGCAGGCCTGTCGCAAACCTTCAGTAAGTGTTAATGCAGACCTGCTAACTGACTGCAATAGCCAATAGTCAATAGCTGATGGCGGTGGCTGCTCCTTTCCCAGAGAAGCCGCGTGGGTGAGCGGGTGGACATCATGTTGTGTCGTGATGTCCCGTTATGACAGCAAATGCTGGTCCTGTCCGCACTATCCCTCAGTGAACCCTTAATGTCCCAGTCCGACACTGATCAAGGGGCCCAGACCATGCACTCTCTAATGATTAGCCAAGTCTCTGTGTCGGCTGGGTGGACTTCTTCTGGAGACCGACCACACTGTTAATAATGGGCCCCTACGACTGCATTCCCCCTTCATAGCCAAGTCCAACACTGCCTGCATACACATTCACAGCTTTTACCTCAGTAAAAGCAGCTGCTTTCAGTCAGTCACTTGTGAATGAATCCTCAAGGCCCATACACACTGGGCAACTTTGAGCTGAAAGCCGCCCATTGTGTATGGCCCGGCGATGAGTGGTGAGCGCTGCTGCGCGCTCCCGCATAATTGCTGGGAAAGCCGTTCATCTGCTGGTAATACCTTGAGGACGGCTTTGCATAGCACTGCGCTATGCAAAGCCGTCCGACCCCTGCTGACGGTGCCAGGTAGGGGGAAAGCTGCTCAGTGTGTATGCAGTACGGTGCCAGGTAGGGGGAAAGCTGCTCAGTGTGTATGCAGCGATCATCGCTGTCCATACACGCTGGGCATAATCACAGATCATTTGCAGGTGGCATGCATTGCGTACATGACACATGCAGTTTACTGATAATGGATCAATTCTGAACACATCTGAACATCACATGTGAACCAGGCCAAATGTCTCTTGGTTTTGGGACAGTAATATAATGGAATCGCGTATATCGCTATTCCTGATTTATGCCATCCGCAAGAGTAAAAGCTCCACAACGGCATTTTTTTTATGTTCTGTTATTGTATTAGATGGTTGACCAGTTGTATGTAAATTGACATCTGTGCTGTGATACATATACAATATGATGCAACATTACATTGTCCTACATCTTGTGCAGCATATCATACACAGTCAGTGACATCACAGGAACTACACACTAGGCTGTACAGTACAGCAAGCACTGAGGTGTGAATTCAGCATGTATACAGCACAGAAAGCAGAGACGCTTATATACGTAATGTACACAGGTAGACATGCACAGCTATGTACGTGGAGCAGGCAAAGCTGTTAAGCTGCAGTTAAGCAAATTGTTTTTTAATTGAGGTGACTTGCTAGGAGGCGGCGAGTGTATGTTGCGAGAGGGTCTTATCTCCGCGACAAAGCCGGTCGAACGCTTCAAGGCTGGAATGTTCTGTGCATCCGATTGTGCAGTGAGGTCTTTATTAGTGTATGTGTGTCACGTGCCCGAGCCTCCGTTCTGTGTCTCATCCCGACATCCCTCACACTAAATTCTCCCACTGCTCTGTAGATGACACTCTATAATTGGAATTTTGCTGTGTTTCTTTGCTTTGTTTTCTTACAATTCCAACAGCTTGCAAATGCTAATTTATAATTCATAACCGCACAGAAGCCAGTCCGTCCCTTAAATCTAAATGTACTCCCAAAACACCGCTGCACCCCTGATAACGCACACACTGGCCTAGTTTGCGGATCTGCAGTGTAAATTTACCACCTCACAGGGAAGTCTCACACAGGGGGAGATTCTCTAAGCTAAAAATGCGGTAAAACCCAGTTATCGAGGTTTTTACCGCATTTTGGGATGCTGTAAGCGTCCCCCGCCCGGTTACCGCGGCGGGGGGCATCGCCAGAAAAATCTGGCGATGCCCCATAGAAGCCAATGGGCTTCTATCGCAACCCTCCGCCGCCCCGCGCCGACCCCCCACCGCCCCGCATCACCCCCTCACCTGTGTCCGGGCAGCACAGCGTAGTGCTGCCTGGACCTGTGACCTCCTCCCTGCACTGATCCTCTTCCGGGTGCAGGGAGGAGGAGAGCCCGGCGCAGCAGCAGCAGCGCCAGGTGTGTGAGGGAGGGGGGAGCCGCCGGGACCTGCTGGGACCTGGCGACTCTCACCGCAAAGGACAGCTCTTAATGCAAGAGCAGTCCTTTGCCTTAATTATCGCATATGTTACAGCATATGCGATAATTAAGTATGCGATGGGCGGCGAAGGGGGGCGGAGATTCTTAGAGAATCTCCCCCACAGACATTATTCCCTCGTCAGGAATATCTGTAGCAGGGTATGGAGCATTGTATCGACATGAACTAGGTTGACAAGCATTGTGCCGACACCACTAGGTCGAAATGCAGAAATGTCGACGTGACTAAAGGTCGACATGGGTTAGGTTGACAGGGTCATTAGGTAGACACAAGCATTAGGTCGCCATGGGAAAGGTCAACAGTAAAAAAGGTTGACATGGGGTTTTTCACTTTTTTTGTCCCGAATGTCGACACAGTCGACATGGACCCAAACGTAGCACCACATCTGCTCGCTGCCCTCGCCATGCTTAGGCCCCCATGCCCTAGTGCAGGCATGTCCAACTATGGCCCTCCAGCTGTTGTGAAACTACAAGTCCCATCATGCCTTGCCACAGCTTTGCTATTAGGGAATGCTAAAACTATGGCAAGGCATGCTGGGATGTGTAGTTTCACAGCAGCTGGAGGGCCACAGATTGTAGATGCCTGCTCTAGTGGATGTTAGGGCATGAAACACCGCCTGTCGATACATGTCGGCTCAAAAAGAAAAAGAAAAAACACCCCATGTCGACCTCTTGACTGTCAACCTTCCCCATGTTGACCTAATGACCGTGTCGACCTTCAGTCATGTCGACCTACAGTCATGTTGACCTTCATGCATGTCGACCTAGTGGTGTGGAGTCGGCCTAATGCTTGTAGACCTAGTGACCGCATCCCCTGTAGCATTGGTCCAGACAAATCATCCAAGAGAATGTTGAAATCATGTTATTTTATGGAAATTGTCAAGCAATGTGTTTTACGACCAAGTTAGGGCTTTATATAGCTGTCTAGCTGTCTTCTGAACATATATCCTTCATATTAAACATGTCTTTTGTTTTGCAGCCTTGAATGTTGCTTCCTCAATGTTAACATGTATGTCTGCTACTCTCTCCCTGTCTGCTCTCTACCTCACCGGTGTCACGCCGGTCATTGTGTTCACTAACTTTAACCTCTTTCACACACAGCTGTCTTTGCATATCCCCACCCCCAAAAAACCTCTCACCTCTGTAATACCCCCTCCCTCCCCAACTCTTCTCCATTCGCTTACATTTTTAACAGGGCAGAGATCCTTTTAGCCGTTGGCTTTGTGACTCACCAGTGCTGAATCCGAACTTTTGTTGTGTAACCCCTTTGCTCTTTCTCTTGTTATGTATTCACTGTATAAGCTGTTCTGCGTTCTTCTCTTAATGTGCTTCTGCTCTGCATGCAGGGTCTGCCGCTTCTGTCCTTTATTAATAATGGTGTCTCTGCTGGCCTCCTGCTCGTCACCAGTGTCTAACCTCTGCTTCCTCACCTCACTCTTCCCCACAGGGGGCCTTTGGAACCCAAGAGACTTTTTCAAAGTACTGCCCAAAACCATGCAATTTGTCTTACAAAGGTGGATGGTTTTCTTACCTTGCATAAATATGTATAGAAATACATATCTATGCCCTGCAGCCCTTAATGGCATTAAGGGCTATACAGCCGTTTACTGTATCTGTCTAATGTACCCTGGGAGCTACAGTTTGAGAGCTATTGAAAAACCAGTAATTGGTCACATCTAGCTTACACAACCATTCTAGTTACATACATCAGATTACCTATGTACGATGCCAGCCAGTTGTCCAATACATCATTGTAGTTATTTGCTTGTTTGTAGCTGGCTAAGGGGGTTATTCAGGCCTGATCTCCGGGCTGTTCATTTGTGCACGCCTGCAAATCAATGTGCAAGGCTTGCGTAAAGCTTTGCACAAATATTGCAGCGCTGCGATCAGCAGCAAATCCATTTACAAGCCGCTAACCATCAAATGATTTCCCCAGTGTCTACTGTCTGTGCGTAGCCCCAGGGCAGCCGAGAGGAATGCCGGGCCCCGGTAAAATTTTTGGGGGTGGTCCAAGTGTGGGAGGTGTGGACACCTCTCGCACTTAGGCCACACCCCCAAAATGTTTAGAGGAGGGTGAAATAAAACTCTTAAAACTGTAATCTCAGCAGCAGCACACACCTACAGCATGTGCTGTGCTGACAGCAGGCTCAGCATGAGCTCACACGCTGTCAGTGAGACACTCATGCTGAGCCTCCTGTCAGCACAGCACATGCTGTAGAAGTGTGTGCTGCTGTTGCTACCCGGGAGGGACGGAGGGGGAAGGGAGAGGTCGGACCAGGGTCCCTGCGGGGCCCCTCCAGCAAGCCTGGGCCCGGGTAATTAGTACCCCTCCCTCTCGGCTGCCCTGCGTAGCCCAGGACTTACTCGGTAGCTGCAATAGAAACAGGCAGATCGGGGCCGTAGCGGACGCCAACCACCCCCAAACGCGGGCTTCCTGTTAATCAACTTGCCTACGGCCAGCTATTAAAAAAAAGTAGCAGGACCTTATTGCAGGAAGGCCGCACACATGCGTGCTACGATCTGTTTGCATGCGCAGTTGGTTCGTTTATCACCCGGCCTGAGAATTCGCAGCTGTGTGATCAAATCTGAATAACCCCCTAAATTACAGTACTACAGTCTCTTGTACGCACATTAGGTAAAGGGGATCAATTCATCCAGTTATACAGCTGTAGATAAATAATGGTTAAATATATTTATTTATTATTTGCAACGTCATGTAGATAATTCTGTGTATAGGGACTTATTTTGTAAAATATCCCCACAATCTATAGTTCTTTAGTGCCACATAACGTGGGGATAAGAAGTTATATTTATTGGCTATTTATCAAAAGTCAAGTGCTGTAACAGTGGCTCTGATGAGAGCACAGTCACTGGAGAATAAACAGTGAAGTGACATTCTAGCTTAGGACCTTATTCTAGTCCCCACGCTCCCCCCGATGGTGAGCCACTGCGCCTATCGCACATACCGTTATGCGCACGTGCAGCCAATTGGTGGGAGTGGGCGCGGTGAACTGCTTGTTTGCAGTCCGGTTCGCACCTAGCAGTGTGGGCGGGGGGGGCGGTGAGAAGGGACGCGCACACGGGAGCACCCAGAATTTCACGGGCATTCCCATGCTTTGCAAGCGCTCGCAGACCTAAGACACCACAGAGGTGTCTTAGGTCTGCGAGCGCTTGCAAAATCATTCGATGGTCAGCGACTATTTTGTCCCCGCAAAACATCCATTCGCATGTGTGCGGGGATATTTGCCGTCTGAGGGGTGGGAGCGGCCGGTAGTGCAGGCAGCGTTTCAATGACACGCAAAGCTGCCAGACAGAATAACCTCCTTAGTTCAGTGTTCCGATTGGTCCATGCATGTGCGGGATCATAGACTGCGAGGATGGATCTATAAAATTCAACTGTAGCCTAGCTTGTAGGTTCTTAGCAAATGACCCATTGTAGCAGTCCCCATAGAGAGGGGAAGCCACCTTCTCAGTGGTTTTCTTATGATAAATAGCCATGATACTTTAATAATGCATTCATTCTCTCTAGATTGACTGCAACCGCACGTTAATATAAGGCTGCAAAGCAGCACAGTAGTATGTAGCGTAAAAGGTCTTCTTTATTCGGTCCACAATGGTATCCAAAATAAATAAATAATGGTATAAATCCAGTGTGTCACAAATAATTAAAATAGATGCTGAAAGTAATTTTATGCATTCAAAATAAATCAGGGAATGGCTGCAGGTTTGTTTGCATAGAGCCGGTAATTAGGTGTCATCCTGCAATTCTGATCTGTGTGTGTGACCTACTGTATCGCACAGCTGAGTCCGCTGCCTGACCTGCCGCAGCAGCACAGACCCACGCTGAGGTACAGTATGGGAGAGTATAGAGTTAGCCAGCACACAGGGCCAAGGATCGCCAGCACAGCTATGTCTACAATAGCAGAGAAGCCTCTAGGGTTTGTTATATCGGTACAGCCCTAATGGCCAGTCACGTGTGCATTATTGCCTGGGATGATTTAACAAATCTCGACGGATGGAAAAAAGGAATAAAATGTCCTCAATTTCCATGTACTTGCTGAGAATTATTAGCATGCGAGCCGTCGTTCTGTTTTAAACGTATTCTATGTAAAGCATATGGGGCCTGATTCAGGTTTAATCAGTTGGGGCTAAATTAAGTACCATTTCCGAGTGTGCGGGTCTGCGCATGTGCAAGAACGCCTCCAGCAAGTAGCGCACTCACCGAGGCATTTCCACGGGATCAGGGGAACGGCCAGTATTTTATGGCTGGGCGCTCCCCTCGGAACACAGCTGGGTCGGTGCATGCTCGAGGTGTGCCGATGATGTCACATTTTCGGCCATCACCGTTGGAAATAAAAGTCAGTCTAGACCAGGGTTGCCTACTTTTAAAGTCTCCTCAGCGGGAGGCATATCCCGCAATTCGCTGGTCTTCAAGGAGGGGTGTGGCTAAGTATTGCAATTTGCATAGTTAGCCCCTCCCCAAAAATCAGCGAATCACAGGAAATTACAGCTGCCGTGGGGGAGATGTGGGGTGGGCTACCGGTACCCGGTATCAGGGGGGCGGGCTAGCAGCATTTACTGGTTCATTAGAATATGATTAAGTCTGAATCAGGCCCATAGTCCACAATTACACATTATTTCTATTCTAAAGGGTGAAAGGGAAAATGAGTGACCTATAACTGCAGGGATAACGGCTTGTGCAGCCCCTTATATCTACAGCACTTAGAGGGCTGTCAATCAGTCTGCTAAATGTCACAGCAGCATAGTTCATTGTTAAAGGTCCACTTGGGCAATTCCAATACCCTCACAAGTCTACCGGCCGCCACGTGCCACCATGCATCCATTTCCAAGGCCATCTCCCAAGTGGGTTTATTGCAACTTTTTAACACTTCTCTCTTTCTTCTTTAAGATTACCAGCAGGTTCCAAAACCTCAAACACCGCAGGGGTCCCGGGACAAGCGCAGCCAGATGACAGCGACCGAAAAACAGACCAGCGCTCATCGGTGTCAGACCTGGTGAACTCACTGACCAGTGAGATGCTCATGGTGAGTAAATCCGAGCGTGTTAACGTGGATCTGTGCGTCTGTTAACTCGCGCCGCTCCTGAGGTGTGTAGCATACAGAGGTCACCCTGACAATGCTCCGCTGCCAGATTTAATGTTCAATCAATAGGCAGCTACTGAGAAACAGAGTGGAAGGAGCGGATTTGTTGCTGGGCATAGCTCCAGGATGTACCGAGGAGAAAAAACAAACTGAAAAGACAAAAAAAAAACCCCAAACAAACAATTATAATAAGGCATTGAACAATGTAAACAAAACAGACAAAAGGCAGAGTAACTTAATTAGGAAAGTAAGAGGATGGAGACCAAGACAGAAAAGGGTATGGGTGAAAATTAGTATAGCCAGGGGTACAGTGGTGTAACTAGAAATTTTGCGCCCCCTGCCCATTGACGGGAGTTACATGCTCATTGCCAGGGGATTCATGCCCAGAGGTAGGATGAATGTTGGTGCCCCCCCCCCCCCCCCCCCACACACACTTTATTATATATAATGCAATCCCCACAGCAGGAGTACACAGCACCTATCCCTACAGGTACACAGTTCCCCATCCCGCAGCCTCCATACAGAAGAGATACATGGCCCGCAACCCCAAGGGCACGCAGCGCCTCTTCCCACAGCAATGGTACAGCCCCCATCCCATGCGCTGGGTTACTGCTCATTAAATATGCACGAGCATAACTGGTGCAGTGCATATTAAATGAGCAGTTACCTGCCATGTTCATAGCTAATGAGCAGTGATCTGGCGCAGCATACATTGGGAGGCAATGTAGCCAGTGCCCCCTTTAAGGCTGGTGTCCGGCGGCAGATTACTCCATTGCCTCCTGGAGTTCTGCCACGGAAGTGCTGGTTATTTTAAGTATCTGTACCAGGGGTGGTAGTGTGTGTGTGTGTGTGTGACAAGACTGTATGTATTTATCAAATACCAAAGCTGGAACTCTGTAACAAAATGCTGCTGGCACAATTGTACTGGTTATTGTCATAAACTAGTGATAATATCAGCTTTCCTTTTCTCAAGTTCTTCCTTAGGATATTTGTACACGCTTCTCTGATGTACTACTAGGTGTTATATTAGTCAGTTTCCAATTGACCATACAATTATACAGTACAGTATGTAGGCATTCCCTATTGCCCCATCTCATAACAGTCACAACTTTCATCTGACAATTTCTAGTTGGGAGCCCCCCAGCTTGAAGTGAATAGATACTGTGCGCACTCGCACAGCATCTATTCAGTTACACAGAGGGCAGACAATGGGGGCGGGGTCAGATGATGCCACATTTGCATAGACCTTGCTCTCATTTGTTTAGACGAGGCCCCCTTTTTGGGAAGTTGGTAGGTATGTGAAAGGGTCCCTCTGCTAAAGGCAGAATAAGGGACAGAAAATGTTGGAGAAATTCATTCATTTTACTGGGGTAACGCACAGAACGAAGGACAAATAAGTAGGAGACAGAGGGCTTAATTCAGGTTAGCTTTATGGACAAAACCTTATGTGTACTGCAGGTGGGACAGATGTAACATGTGCAGAGAGAGTTACATTTGGGTGGGGTGTGTTGAAACTGAAATCTAAATTGCAGTGTAAAAATATAGCAGCCATTATTTACTCTGCACAGAAACAAAATAGCTCACCCAAATGTAACTCTCTCTCTGCACATGTTACATCTGCCCCACCTGCAGTGCACATGGGCCCTTATTCTGATCTGTGCGGCCGGAGCCGCATACGTTGCTCCGGCCGCACAAACCAATCCCCGCCTACAAGACGGATCGCCACGGCCGTCCGTACGCGGACGGCTGGCGATCCGCATGAAAATGGTGGGGCGTACGCCTCCACCATGGTGGGAGCTGCCCCCTGCATTCGATGGTCGACGACCATCGAAGGCAGGGCCGCACGCTCCACCAGCTCACGCAAGCTTAGACCACACGGACAATCGTCCGTGTGAAAGCTTGTATGGGGGCGGAGAGCTGACATCCGGCGATGTCAGCTTTCCGCCCCCATCACTGGCGTCATAGCCTCATTACCATGCATACGCCCCGCGTTTGCATGGGAACGCCCATGAAACGCGGGGCGTATGCATAGGGAAATGAGGCTATTAAGCCCCTCACGCCCCTATACGCCCCCTTTGCGGCGTATAAAATTTTTGTGCGGCGATTTCGCCTGCACATGCGCAGAGTGACCTCTGCGCATGTGCAGAGTGAAAACATCGGCGGTACGGCCGCACGCGGGCCGTACCGCCGAGATCAGAATAAGGGCCAGGGTTTTGTCCATTAAAGAAGGAGTTTGCTTTTGCAAACCGACCTGAATCACCCCTTGCTGAGTGAGGAAGGGCACCTAGAAAGAAGGGCGTTTGATTTTATTAAACAATAGGCTGTGATCCATCTTTTTCTCATTAAAAGCTATTTGTAGAATGCAGGAAGGTGGATAGTGTTTCTGCAGCATTGATAAAAACAGATTAAATATCAATGGCATGTGAAATCCAAACCAAACTGGTCTGAGCTGTGAAAACCAAAAAGACGCATTCATTTTAATAGAGGTCTCCCAGGGATTTCTGATCTCTGTAAGTGGCGCGCTTCATAGGGTGGCTTAGTAATACACAGCAACACTGAACTGCTATTGTGTTTTATAATGTTTTTAACATAGAGCAGTATGTTGAGTCTATGGACTTTATAGAGATATAATACAGAATTGTTGCCTAAAATTGGCCAAAGAGGTTTTAATGTACACAGGGTTATGCTGGTGATCGAAAGACCAACACCAGCATCTCGATACGGAGTATCCTTACCCCCCAGTGCCCTAACATTCAATCCCCCTAGTGCCCTAATCACCCCGCAGCCTAATTCTATCCCTGCTAGCTCCTAACCCACATACCTCACCGCCTAAACCTAACCCCACAGCACCGCTGCCCAACCCTAACCACTCCGTCGAAGTGCCAAAACCTCCCCCCCCCCCTCCTCCATTCTTCAGCCCAAACCTAACCTAATAATTACATTGGGGATGCCGGCTGTTGATATTCCAGCATAGTAATCCATGTCAGAGTTTTGATGCCAGGGTTCCGGTACCAGAACTGGGGCGGGATGTACTAAAGAAAAAATCCGGTACAAAAACCTTAAAAAAAAAAACAGTTTTCTGGGTTTTTACCACATTTTTACCACGTGTGCTGCTGTGTGAGGGATCCTACACGGATCGCTCCTAGCATGCCTCGTGGCAGCCAGCATCTATAAATGCACAGAAGGACCTCCAGGAAAGATACTCGGATGTCCAGCCAGCGGCAGGGATCGAAGAGGGGAACTCTTTTCAGGAGAGCTGCCCTTTGCATTGATCCATTGAAGTGGGGGCTTGTAATAGGAGTGTCGCGGGTGTGTCGCTGCAAGCGCGCTGCGTTCTTAGATGTTTTAGTCACAGACAGGAGCCATGTTCAGTCCGAGACACTGTGAATGCCATAAGCAGGCACAAGTTTCCATGCTGGACACAATGATGCGCTGATGGCCTGGAAACACTGCTAGTGCACCTGCGTACAGAGGTACAGAAAGGAGGCGTTACAGTGCTTGCGTATTCCGACGCACGCTAGTGCACAAGGGAACGGCTGAAGCTAGCATGTGCATATTATCACACCCACAGATCTGCCAATGGCCACTAGAGCAGATGCAGTAGGGCCCATACCTGAATCAGGCTCTGTCTCAGGGAGGATGTGGCTGCAATGTCATTGAGTGTCCTACAACGGAGCCTTTAAAGGAGGCATGTAAAAAACTATGGCCCTCCCATCATGCCTTGCCACAGTTTTGCTGTTAGGGAATGCTAAAACTATTGCAAGGCCTGCTGGGATGTGTAGTTTCACAACAGCTGGAGGGCCACAGTTTGGACATGCCTGCTTTAAAGCATTCGGAAATGCAAATTATTATTTTTTATCGCATTTAGGGCGAGATGTACTAAGCTTCAAAACTGATAAAATAGAGAGTGATAAACAACCAACCAATCAGCTCCTGTCTGACATTTTTCAAACACAGTCTGTGACATGGCAGGTAGAAGCTGATTGGCTGGCTGTTTATCACTCTCCATTGTATCACTTTTGAAGCTTAGTCCATCTGGCCCTTATTCTTTAGTACATCCGGTACTTGTGTATTTTGGCGGCGCCCATCGCATCGTATACCATTACGCATGCGATGGTATGCGATGCAACGCGATTTCATTGGTTAGTGTACGATGGCATACAATTTTCAAATTGTATGCCATTGTACATGGCATACAATGCCATACGATGCAATGCGATTAAACATTGTATAAGCACCCTAATGGGTGCTTATACAAAGTTAAGCACCCTAATGGGTGCTTACAATGTTAAATGCACCGCCACGCCACCCCCCCACTATAAACGTGAACCCGAAGTGTGGCGAGCCTGCGAGGGGCGGCGGTACGCGTCCTACGACCTTTTCATACCCCCACTATCCACGTCGGCGTGGAGTTGAGAATAGAATAGTGTGGCGAGCGCAGCGAGCCACCGAGCCCGAAGCGTGGCGAGCGGACGCGGATACCTGTGAAGCCCGCGAAGGGACGCGTTTACCTGTGAAGGTATCCGCGTCCCCTCGCGGGGCGCGCTGCGCTCGCCACGCTTCGGGCTCGGTGGCTCGCCACACTAATCTATTCTCAACTCCACGCCGACGTGGATAGTGGGGGTATGAAAAGGTCTTAGGACGCGTACCGCCGCCCCTCGCGGGCTCGCTGCGCTCGCCACGCTTTGGATTCACGTTTATAGTGGTGGGGTGGCGTGGGGGTGCATTTTACATTGTAAGCACCCTTTAGGGTGCTTATACGATTTTTCATCGTATAGGGGGTCAAAAGCGCATTGCATCGCATGCCATCGGGTACATGGCATGCGATGCGATACGTTCATCGAACGATGCTGAAATACACAAGTACCGTACATCCTGCCCCAATGAGACAATAAGACTGGGATACAGGTACTGTAATGGGAGAAGAGATTTTGACACTTTCATTAAATAGAACCAGAGTCGTCTCATGCGCAGCAGAACCTTATTCCGTGACCTATCTGTGCTCCGGCACTTATATTAATTCAGAACCGCTTGTATATTGATTGACGCTGAATCCTGCTGTCAGGTCAGCATGAAGAGGAGCATGTAACCATACCGTTATCTGCCGGCCTCTGCACAATACGTCGCTAGAAGGTACATTGGCCGCGGAGATGCTTATTCTCCTAACTCCACAGGTAAAGTCGAGTGAACTTGTTGCGCATTCCCTTCCATTGCTGACTGATGTGCGTCTGAGGCTTCCCTACCTCTCAAGAAGCAGGCTGAGTGGAGCAGTCGGGGAGCAGTGAGGTGGAAATCCTGAGCGTTATTACATGTGACAGCCCCCAGCAGGCAGACCCAGTGGCCTGCAATGAATGAAACATTACTATAAACACACAGCAAAGTGAGAGGTTCAGTGGTTAGGAGAGCATCCTTCTGCCCCAGGGGGCTTGGGGCCATTCCCTGGTACTGACCACCCAGAGCAATTACTATACAGTCCGGAAAACACGCCTCATCTGTAGCCAATCACCCGAGCTCGACGGAAGCCAGTTCATGGAAATCATTTCTATAAATATTAGCAGCAAATATTAATTTCAAGAATTTCATTTCTGAAAAGAAAATGATTATTTGATCTTGGCAGCCCAGAGGACCACAAAGGAACATAGGAAAGCTGGTGTTGGAAGGCTAAGCTCATTAACTATGAAGCACTTGCGGTGGTTATGGACGGATATGTGTTAGAGGAACCGGCCCAGACAGAGGAATTGCATGGTATGGATCAGGAATGCACATTTCTGATTTCTCAGCTGTTTGTGACAGTGACATTGATTGGCAGATTCTGCGATGCAGCAGGTACAGGATGCAGAGATATCCAGGTGCAGCCAGGAGTGTTATAAGGATTGTTCTGGTTGTTGTGGTCACGGTGTGTCTAGTATGCACACTGGGGGTTATTCTGGTAGATTCCACCAAACCCCGTGGCTGGAGCCCACAGTAACATCCATTCACAGGCCAGGGGGAACGCCCACATCTTCTGATGGTTGCTGACCATCGAAGGATGTTGTGTGTGCATGCATATGTAAGGTTGCTCTGAGCGAACAGGTAAACTCCGCCTGCCCGAACGCCCGCTTCCCCGATGTGCGTATCCCCTCACTTCCATGTGAGGGCATGTGTATGCTTGCACATGCCCTCACATGCGCCCGCACGGGACGAAAAATCATTCGATGGTCCCTGACCATCGAATGATTTTTTTCCCATTCGCAGATAAGTCAGTCCAGACTGACCTTTCTCTTGGCCGAAGATGGCTGAATGCGGGCGGGCGCTGATGTCATGTGACCATATCCGCCCACCCCAAGCGGGCATCGTGTCTATTTGCATGTGCAATGGAGCGTCCATCGTTTTTAGGCAAGTCTGAATGAGCCCCAGTGTTATCTGTAAACTGTGTTTAGACTTCGTTATAGAGGAACATTTGGCTATTTAACAAACTACGGATTTGTCCTTCAAGCAACAGTTTTGTACCGTAACATTACAGACGGAACAACCTGATCTATCACCGTGGTTATCACGGCTGCAACATGACAACGGTGCCATGCTCCTGCTGTATTTGTGCCGTGTGAAAGCCATAATGTACTTGTCACTTCTGGTGAAGTTTAACAACGGGAAAAAAAACTCAGGTATTTTGCTGGGTGGACATATCCGTTGTGTGTGAAATAGCCCTAAGGGTCACGCCCTATTCTCTGGATGGAGTAGGGGGAAAGACACGGCGGAGAGCCGCACAGTGGGTCAGGTCCTGCTTCCATCTACCGCTACTCCTAGTGCTCAGCAGCCAGATAACCCTTTCATATAAAATCACAATGTACCAGTCTGATTATTATGAACCAATGTTAACTAAGACTTTCTATTGCCTCCCAGCGGTTGAAATTCCTTCATCCATCATTTTTCATAGGAAATATGACAGGGTCATCTGAGTAATTAATAACTCCCCAGTGATACTGGCTGGCAGCAGTAAGAGATATTGGGGGAAATTTACTAAGCCAAATTTGGCAAAAGAAATCGTATTTGTATCGTAAAATACTGTTTTTTTTAGGCGTATTCGTATTTTCAGGATTTACTATCCTGAAAATACGTTAATTCGTATCCATATTCATGGTACATTCGTATTTCATCCAAATAGGAATCGCCATTCAAATGAATGGTGATTCCTATTTACTAAGCGGCTGTATTGAAAATACGGCCGCTAATTACCGGCAATTAACGGGATACGGACGCTAATTGCCGGCCAAATAGGGACTCATAGTTCACCAGCAATATACAATAGTTTCTTCTATTTTTTACACCGAAATCAGCCCGGTGCCCACAGCTCAGGGACACCGGGGACAGCCCCAGGCTTCAGCCTGGTTAGGTAAATTCTGGAGGGGGGGGGGGCCCCTTCATTGAGGGGGGTCCCCACTACCCCAGGACCCCTGCCCAGGCTGACCGGTCAGGGAGTTAATGCTTTGACTGGGGGGACTTGTATAAAACGTCCCCCCCCCCCCCCAGCTGTGGCATTACCCTGCCGGCTGCTTGGACCTGGTGCTGGTTCTTAAAATACGGGGGACTCCTAGACATTTTGTCTCCCATATTTTGGGGACCAGGACCGGCCCTTGGGCCTGGTGCTGGTTTTAAACAATCAGGGGAACCCTAGTTTTTTCCCCTGATTTTTTTACAACCAGGACCGGCTCTGTGAGCCTGGGGCTGGTTACGGCAGTGGGGGGGGGGGACACACACCACGCCGTTTTTTAACCACTGCAGCCGATATGAATTCTTATTTTAAAATACGAATTTGTATTTAAAATGCAAATTCAATCGGCAAAAATACAAATCCCAGTCAAAAACAACTGATTAGTACATTTTCTTCCGGAATACGAATTTGTAAATTCCATACCACAGCAATGCCAGTTGTATGCATTCTTACTAAGAATACGAATAGGAATTTGAATACGAATAGGAATTTTCATATTCGTATTCTTAGTAAAATTCCCACATTGACTGGTTTGCCAGTTCACACATGTATAGTCAGAGCAATAACTAGGGGTGCAGGGTCCTGAGTGGTGACTGTTGCTGCGGTGACACCGATACTGCCATAATCCTACTTGCACAGCCTATCCCATGCACACTGGCAATCTGTCATAACTTTCACTAGCCAGAATGCTCTAGTGGATAGGGTGAAAGCCTGATATCCAGAGAAATGAGCTGTCGCCATTTCCTACACAGACCTACACGTGTGATGTAGTACTATAATGAAGCATCACACACTGATTATGAGTGCTGAATCATTTAGGCAGCTTGATTCAAAGTAAATGTAAAAGAATGCCTCTGACACAGAGGAGCTGATACAGAGGAGGTGGCAAAATGGACACATTCTACCACACACATGCAACTCAGTACAAATCTGACAGTGTATATGGATGTGATCGGGCAGCATTTGTACCTTTTTGCAACGAGTCATCATCATCAGCATGTATTTTCATATGAGACAGCCGCCAGCCTGGGTCTAAGCATCTGCACAATGGATCTGGCAGATGCTGGGATTGGCTCATGTGCAATCGCCGTAATGCGACTTTGCATGTGCAAATTTCCGGCTTCGATGGACTGCACCAACTGCAGCCCATAGAAGCCAGACTGGGCTGCATGATAAGTCAGGGAGTGGCTTCCTACAGGAAGTCAGCTCTCTACTTATTGCAGCCCGGACTGGCAGTCCTAGAGGAAGGGAACACTTCACAATGGTACTGGCTTGTGTGTCTGTAAGTGACAGGTAGACCTTCCAATAGGACGTCACAGTGAAGCCACCAACTGCATCTGGCTTCACTGGCATTGCGCTGGGTAGCAGATTTCAACTGGGGCAGGGGTGCAGTCCCACTCCGCAAGTGTATTTGTTGAGTATGCGTAGTGCACAACCATTCCCAAATATGTCACACCAACTAGCATAGGGCCTGATCCAGAGATGGACGCAGCTCTACAATATGTAAAAGTCACAGGAAGCATCTGACGTCTCCTGCTGGCTTCTGTGATCTGCTCTGAAGATGCAGTATCGGATCATCTTCGTGAACCCGGTCACCAGAGTAATTATTAGGTTATTCGGAATGGCCAGTGTTTATACCTACCAGGTCCAGTTGGTGGCCGCGGTAGAGCCAGAACATTGAGGTGACAGACACGCACCTATTTTTCTAAAATGCTGGAAGTCGGCCCAAATGGCCATGCTACGGCTTACATGGTGCTGTGACCGCTGTGTCAGATACAGGTCTGCCCATACACAGTACAGGCCCTGCAGGAGTGCAGATGTGACAACATGGTAGTCCCACAGTTTGTTGCATCTTTCCTGAACTTGCTGTCCCTATGTCACCTGTAGCCTCTTGTAGTATTTCTATGCGACCTTTATACAAAGCATTGAGCTATGGCTCACTTTCCCCATCAGCGACATTATTTCCAAACCAAATCAGTCCATAATCCTCCAATTAGTCTCTCTGCCTCCTCTAGTGTCTGAGTCATATTCATTTCATTAATGTTTAATAGGTTTCCTGCAAGTGCTTAGTTACATAAGAATAACACCACCTCAGAGTGGCCTGTATAAATAACACAGGGTTACTTAATAAAAGACACCACACACAGCAAACTGCTTCCTTAACTTTCTGTTATATTGTAATAAATGGGCAATGTGCTTTGTAATTCAGAGCTGTAGTACTGACTGACCTGTTACTGACTTACATTGTATACCCTGCCGATGTACCAAAGCAGATAGAAACCTCTATAACGGGTGCAGCAGAGAGAGGACTTGCAGTAAGCAGTGTGTCTCTCACATTTCCTATGTGTACTGTAGGTGATAAAATGTCGGGATCAGAGGCGCATTAAGAGAGCCGGTGTGTTGGTTCCGATTTTTAATTCTCTCCTCCGGGAGTGCATGGTGTCAGTGTCTATTGCATACCTCCCTCTCCACGGCGCCGAAGAGGGACCTTTGTGCGTAAAATTTTGGGGCGTGGCCTCATGTAAGTGTGCATGGCCTTCAAATTGCAACATTCACATGAGGCCACGCCCCCCGTTTTGCCGCTGCTGCCCCAGTGGGTGGCAGCGGGGACTCTCGACTGACACACACCCACCCCCCCCAGGACACTGATGGCCCAGGCGGGATGTGGGAACATCCCCAAGAAAACAGGACGTTCCCAGTTGGGAGGTGCGTATTGTGCATGAGCAGGTCTCCGGGAACATGGTGCCAAGTCGCGTTCTTGAGAACATCCCTATTAAAAATTTGCGAATCACTTGAAAGGCCTGTTTCCCCAGTCTTATTTGCAGCTCTGCAGCCTGCGCCGGCCAGACGGAGTGGTGTGTGTAATTAAATGGGTGCAGGATGGGTGGTGTGTGGGCCCGCCTGGACCAAGGTGCCTGTGTGCGCAATACACATTGCACCCATTATAGTAATGCCAGTGGTCAGGGCACTGATATGCTGCAACATTTCCTTGTACATGCATATATTGAATCTTAGTGTTAGGGACCCACGAGAGATCGGGTCACCTGGACGCAGGCTGGTGGGACAGTATTTTCTAGCCCAAAAATATTTGAAGCACCTCGATTTTGCTTTATGTTAGTTTGAATAGGTCATTATTCTGATTAGCAGTGCTTTGTATGGACTGCACATTTGCATTATTATTATTATTATTTTTTGTGGAAATACATGTCTCTACATGATGATACTTTTGAAAAAGCATTTCAGGGATATAGGGAGAGCAACACCTATGAACTCAGCATTAAAATGGGCATGTAGTTCTCCAGCTGAGCATTGTTGCTTAGTAAAAGCAACTTATTGATACTTTTCATGGCTTGTTTATGTATTGTATACTACTCACATGTGGCCTTGAGAAACCTTATTGAACATGCATGTAGCCATAGGGATCATTGGTCCTAATTCATCTAAGGCCAGATGGAATACATTCAAATATTCTAAAAGACCTTAAAAAGGTGCTGTAGCCCCATTTACACAATTATTTATCCAGTCACTAGCTACAGGAGTAATTCCAGGGGACTAGAAAAGAGCAAACATTGTTCCATTGCAAAAAAGTGGAAGCAAAGAATTGGCATGCAACTACCAACAAGTGAGCCTAACATCAGTAAACAAAAGAGTTGTAGTTATCTCAAATCCAGCAATTTACAGGTTCCCAAACAAGGGGAGGTCATGTTAAACAAATCTTATTGACTTTTTTTGGCTGGGTGACTAAAAGTAATAGATAAAGGAAGTACCGTAGATATAGATTATCTAGACTTTATTAAATATTTTTACACTGTCCCACATCGCAGGCTGTTAAATAAAATGGAAAGCATGGAATTAGATACTAATACAGTTAAATGGATCTTGGTTACCAGATAGAAGATAGAGAGTATATTAGAGGAGTATATTCACAGGAGGGAAATGTTATCAGCAAAATACTCTGGGGACCTGTACTTGGACCAGTGGTATACATCAGGGTATACCAGTAATTTTCAACCTTCTTCAACTCAAGGCACACCAAGCAAGATTTTCAAATCAGTTCCCCACGTAGAAAAACACTCACACATTGCTCCCATAGGAAAAAACAATCACACTGGCCTTACAAGAAACAAAAAATAAAATACTTTAGTCCCCACATGAACAAAATAAATCACATAAGCCCCCACATAAAAAAAAAAAAACTTTGGTTTCCAGATGAGTACAGTACAGTACAGTGCCATGTGCCATGCTCAACTGTTTGTAGAACACAGGATAGACCTTATGCCAATGACAACTCTGTTCAAGGTGGAGTGCCCCAGGTGTAGAGTTAAAAATGCCCTCACATGAACACCATACCAGTCACTGCCCAGCTTCCTAGGGAGCCAGTGCAGACAGTATAGCAGCAAGACACCCAAGCCGCTCCTCACCTTGCTCCCTGTGACCCGTCTTCTCAAAACACTGTAACACAGTCAGCACAGTCTAGAGCCCCTTTTCCTATAAGGTCTTTAAATGCACCCACCTTTGCACCATTGAAACTTTCACCAACTATATGGAAGGTGCAGATTCTCTGTCTAAATATGGCCTCCTACATGAACGATTCTGGGACTTTGTGCACAACAAATATCAGTGTCACGACCACAGCTCTCACAAAACATCCCTATAAGATGGACCATCTCTGGGCATCCACTAAGCCACCTCCCTGTCAATGATCAGATATACCCAATACATCTCCCTGTCAATGATCAGATATACCCAACACCTTTCTAAGACCGTGCATCTGCCATCTCCGCATTCGCAGTCACCACTATGGGCATATCAGGCCTAGACGTCACTTGCGCAGTCCAACATCACTGAAGCATCCAACCCAGACTTCAGAAATTAGTCAGATAATAGATATAATAGATATTTTCAGACATCTCTGTATAGTTTTATACTTTCATACTCCATTCACATTTAAATTTTCTCCCTGTGGTAGATACAGTATTCAATTGATGCCGGATCCATTCTGAAATTATTTTGCCGAAATGGATTCTGCATCCATTATTTAATGCAGCAGCCAAATCCTGATTGATGCTCACCCGGTCGGTGTGGGGACCGGGTGAGCGTGGCAGCGGGAGCCAGGACAGGGCGAGGTGAGCGTCTCTCACCTGGCCCTGCGGCGGTGGGTACAGGACTCTGGAGTGGGTACGAGAGTAGGTGGGTGGGTACGGGAGGCGGCGGGAGGGTGCGGGCGGCGGCGGACAGGAGGATGGCGCCGTGTAAGCTGCTGCTGCTCACCCGGTGCCATCCTCATTGCCTCAATCTGGCATCTTTTTATGTCGGATTATTTCGGTTTTGGCTGTGTTTCCGTCAAAAGCAGGTGGATTAGCGGCTATTCCGTCAATCCACCTGGTTTTTGGCAGGTTGAAACAGATAGCATTGAATAGATCGGAACCCCTTCTGATCTATTCATGTCGAAAACTGCCGTCTTTTCGGCAAGATGGCAGTTTCGACATGCATTGAATATACCCCGTTTGCTTGATGTTAGAACTTAAAGTAACACAACATCCTAAATGAATAATTGTGTACCACTGTTCCTGATACCCAGCTGCCTGACACGCTCTTGATGATAATTTGAATGTAGTAATTACTGGCTGAAACATATTATCTAGAGAAAAAATAGAAAAAGCAATAAAGGAACAAACAGTCATTTACAGTGTTTGCTGCTATTTAGGTATTTTGGTGTAGTAATTAACATTTTCTTTTAATTAAATCTGCCTATTTCAGTGTATATTGACCATAGGTATATGAGCATTGTTACTTGCTGCTAACAAAGCTGAAAGTCTGTAATGACCACATGTAGTTGGTCTGTTTATTTTCTTCATTTTTAATTCTACACTTTAGTGCAAATGATTTCTTATTTACATATCATAGAACTTTAGCCAAGGGAGAATCTAATGCTGAATTATTTATGTGGTTGATTTTGGTGATAGTAGGCACAGAGAAAAGGCTGGAGCCAGTGGCGTATCTACAAAAATAGTGCTTTCCCCTGCCGGGAATTTTGGACAGCACCCCCCTGAGAAAAGTAAACCCCCACCCTTACCCTCATTGCCGTCACTGCCACGTCTGTAACAGGGACCCACAGATCTACTTGTCTGTGGTTCCAGGGCTCCTCCTGTCTCCTGCTACTAATGAAAAATATCCCTCACAAAATGTCCGCCCCCTTACAGCAAGCCATTTTTAAGGATGCTAGAGGAGGCCGTTGCCTTCTCTGGCATCCTAAAAAAGGTCTACTGTAAGGGGGCGGACAATTTGTGAGGGACATTTTTCATTAGCAGCAGGACCAGAGACAGGCGCAGCACCGGGACTGCAGACAAGTAGATCCTGGTTACAGCAACTGGCAATGGGGGGGTAAGGCAGGCAACAGCGAAGCGCTAGTCCCCGCAGACCCCTGACACCCACATTTACTCACACCTCCTCAACATTGCGGGGTCTTCGGGGCTACTTTTACGCCGCTGGCTGGAGCTGATACTATTTACCAAGGCTCAGGTTCGATGGATGGGGCCCAGTGGAGACCCTGTTGTGTGGCAGCATGAGCTCTTCTCAACCCAGAATATGCTGCTGTGTGCTGGGCTGCAGTGTGGACAGGGAGGGGCTTAAAGTACTTTTATTTCTGTATTTTATACTAAGGGTGCATGACCGCACCTCCTGCAATTAGGCCATGCCCCTGAAAAGTACCTGGGCCTGGTCAGGCTCTCTACTGCCCTGACCGTATCAAACTGTGGTGAGCGGTGGAAATAGGTGGGAGATATGGCATACTTTCCATCTTCTCAAAGCTGGAATTGGGGACCCTGAAATTTGGGGGTGTGACCTATGCTTGCGGTGTACCCACGAGTCCACTCCCCTGGTTTCGCCTCTGTGGCGGCATGGCCAGCAGCACTCAGATCCACTAGCCGTGCCCCCAGCCCCTCTGTCCCTGGGAATAGATGCTGTGCTCAGCACGGGGCAAGGGTGACTCCCAACTGACCCCCAACGCGGTACACTGTCAGCGAATTATCACATGTAAGCCCGGGGAGCTGCAGGTGGTGGTAAGATTGAAAAAATCCCGTGTCCACCTTGCTTATGTCGACCAGTATCCCATCGATGCACGGCTCCCATCGATGGGGTGTCACTGTCTATGTAAACCTGGTCGAACAAGTCTAAAGTATAACTAGACGCCATTGACCTCTATGGTATTGTTGACCTCAACCCCGTGTATCCGCTAATCCATAACCAGGAAGGAGACAGGGATGGTCAGAAGATTCCGGGCCTCAAACATTAGGGAAGTAAGTAAGTGAAAGTAATTAAAACAGACAAGTGCTGACATTTATTTAAAGGGGCTCCCCAGCTACAGATGGTTTAAATGTACTGACTGGTAAATGCCCTTTCAGTAGGATGATTTTTTTGTTGCCTTGTGATAAGGTATAAATCTGACGACCGAAGAAGGCTACAGTAGGCAGGGAAAGCAATTATTTAGTAAGTGTTCCAGAAGGCCGTGTTCAAGTCAGGAAAATTCTTTAGTGTACAAAATAACTGCAACGCGTAACTATTATATGACTGGTCATGTGGAGGCAACCTCTGACAGACGCGACAGAATTGCCATCTTGTGACCACAAATTAAAGTAGCAATGAAGAATTTGCAGGTAAAAATATTTTTTTAATCTAAAATATGCATATATGCTTTGTCAAACACAGTCCTTAAGGCACCCATAAAGGTCCATACACACTGGGCAACTATGCATGTGTATGGACTATGATGATCGCGTTCATCACTGGTGGGAAGGCCGCTCAGTGCATACACACTGAGCCGCTTTCCCCCTGCCCGGTGCCGTCAGCACATCGCTATGCGAAGCCGTCCACAAAGCCGCTTATCTGCTGGTATTACCAGCAGATGTACGGCTTTCCCGGCGATGATGCAGGAGCGCACAGCAGCGCCCATCACCGGGGCATACACACTGGGTGGGTCTGAGCTGAAAGCTGCTCAAACCTGCTGTTTTGAGTGGCTTTCAGCTCAAAGTTGCCCAGTGTGTATGGGCCTTTACAGTCCAGGTTTTAGGTATTACCAAGCTTGGGCACAGATGACTTAATAAGTACCCCAATCAATTCATTTTAACCTTATTTAATTAGCCATGGATATCCTTAAACCTTGGACATGCACATCCTAATTCTTGAGAAATAAGCATCTAGGGCATGGGCAAGGGTGGATTGGGAATTAAAAGTGGCCCTGGAAGAATTTCTAGAAGTTGCTTCATGTGGGCGGCACCAAATCAGATGTAGGTGGAACCAACACGAAAATAGGCGGGATTATTACATCACTACACCTGTGTGGAAGCCGTTGGTTTCACTGTACTTGGCAGTCTAGTGGTCCTCAGACCTCTAAGCTGCTGTGACAAACAATAAACTTCATTATTTCTAATAATACCCAACCTCCCCTCAGTGAGACTGAACACAGACCCCAAACACTGCATCAAGTAAATGTCCGCTGTTCTGTGAGCCAGCAAAGGCTGTTTGTGTGGGAGACAAGAGGGGGCGGAGCCAATACTCTGGGCAGGGCCACATTTTTTTTTTTTTTTAAAGTCACTGTCTGACCGGCAGCCTCACGTGTGCTTCAGCTATCCTGGGAATCTTCCCTGTACAGTCTATGGCCAATCCATCAATGGGCAGGTATGCGATCATTAGGTCAACAGACAAAAGGTAGACCACTATTGGTAGACAGTCAAAAGGTCAACACGTGAGAGAGAGATTGACATACATTATGTCGACATCGTCAAAAGTTCGACCCAAGGAAAAGGTCGACATGAGTTTTTCTTGAGTTTTTTTTACAACCAACGTGATCATCCCAGTTGGCAGAGAGGGAGAACATAATCTGCCCGAAACATGGCGAACGCAGTAAGCGGGGGGACGTGGTACATTTATACAGTGTCCATGTTGACCTATGTCAAAATAGACACCAAAAAAGTATAAAAGTCATATTGACCTTGCTTGTGTAGACCTCTTGACTGTCAACCTAGACACGGTTGACTTAATGACCTATACCCCAATGGGCATTGGTGGATTAACAGAGGAGGGGAGGGGCATGTGCAGACTGTGGGGGATCCTTCCTATCTGCAGGAACTCTTGCATTGTGCCAGAGACTGCTTCGCATGCTTATGAAAATGGCACCGCCAAGTTCCAGTGACTTTTTCTACTGGCCATGCACGGCGGCCATTTTTCATGTGATTTTTGCTGCAGCAATGATGCAGTATTCTGGAGATGTAATTCAACAGGAGTGAATCATGTGCGGTGTGGGCCCCCTCTGGATCCAGGGGCCTGTGTGCACCACACACACAGCACCTATTATCTGTACGCCTATGATTCAGGACTAATTTAATGACGATTCTTTGTATGCAGTGCTACTTAACATAGTGTATCACATTGTACTGCTGCAATAAACAGTGTAATACCGCTGCCATATATCAACATTCATCTAGGGTGGCCAATCCCGGGATCGGCGGGATCCCGGGATTTGGCCCCTAAAACGCCGGGATTTCAATCCCGGGATTGGAGTTTCCAATCCCGGGATTACGGGATTAGACTGCGCATGCGCAGTCTAATGCCGGCCAGCGTCTGAGCGTGTGCTTAGACGCTGCCCGGCTTCTCCCTTCCCCGGCAGTGCATCCCTGCGCAGCGTGACGAGTACAGACGTCATGCTGCGCAGGCCAAGCAGCTGCACAGAGCCAGTGTGGCTCTGTGCAGCATGCGTTCGCCCCCGCCCACCAACCCGGCTGGCTCCCCAGAAGCCCACCCCCCGCCCGCTACCCGCCCATCCACCTACCCTCCAGGCTGGCTCCCCGCCCATCCACCCGGTCGGCTCCCCGCCCATCCACCCGTCGGCTCCCCTGACGCCTGCCAACCCACCCGGCTGCCCGGCTCCACAGACACCCGGCCGGCTGGCTGCCCACCCACCCACACACCCGGCCGCACCCCACCCCACATGTAAGTAAATATGCGGGGCGGCCGGGGTGGGGTTTTTAAATTAGGGAAGACAATCCCGGGAATCCCGGGATTGGGCATTTTTTAATCCCGAAATCCAGGATTGAAAAAATGCTCCGGGATTGGCTTCCCTACATTCATCCCTCACTCAAATAAGTCAGGTGCGCTGTAATACACTGAATGCTTTATGGTGCTGTGAAAGGCTGTTAGCTGTTGGCTCTTTGAAATAACTCAATGCCCGTGACGGAAAGTGACACTCTCTCCTTACAGTACCCTGGGGAATGAGCTGGTGCTTTATTAATGGCATTGATATAAATTAAAGCATCAGTTAATTTGTGAAAACATACATTAAATTATTTAGGACAGTGGTTCTCAACTCCAGCCCTCAGCTATCCCCAACAGGCCATGTTTTGTGGATCTCTTTCGTTATACACAGGTGAGATAACCTATTTTGCAGAGTCGTTAATTTTCCCACCAATTGCCACAGATAGAATTCAAGAAAACATGATCTGCTGGGGTTACCTGAGAAGTGGAGCTAAGAATCACATTGATTGTGCCCAGACAAAAGCTTGGTACACATTAGATGACACTGCCTACGATACGATTTTGTTCATGATTTCACTTGAACTCCTGGACAAATGCAAACACACTGAATGAAGTCACATACAGTATCGCCAATGGTATAATGCATACACACTACTAGACAATATGTTGTTGTTGTTGTTATGACTGCTGCATATTGTTTCAAATATCGTAGATGTGTACGCAGCTTAAAATATTGGGGCTCATTCTAGTTGTCTCGGACTGGGATAAATTTGTCCCCATTCCAATGTTTTGGGGACTGCGAATGGTCTTTTATGCGCATGTGCGGCTCCCCTTTGCGAATGGCTTCTATGCAAGTCGCCGAGCCGAATGCCCAAAGTTTTATAGGCATCCCCAAGAAATGGTTTGCTGGGCGTTCCCATGGGTACGTAAAACAAGACATTTTTTCCCTCAGCACACTGAGCAATGCTAGTAACCAATCTAGAACACTACATGATAATAGAATTCAGAGATATTGGTTACATATACCTGCGCAGGTGTATGCTATGCCCCCAAGCCGCGTCAAGGCTTCTCTGTATATTAGGGGTCCCTAGCGCTATATCTAGGTGCAGGGTACGGCACCCCAAAAAACTATGATAAGCTGTGAAGCCCAGTGCGGCACGCCAGTGATATACTAAGTGTTAATAATTAGTGATAAGAAGCCAAAGCTATATATAAAGAGAGAGATAAATTAAATGTAATTAAAATAGGAGAGAGATAGTGTTAGTGAGGGAAAAGTGTTAATAGAATGTAAGGGCATGCCGCACTAAAGCCACCCAGCCCATCCAGTCCAGGAGCACCGCACCCCACACCACCGTTACCCTATATTGGGTCTACGATTAACCAGCAAGGAGCCACATGATAATGGCTCCTTACTTGATATATCCAAACTAAGAGCTACCTACCTTGGAGCAACCCCAGACTACTCCATGTGGCATATCAGGACCCACATCTCCTCCTAATATGGGCTCCCTTCTGCCTCTAACAACGTACATCAAGTAAGGAGCCATTATCATGTGGCTCCTTGCTGGTTAATCGTAGACCCCTTCCCGGGGAATGGGATCATTCGTCAGACTGCATTTAGGTCTACAGTCATTAGGTCGACCCCACTAGGTCGACTGGCAGGAAGGTCGACCTGACTTAAGGTCGACATGGGCCAAGGTCGACATGACTTAAGGTCGAATTTGCATAAAGGTAGACATGAGGAAGGTCGACTGGTCATAAGGTCGACACTGTTTTTTTATCCTAATGTCGACACAGTCGACATGGACACAGTTGGCAATGAGAATCGGACCCTCGCATCGCTCGCTTCGCTCGCAATGCTTCGGGCACGGTGCCTCGCTGCGCTTGGCACACTATTTTATTCTCCCACCACGCCCTAGTGGATGGTAGGGCATGAAATACCGCCTGTCGGCACATGTCGGCTCAAAAAACAGTGAAAAACCCATGTCGACCTTATGACCAGTCGACCTTCCTCATGTCGACCTTTATGCAAATTCGACCTTAAGTCATGTCGACCTTGGCCCATGTCGACCTTAAGTCAGGTCGACCTTCCTGCCAGTCGACCTAGTGGGGTCGACCTAATGACTGTAGACCTAAATGCAGTCTGACGAATGACCGCATCCCCTTCCCGGGAGGGCTGGGAGGGGGACCCGATTTTCGGGAGCCTCTCAGACATTTTTGGAGGGTAGGCAAGTATGATGCTACCCATCCTGATGAAAATGCTTAAAGCCTTAAAACTTGTAATTATATGATGTTGTTCCAAAACGTGGAGTGTCGCCTTATTGAGGTCTGTTCGCAGCGGCCGTTCGTTCGCATGTTATTGCGCATGCGCATTTCTGCTCATGTTCATACGCAGTGCACCCACTGTGAATATTCGGATAGCTGGGTGCACGCACTCAGGACAGCGGGTGGAGAGGGGCGTGGAGCGCCCCAATTAGCATATGTGAATGCCCAGTGTTTCATGGCCAGTTGACTTGCAAGGATACAAATTCGCATCAACCAGAATAACCCCCATGCACACATTTATGAACTGCTGTGGATCATGCCGGTGCTATATAATCTCATAATAGTAATATATAGATTCTAGCATCTGGAATAATGATGTTTAATATCACATAATCCCATATCTTTTTCCTTTGTGGGCTACAAGTGACCGTAAATGCTTTCCTTTTGTTCCACCATGAACCGCTCTCTATTTACTGCATTTAAGCTGTTCCACTTGCCGGGCCCCACTTGTCATTGTAAGCAGATAGCAGCATGATTTTTATGTTGAGGGAAAGCAGGTTTTTACCAGTTCCTTCCTTGTGACTGGTGAGAAGCCACATAAATGATGAGGAATATTCCCAGAGCGCAGCTCACATTATAAAAATAACATCTGCACAATTCTGACCCCAGATGGAAACAGAGAATAAAACAACTGCTTCCTAATGAGTTTGGCAGGTAACGATCTGAGTCCACAAGGGTTTGTTTATGTGCAGGGGAGAGATGCTTACACAGTGGCAATAGCACACGCCGCTGGTACAGGCATGCATGTTTCTACACATGTGCACCTGCATACACATTGCTTGTGTAATCGGTACTTGTTTCCTAGCACGGCCCCCACGATTCCATCGTACGACATCTCATCGCATCGCCCGCAACATTGCGGCATGCAATGCGATTTTTAATTGAACAAGCACACAGATGGGTGCTTACAATGTGATTCCATCATTTAGTGTCACCCCCAGTGTCAACACCACCCCCACTATCAACGCCAACCCGAAGCACACTATTTTATTCTCCTACCACGCGCTAGTGGATGGTAGAGCATGAAATACCCTACGCAATGGCATGCATGAAAAACGGTACGCAATGGCATGCTATGGGCGCCTTACTAGGAAACAAGTACCGTGTAATAATTTCTATATATTATTATAAGGGGTGTGCAATGAGTTTCTGGATACACAAAAAATATTATACAGTATTTACCAACAAAATGAATGGTACATTTTTTCAAAGTATACACCATAGTAGTCTGTGCAGAGTTGCCACTTGGTGTAGCAGTTGGAACAGTACAAAGCAGGGATGTCTTCTACATGTTGGATGAAGGTCTACAATGCAGCTTCCAGAGACTCAAAACAAATTCCACACATCTTGCTCTTGATTTATGGGAATATGAAGAAGTCGCTTGGGTCCAGGTCTGGACTGTACAACAGATGACCAAGCTCCTGGATGCGTTCATGGACTTGTAGACAACGGCACTGTCGTGATAAAGAAGGGCACCACAAGAACCAATCTTTGGTTGGCCCTTGGTCCTGGCTTCCAGCAGTTGTGGCCTGATTGGCACACCAGTCCCAAGTGACGTTGTGCTGTTACATGAGTAATACGGTAGCTACATGATCAAAAAGAGATACTATTTGCTTGGCCATGCTGCATACTCAGAACTTCTGTGGCGATGCACCACTGGGGGTCAACTGGGTCTATTGTTGTTTGGTCTCTGATTCAAAACTGTACTTTCAGGATTCATTGCCACTGATGATCTCTCAGAGTATGAGCAACTGCCATCAAACTTGCCAGCATGTTACAGATACAAGTCTCCCGAGCCTCCTTCTGCTCTTGAGTCAGCTGATGGGGCAATCAGCTTAGGCCAAGCTTTCCACAGAGAACCAAGTGGATGCCTATCTCCTTCTGTAACTGGTCCACAGTCACCCTGGCAACCACCTCATCTATGGTTTTCACAGCAATAATTTTGTCCTCGGTGATGGCTGACACATGTCAACCGCAGTGCTCTTCGTCGTCCAGGGACTGTCTACCACTCTGCAATTCTCTTAACCAATCAAACACTATGGTTCCGGATGGTGGTTACTCATTAAAAGCAGTTTACAGGCGGTCAGAACTCTCTTGATGTCGCAGACCACTCTTGTAGTTGTAGATCATGGCTCTCGAGAGCCCTCTGTTGATTTCCACAATGAGTTTGTGAAGGAGGTGAATACGCTGACTTCTTTGTGTGCAGTGCTGCTTATGTGCGATTCTGAGCCTTGACATTTTACAAGGGCTCTAGAGATTACAGTTCACAACCTGACAGTGGGACTGTGTCTAATCTAAACTATGCCCTGCACATCCAGAAACCTATTGCATATTCTACATATTTCAGTGTTTCCTTTAGAGACATTAGTTTTATTGACAACATCAACTGTCTGACCAGTTATGACATTCTGTGTTGTCACACCCAGAGGCAGAACTAGCACTGGTGCAGCAGGTGCAGTGCACCTAGGCCCCTGAGGCTTAAGGGGCCCACTACTGCCCCTGTCAACCTCTTCCTGTCACCCACTGTTTATTCATATCACACTCTGCCGCCCCCTGCCTCTCCCTGTCATCCTCTGCTCTGATGCATTTTGTGAACTTGGGTAGTGGTGGAGGAGGGGGCCCAAATTATAATTTTGCACCTGGACCCACCACCCACAAGTTCCACCACTGGTCACACCTAGTGGGATAATAGAACATGATACTGTATGTGGATGAACAGATAACTGACTTGACACCCCCCCCCCCCCCCCCCCCCCTGGCAAACCAAACTATGACCCAATATATTTAATATCCATATTTTGACCAATGTATTTGTTTGCTAACCAGCTTTAAGGGTCTTTCTTTTTATATCTGCTGATTTGTAAATGAGATTTATCATTGGTAACATGCTTGCAAACTTGAGTGGGACCCGATTTTTGGGAGCCTAACGGCCATTCCGGGAGGGTAGGCAACCCTGAACTACGCTTACCTTCACAGTCAAGGAAATTAATATGCTACCTTTTAAACTTATCTTGTAATGTACAGTAACTCTCCATAACAGCTTATTGACTCTACAATGGGACCTACGCACATGTCAATTTAGGGACATTTTCTAAGCAATTTCACTACATAGTTCAGAAAATGCCCCTACATCTATGTGTGTGTGTGTGTGTGCGTGCATAGGGGAAACAGTGATAGCGATTCATATACAGCACGCTGGATAAATGTATAATTGCCAGGTGCCAGGGCCTCACCGGAAAGCACTGGTCCTGACAGATAGCTCAGCGGCACATCGCCATGCAGCGCTGTATCTCAGCTATCTAGCATCGCCCAGAATGCTCTTCTACACACATCGCCACCTGTGTAGGCCCCTTAAGGACTCCTTACAAATCACTGACCATTATGTTAGTCTGTGTTATTTTCACCTCTTGATGTGTTGCTGAGAACATAACTACTGGTGGAGACTCCAGTATATGTGTGAAGTAGAAGCATTAGGTGTCGGGCATTTTACTCCATGACTGTCAGGTCGCTACATAGCGGGGGATCATCATCAACAAGTTTTATTTATAAGACACTACACACTCAGCGACAGACGGGTGAGGAAATGATGAAATAAATAAGAACATAACATAGGATACGTAAACGTACAAGTCACTTCAGTACAATTCTACATTACATCGGGGCAGAAGATTTTTATAGGTCATTGGAACTCTGGGTATAAAAGTTGGATCCTGTCACCATTGCTGACATCTCAGATCTGCTGCATGCGTAACCATCAGACTTTTGAATAGCCCCATGATTGCTCAAGATGTCTGTCACAACTTAGCCGCCGGGGTCAGTAAAAACAGCGCACAAAGATGCCGTCACTGGTTGCAATACGCCCACAAAACAGGTGTTACCCGTGTTTTTGTAGCAGCCCCTCCCAACCCCATCTGTCAATCAGACTGCATCTAAATACTACTTGCATCCACCCTCACTAAGACATTGCAGAACATGGTGCAACTGCAAAAATAGCCAGAATTGCAACCATTTCTGAACAGGCCCGTTGTACATAGAGTGAAATGTATTTATTTTCTTGTCAGTATGGCCTCATCTCAGTTTCTACTCACGTCTGGCCGTGATTGGAATTTCTGTAATATATCCAGCAAAAAAATGACAGTTTTGCATGTTGGCAAAACCCTGTTGCACTGTTGAGACAGATTGAGTTGGCACACAAGGTGCATCCTAGCTTAGCGTAGAATCACAAAGCTAAAATAAAGCCGCCCAGCATTTTTGTGCTACATACAAAGCAGGCTGAGTATTCCCTGCACCACTTGAATCGCAACATGGTCCAGCTCACAATTTGTGCCTTTTAGATAGTTTCTTTATAATTCTATGCAAGGTACATCATATATATCTATATAAACTATTTTCCTGCGAACGCCTGCCTGCTATATATGCACACCTCCCAACTGTGCCCGAAAATACGGAATGTGGAGATTGTTGATTCTGCAAAGGGCTTTTTAACCGTAACCCATACTGCTAAAACAACCCTGACACCCCATCCCTAATACTACCATAACCTCTAAACCTAAAATCGTGACAGGTAGACTGGATGTACCATACGGTTTAAGTTGCCGACAGATTCTATGTTTCTATATACTGGAATAATCAATGTGTTTTTCTCCCAGCACTTTCATTTTCACATTTCCTGTCACTGGGGCATTTATTATGTAGGCTAAAAAAAGATCTATCAGGCTAAAAACAAACACATTTAAAGGTAGAATATTACAGTATGTCTCGTTGGTTGGCTCCCTTGTGATTAAGGAACAGTGTCTTATTTTTGGCCATTGAGAGCAGCTGATAACGGTTGTCCTACTTAGGACTCCGCTACACCAGCAGTTTGTCATCTGCTGTTAAATCTTGCTAACAGGTCGCTCGTAACAAAGCATACAGTATGCAGCCGTAAGGAATTAGCTTGACTTGCAATGTTCATGTGCAATGTAATTCGGGACACATTAATTACACAGGTTCTGTGGCTGGCTTTCACCTGGTTTTAAACTGCCACACTTCAAGACTCCATTTCACCTGGTTTTAAACTGCCACAGAACCTGTGTAATTAATGTGTGTCCTGGATTAAAGGGATGAGTTGGTAACCCTACCTTTAGAGATAAATCCAGGGTTGCCGACTTTATAATTCTCCTCTCCGGGAGAAGCCCGGAGAGGAGAGTTCCAGCAGCCGCTCAGGGGGCGGGGGCTTAAGTTTGATGACAAACTGCCGAATTCACGGATCTCCGTGGAGGGGGCGGGGCTAAAATGACGCGATTGTGTCATTTTAGCTCCGCTCCCTCCTCTGAGACCCGAGGATTGCGACATTTTAATGCCGCGATCCGGGGCGCAGGGGGGGTCCCCCCTGAATCCGGAAGGGTTGCCCACCCTTCCGGGGGGGGCCAGGAGGGGGGCCCGATTTTCGGGAGACTCCCGGCCATTCCGGGAGAGTCGGCAACCCTGGATAAATCCCAATCCATCTTTTTCCCTTAGTGCTCCAAATAATTCTGCTGAGTCTAATGTATTGGTTTTGTTTTGGTGATTGCTGGATGTAATATACTAGGTATTGCTGGATGTAATATTCTGGGCAATTATTATTATTATTAGCAGTTTCTTATATAGCGCACACATATTACGCAGCGCTTTACAGAGAATATTTGAACATTCACATCAGTCCCTGCCCCAGTGGAGCTTACAATCTATATTCCCTACCACAGGTACACGCACACAGATATTCTAGGGTTAATTTTGTAAGGAGCCAATTAGCCTACCAGTATATTTTTGGATTGTTGGAGGAAACTGGAGTACCTGGAGGAAACCCACGCAAGTACAGGGAGAATATACAAACTCCACACAGTTAGGGCCATGGAGGAAATTGAACCCATGACCTCAGTGATGTGAGGCAGTATGTCTGGGTGTGTAATATACTGGGCAATGCTGGGTGTGTAATATACTGGGCAATGCTGGGTGTGTGATATACTGGGCAATGCTGGGTGTAATATACTAGGTATTGCTGGATATAATATTCTGGACAATGCTGGATGCAATATACTAGGTACTGCTGGATGTAATATTCTGGGCAATGCTGGGTGTGTAATATTCTGGACAATGCTGGATGTAATATACTAGGTACTGCTGGATGTAATATATTGGGCAGTGCTGGGTGTGTAATATACTGGGCAATGCTGGATGTAATTTACTAGGTACTGCTGGATGTAATATTCTGGGCAATGCTGGATTATTGCTGGGCAGTGCTGGATGTAATATGCTGGGAAATGCTGGTTGTTATATACTATGCATTGCTGGATATCATATGCTGGGCAGTACTCAGTGGCGGACTGGGCCATGGGGCAGGGTGCCATGTGCCCTCCAGGCCGCTTTATTGATTGGTGCTGCGGGCCGCCTCAAAAAATAAAAGGGGCCCTGGTGGTCCAGTGTATTGTCCTGATCAGGGACGGTGGTGCGCTATCCACTCAGCAGAGGATGTAGCGCAGTGAGGCGCCGGCAGGAGAGGCGCTCTCTCTGCTCTACATCCCAGCTGCTGTCCTGCATGACAGGCAGCGGCGCTGGCAGCATAAAGCTTCCTTTCCTGCTCCCAACACCATTTGACTATGTCAATGGTGGCTGCAGGGACTGGAAAGGGGGCAGAGCTACACGCAATGGATGGGCGGGGCTACATGGAATGGAGGGGCAGGACTAAATGGAATGAGGGGCGGAGCTACACGCAACGGATGGGAAGCGCTACATAGAATGGAGGGGCAGGGCTAAATGGAATGAGGGGCGGAGCTGCACAGGAGCAGGGATAATGAAAGATGAGCTGCCAGTCAGATTTTAAGGTAAATAAAGTGTGTGTGAGAGAGAGAGTAATACAACTACTGTCGGCAACTACTGGTGCAGGCGTTATGTATCGCTACTACAGTCATCAACTGGTGCGGGCATTACACAGTGCTGCTACTGTCTGCAACGGGTGCGGGCATTACGAAGCGCTACTACTGTCGGCAACTGGTGTGGGCGTAATTAGTGCTACTACTTTCGGCAACTGGTCTGAGCGTTACGCAGCGCTACTACTGTTGGCAACTGATGAGAGTGTTACGCAGCACTACTACTGTCAGCAACTGGTGTGGGTATAACGCAGCGCTACTACTGTCGGCTTCTGGTGCGGGCATTACGAAGCGCTACTACTGTCGGCAACTGGTGTGGGCGTAATTAGTGCTACTACTGTCGGCAACTGGTCTGAGCGTTACGCAGCGCTACTACTGTTGGCAACTGATGAGGGTGTTACGCAGCACTACTACTGTCAGCAACTGGTGTGGGTATTACGCAGCGCTACTACTGTCGGCAACTGGTGAGGGTGTTACGCAGCGCTACTACTGCCGGCTTCTGGTGCGGGCGTTGCGCAGCGCTACTACTGTCAGCAACTGATGCGGATATTACGAAGCACTACTACTGTCGGAAACTGGTGTGGGCATTACGCAGTGCTACTACTGTCAGCAACTGGTGTGGATGTACTGTAGGCAACTGGTGTGGGCGTTACCTAGTGCTACTACTGTCGGCAACTGGTCTGAGCGTTACGCAGCGCTACTACTGTCAGCAACTGGTGTGGGTATTACGCAGCGCTACTACTGTCGGCAACTGGTGAGGGTGTTACGCAGCACTACTACTGTCGGAAACTGGTGAGGGTGTTACACAGCGCTACTACTGTCGGCAACTGGTGTGGGCGTTACGCAGTGCTACTACTAATATGCTTGACAATGCTGGGTATAATATACTAGGTAATGCTCGATGTAATATACTGGGTGTAATATGCTGAGCATTAATGGGAATAAAATATCAGTTACTGCTGATGCTTTGCTGGATGTAATGTGTTGGGTATAATATACTAGGTACTGGTGGATGTAATGTGTTGGGTATAATATACTAGGTACTGCTGGATGTAATATGATGGGTATAATATACTAGGTACTGCTGGATGTAATATGCTGGGTATAATATACTAGGTACTGCTGGATGTAATGTGTTGGGTATAATATACTAGGTACTGCTGGATATAATGTGTTGGGTATAATATACTAGGTACTGCTGGATGTAATGTGTTGGGTATAATATACTAGGTACTGCTGGATGTAATATGATGGGTATAATATACTAGGTACTGCTGGATGTAATATGATGGGTATAATATACTAGGTACAGTACTGCTGGATGTAATCTGTTGGGTATAATATACTAGGTACTGCTGGATGTAATATGATGGGTATAATATACTAGGTACTGCTGGATGTAATATGATGGGTATAATATACTAGGTACAGTACTGCTGGATGTAATATGTTGGGTATAATATACTAGGTACTGCTGGATGTAATGTGTTGGGTATAATATACTAGGTGCTGCTGGATGTAATAGGATGGGTATAATATATTAGGTACTGCTGGATGTAATATGATGGGTATAATATACTAGGTACTGCTGGATGTAATATGATGGGTATAATATACTAGGTACTGATGGATGTAATATGATGGGTATAATATACTAGGTACTGCTGGAAGTAATGTGTTGGGTATAATATACTAGGTACTGCTGTAAGTAATGTGTTGGGTATAATATACTAGGTACTGCTGGAAGTAATGTGTTGGGTATAATATACTAGGTACTGCTGGATGTAATGTGTTGGGTATAATATACTAGGTACTGCTGGATGTAATGTGTTGGGTATAATATACTAGGTACTGCTGGATGTAATGTGTTGGGTATAATATACTAGGTACTGCTGGATGTAATGTGTTGGGTATAATATACTAGGTACTGCTGGATGTAATATGATGGGTATAATATACTAGGTACTGCTGGATGTAATATGATGGGTATAATATACTAGGTACTGCTGGATGTAATATGATGGGTATAATATACTAGGTACTGCTGGATGTAATATGATGGGTATAATATACTAGGTACTGCTGGATGTAATTTGATGGGTATAATATACTAGGTACTGCTGGATGTAATATGATGGGTATAATATACTAGGTACTGCTGGATGTAATTTGATGGGTATAATATACTAGGTACTGCTGGATGTAATATGATGGGTATAATATACTAGGTACTGCTGGATGTAATGTGTTGGGTATAATATACTAGGTACTGCTGGATGTAATGTGTTGGGTATAATATACTAGGTACTGCTGGATGTAATGTGTTGGGTATAATATACTAGGTACTGCTGGATGTAATATGATGGGTATAATATACTAGGTACTGCTGGATGTAATATGATGGGTATAATATACTAGGTACTGCTGGATGTAATATGATGGGTATAATATACTAGGTACTGCTGGATGTAATATGATGGGTATAATATACTAGGTACTGCTGGAAGTAATGTGTTGGGTATAATATACTAGGTACTGCTGGATGTAATGTGTTGGGTATAATATACTAGGTACTGCTGGATGTAATGTGTTGGGTATAATATACTAGGTACTGCTGGATGTAATGTGTTGGGTATAATATACTAGGTACTGCTGGATGTAATGTGTTGGGTATAATATACTAGGTACTGCTGGATGTAATGTGTTGGGTATAATATACTAGGTACTGCAGGATGTAATGTGTTGGGTATAATATACTAGGTACTGCTGGAAGTAATGTGTTGGGTATAATATACTAGGTACTGCTGGATGTAATATGATGGGTATAATATACTAGGTACTGCTGGATGTAATTTGATGGGTATAATATACTAGGTACTGCTGGATGTAATATGATGGGTATAATATACTAGGTACTGCTGGATGTAATGTGTTGGGTATAATATACTAGGTACTGCTGGATGTAATGTGTTGGGTATAATATACTAGGTACTGCTGGATGTAATGTGTTGGGTATAATATACTAGGTACTGCTGGATGTAATGTGTTGGGTATAATATACTAGGTACTGCTGGATGTAATATGATGGGTATAATATACTAGGTACTGCTGGATGTAATATGATGGGTATAATATACTAGGTACTGCTGGATGTAATATGATGGGTATAATATACTAGGTACTGCTGGATGTAATATGATGGGTATACTAGGTACTGCTGGAAGTAATGTGTTGGGTATAATATACTAGGTACTGCTGGATGTAATGTGTTAGGTATAATATACTAGGTACTGCTGGATGTAATGTGTTGGGTATAATATACTAGGTACTGCTGGATGTAATGTGTTGGGTATAATATACTAGGTACTGCAGGATGTTATGTGTTGGGTATAATATACTAGGTACTGCTGGAAGTAATGTGTTGGGTATAATATACTAGGTACTGCTGGAAGTAATGTGTTGGGTATAATATACTAAGTACTGCTGGATGTAATGTGTTGGGTATAATATACTAGGTACTGCAGGATGTAATGTGTTGGGTATAATATACTAGGTACTGCTGGATGTAATGTGTTGGGTATAATATACTAGGTACTGCTGGATGTAATGTGATGGGTATAATATACTAGGTACTGCTGGATGTAATGTGTTGGGTATAATATACTAGGTACTGCTGGATGTAATGTGATGGTATAATATACTAGGTACTGCTGGATGTAATGTGTTGGGTATAATATACTAGGTACTGCTGGATGTAATGTGTTGGGTATAATATACTAGATACTGCTGGATGTAATGTGTTGGGTATAATATACTAGGTACTGCTGGATGTAATATGATGGGTATAATATACTAGGTACTGCTGGATGTAATATGATGGGTATAATATACTAGGTACTGCTGGATGTAATATGATGGGTATAATATACTAGGTACTTCTAGATGTAATATGATGGGTATAATATACTAGGTACTGCTGGATGTAATATGATGGGTATAATATACTAGGTACTGCTGGATGTAATATGATGGGTATAATATACTAGGTACTGCTGGATGTAATGTGTTGGGTATAATATACTAGGTACTGCTGGATGTAATGTGTTGGGTATAATATACTAGGTACTGCTGGATGTAATGTGTTGGGTATAATATACTAGGTACTGCTGGAAGTAATGTGTTGGGTATAATATACTAGGTACTGCTGGATGTAATGTGTTGGGTAAAATATACTAGGTACTGCTGGATGTAATGTGTTGGGTATAATATACTAGGTACTGCTGGATGTAATGTGTTGGGTATAATATACTAGGCACTGCTAGATGTAATATGATGGGTATAATATACTAGGTACTGCTGGATGTAATGTGTTGGGTATAATATACTAGGTACTGCTGGAAGTAATGTTTTGGGTATAATATACTAGGTACTAGTGGATGTAATATGATGGGTATAATATACTAGGTACTGCTGTATGTAATATGATGGGTATAAAATACTAGGTACTGCTGGATGTAATATGATGGGTATAATATACTAGGTACTACTGGATGTAATGTGTTGGGTATAATATACTAGGTACTGCTGGATGTAATGTGTTGGGTATAATATACTAGGTACTAGTGGATGTAACATGATGGGTATAATATACTAGGTACTGCTGGATGTAATATGATGGGTATAAAATACTAGGTACTGCTGGATGTAATATGATGGGTATAATATACTAGGTACTACTGGATGTAATGTGTTGGGTATAATATACTAGGTACTGCTGGATGTAATGTGTTGGGTATAATATACTAGGTACTGCTGGATGTAATGTGTTGGGTATAATATACTAGGTACTAGTGGATGTAATATGATGGGTATAATATACTAGGTACTGCTGGATGTAATGTGTTGGGTATAATATACTAGGTACTGCTGGATGTAATGTGTTGGGTATAATATACTAGGTACTGCTGGATGTAATGTGTTGGGTATAATATACTAGGTACTGCTGGATGTAATGTGTTGGGTATAATATACTAGGTACTGCTGGATGTAATGTGTTGGGTAAAATATACTAGGTACTGCTGGATGTAATGTGTTGGGTATAATATACTAGGTACTGCTGGATGTAATGTGTTGGGTATAATATACTAGGCACTGCTAGATGTAATATGATGGGTATAATATACTAGGTACTGCTGGATGTAATGTGTTGGGTATAATATACTAGGTACTGCTGGAAGTAATGTGTTGGGTATAATATACTAGGTACTAGTGGATGTAATATGATGGGTATAATATACTAGGTACTGCTGGATGTAATATGATGGGTATAAAATACTAGGTACTGCTGGATGTAATATGATGGGTATAATATACTAGGTACTACTGGATGTAATGTGTTGGGTATAATATACTAGGTACTGCTGGATGTAATGTGTTGGGTATAATATACTAGGTACTAGTGGATGTAACATGATGGGTATAATATACTAGGTACTGCTGGATGTAATATGATGGGTATAAAATACTAGGTACTGCTGGATGTAATATGATGGGTATAATATACTAGGTACTACTGGATGTAATGTGTTGGGTATAATATACTAGGTACTGCTGGATGTAATGTGTTGGGTATAATATACTAGGTACTGCTGGATGTAATGTGTTGGGTATAATATACTAGGTACTAGTGGATGTAATATGATGGGTATAATATACTAGGTACTGCTGGATGTAATGTGTTGGGTATAATATACTAGGTACTGCTGAATGTAATGTGTTGGGTATAATATACTAGGTTCTGCTGGATGTAATGTGTTGGGTATAATATACTAGGTACTGCTGGATGTAATGTGTTGGGTATAATATACTAGGTACTGCTGGATGTAATGTGTTGGGTAAAATATACTAGGTACTGCTGGATGTAATGTGTTGGGTATAATATACTAGGTACTGCTGGATGTAATGTGTTGGGTATAATATACTAGGCACTGCTAGATGTAATATGATGGGTATAATATACTAGGTACTGCTGGATGTAATGTGTTGGGTATAATATACTAGGTACTGCTGGAAGTAATGTGTTGGGTATAATATACTAGGTACTAGTGGATGTAATATGATGGGTATAATATACTAGGTACTGCTGTATGTAATATGATGGGTATAAAATACTAGGTACTGCTGGATGTAATATGATGGGTATAATATACTAGGTACTACTGGATGTAATGTGTTGGGTATAATATACTAGGTACTGCTGGATGTAATGTGTTGGGTATTATATACTAGGTACTAGTGGATGTAACATGATGGGTATAATATACTAGGTACTGCTGGATGTAATATGATGGGTATAAAATACTAGGTACAGCTGGATGTAATATGATGGGTATAATATACTAGGTACTACTGGATGTAATGTGTTGGGTATAATATACTAGGTACTAGTGGATGTAATATGATGGGTATAATATACTAGGTACTGCTGGATGTAATGTGTTGGGTATAATATACTAGGTACTACTGGATGTAATGTGTTGGGTATAATATACTAGGTACTGCTGGATGTAATATGATGGGTATAATATACTAGGTACTGCTGGATGTAATGTGTTGGGTATAATATACTAGGTACTGCTGGATGTAATGTGTTGGGTATAATATACTAGGTACTGCTGTATGTAATATGATGGGTATAATATACTAGGTACTACTGGATGTAATGTGTTGGGTATAATATACTAGGTACTGCTGGATGTAATATGATGGGTATAATATACTAGGTACTGCTGGATGTAATGTGTTGGGTATAATATACTAGGTACTGCTGGATGTAATGTGTTGGGTATAATATACTAGGTACTGCTGGATGTAATGTGTTGGGTATAATATACTAGGTACTGCTGGATGTAATGTGTTGGGTATAATATACTAGGTACTGCTGGATGTAATGTGTTGGGTATAATATACTAGGTACTGCTGGATGTAATGTGTTGGGTATAATATACTAGGTACTGCTGGATGTAATGTGTTGGGTATAATATACTAGGTACTGCTGGATGTAATGTGTTGGGTATAAGTGACTTGTTAGGTTTTCTCTGGATTCAGGACCTTATTCTGGTTGTCTCCCAAGGCAGTGAAACCTATTTGGAGGCGGGGACAAATCAATCGATGGCCAACGACCATCAAATGATTTCTTCAGTGCTGACAGATCAGAGACACCTCTATGGTGTCTCCGATCTGCGGGCGCCTGTGCGAGGACAGGGCGGGCAGCTGACATCCGCTGACACGTAAAGTGTTTGTGTGCATGTCTGAGTGTGCGTGTATGTATGTATACTGGTGTAATTCTTCTAGGTAAAACTTCAACCTACTGCCCCCCCCCATACCCCACACTGCCACCAATACCCATTTTCCAGAGCCTCAAGTGCAAGTGTGGAGCTGGTGTCTTAGAAGATCCACAGCCACCACCTGCATTTAGGGGGTTATTCAGATTCCGATTGTTTGTGACTGCACATAGGTTTTTTATGCGCATGTGCAGCCGCTCGCACACAAAGGTTTGGGCAGGGGGTGTGTAGGGGGATGGGGCAGGCCAATTTGCATATGGGAACGCCCACCCGTTTCATGGGTGCGGGGGGGCGGGCAGCTGACGTCAGTGGATATCAGCTGCCTTGCACGTCCTGTGCAAGGCAGCTGATATCCACTGACGTCAGCTGCCTGCCCGCAGGTCTGAGACACGATAGAGGTGTCTCATGAACTGTGAACGCTGAAGAAATCAATGATTTGTCCCCCGCACCCAAGGCTGCGAATGGATGATTATGCAAATCACCCATTCGAATGACGCCCCCCCCCCTGTCACTCGCTGCTCACCGCGGATCGCTATGAAGATGGTGATAGACAGCCGCCAGAGCTGCAGAGCTAGCGGCTGTCTAGTGGAACTTCTATCTGCAGCCCCAGGCTCCATGGCGGAACGGCGGGCAGGAGAAGAGCAGGCGGGAGGCCTGGAAGGCAGCAGATGCACTGTGCAGGTCCTCTGGCTTCTTAGATGGACAAAACCATGTGCAGTGCAGGTGGGGCAGATGTTACTTGTGCAGAGAGAGTTAGATTTTGGTGGGGTTTTACTTCAAAGTGATATCTATATTGCAGTGTAAAAATAAAGCAGCCAGTATTTCCCCTGCACATAAACAAAATAACTCACCCAAATCTAATTCTCTCTGCACATTTTACATCTGCCCCCCCCCCTGCAGTGCACATGGTTCTGCCCATCAAAGAAGGAATTTGTCAGAAAGAGTGAACCAAAATAACCCCCTATATGCCTGACCCCTTATCCCTCTCTCTCTACCTTAGCCCCATCTCTCTCTGCCTGACACCCCTCTCTCTACATTACCCCCTCTCTCTCTCTTCCTGACACCCCTCTCTCACCCTTCTCCCACTGTCTGACAGCACTCTCTCACCCCCTCTCTATATGTCTGACCCATCATCCCTCTCTCTCTGCCTGACACCCTTCTCTCTACTTTACCCCCCTTTCTCTCTCTGCCTGAACCCCCTCTCTCACCACTCTCTGCCTGGTAACCCTCTCTCTCCCTGAACCATACTTGCCTACTCTCCTGCATTCTGCAGGAGACTCCCTGAAATAGCAGCAATCTCCCTCTCTCCCTCATTAGTCTAGCAATCTCCCTCATTTCACCTAGCCCACATTAGACTGTTACATTTTTGGGGTTAAAAAGGAATTAGACAGATATTTTACATTGAATCATCAGCGCCATTTCCCAGTATCTCTTACTAACTGCTTTGGGGCTCATCTACATTTGGATATAAGTCATTTTACTAGATTCCTCTCAGATGTAGCAGTACACAACCACTCTTCTAGGTGCCACGTTCACAATCTCTTTTCACAATCTCTCCTTATATGGAACTAGACACTCCCTTTGGGTGGAGCCTGACATGCCCCCGCAATGGGGTGCTGTGCAAAATTCTCCTGCTAACTATAATCTCCCTGAAATTTGTTTTCAAAAGTAGGCAAGTATGCCCTGAACTCCATCTCACCTTTCTCTTTTCCTGACACCCCCTCTCTCTGCCTGACTCTCTCCTTTCTCTATCTCCCCTCTCTCTCGTGTTCTCTCTTTGTCTGAACCCCTCATACCCTCTGTCTGACTCCCCTATCTGCCTGACTCCCCTCTCTCTGCCTGACTCCCCCTCTCTGCCTGACTCCCCCTCTCTGCCTGACCCCTCCCTCTCTCTCTGCCTAACCCCCGTCTTACCCCTCTCTCTCCCTCTGGCTGACCCCCTCTCACTATCTCTCTCTGATTGACCCCGCTGTCTTTAAGTCATCCCTTTCTTTGCCTGACCCCCCACATCTCTCTACCAAGCCCCCCTCTCACCCCTCTCTCTACATGACCCCCCTCTCCATCTCTCTCTGTCATTCTCTTGTTTCACTCTATCTCCATGATTTTCTATCTATCATCCCCCCCCCCATCTCTTTCTCCCTCTCTATAGCTATCTATCTATGGGGGGCACCAGCTTTTATCTTGCCTCCGGGCTACATGGATAAACTTACGCCACTGCGTGGTTATGCTTGTCCTAGAGTTTCTTTCAGTGAGTGCAACCAATTAGTATTCCCCACCAAATGCTGTCTGTGTAAGCACTGGCCCATGCCATTAGCACAGCTGTATAGTGCAGGAGCAGTGCTAGCTTTGTACTGATTAGCCCTCGCACACCTACTGTACATCCAATAAATATTACATGGGACGTGCTGGGGAATATGGGGAAATGTGAAAGTATCAGTCTGTCAGTGTGTTTGGGGTTGTATTCATACAATATTCTGACCACAAGGACCTTATTCTGATTGACACGCAAGGCTGCGAATTTCACAGCCTTGTGAGTCCATCAGACGCCACCCCCTCCCTCACTCGCACGACCCCCCCGCATGGCTGCGAATGAATGATTTATATAATCATTTATTCGCAGACGGGGATAAATCATTCGATGGTCGCCGAACATCGAATAATTTTTCCAGCGCTCGCAGTTCAGAGACACCTATATAGTGACTCTAAACTGCGGGTAGCCTGTGCGAGGACAGGGGGGGGCAGCTGACATCCGGTTATGTCACCTGCCAGCCCCCCACATGTCCGTCACGGCCTCATTAGCCTGAGAACGCCCATGAAATGCCGGGCATTCCCATATGCTAAAGGGGCTGCCCAGGGCTCCCTGCCATTCTCCGCCCCCCCCACTCGCCATTTAGCGTGCGTGCACCCGGCGAACCAAATGTGTCTGTACATGCGCAGAAACATGCCTGCGCATACACAGATCCAAAACTGTGCATGCGCCTGTGTCACAAATCGTGTGCGCGACGCTGGCCAGCGATGAAATCTTGCCACTGACATCGATATCCGTTCGTAAGGCGATGGACAGGAAGTAGTCATAGGGGGGTGGTAACCAGCCGCTTAGTGGGAGTGCTAAGAGAAATGTAGGCGTGCCTAGGAAAACTCTGGGAGTGTCCAGGAAAATGCTAGACGTGCCTAAGCGTTTTAGGGGATGGTGTGTAACATCAGCTCCATGCCGGATAGAGGGTGAGCGGCTTATGACAGGATTAGGACATAGTCACATGGTTGCGAATCTATTTGCAACTGTACACATATATTTGGACAGTGGCCACATTTATTTGCTAGGCGGGACTTCACTCTGGCGGAACGCCGGCCGCTGCAAATTGGCGTCACTGCAACCAGGTCTGAATTACCCCTATCATTAGAAGAGGCATGATTGGTGCTGTGGAGATACTACGGTTTGGTCATTCCTGTATCTCACCCATGTTAGATTACCCATAGCTCATACTGTAGTTCTCTATTGCTAGCTGCCGCAGTCATGAACACAACAGTCTGACAGTATGCCAGGGAAACAAATCAAACGGCTTCTCAGCGCTTCGCTCATCTCCACCTGTTGTTTTTTATTTGTCAATTAGTATGCACAAACTGATAATCATATGATGTACCAAATATTTGTATTCAATTGCGCTGCCATCTGGTGGAAATAAAGGGCATAGTAGTACATCTGCCTCCTTCATTTATGCAGTAAAGTTTGAATAGATGCAAAGCTTTCACGTCCTCACCATTCACTAGATGAATATGGCTGGCTAAGTGGGGGGGGGGGGGGGGGAGCAGATGTAACATGTGCAGAGAGAATTAGATTTGGGGTTTTACTTCAAAGTGAGATCTGTATTGCAGTGTAAAAATAAAGCAGTCAGTATTTTCCCTGCACAGAAACAAAATTACTCACCCAAATCTAATTCTCTCTGCACAAGTTACATCTGCCCCACCTGCAGGGCACATGGTTTTGTCCTTTGCGAGTGACCCAGAATAAGGGCCAAAGTGTATAGGAGTTTGATCTAAAGGGATGGGACCATGTGCTGCAGTTATTAGCCAATCTGCTGTAACACAACCAAACTGACCATACACATATTTTATGACTATGGTATATTTACTTACATAGTCTTTATGTCTTTTAGCTGTCTCCTGGGTCAGATGATGAAGACGGCCATGACAGCACAGGGCGGGAAACACTTGGCCGTATTCAGTTCAGCGTTGGCTACAACTTCCAGGAATCTACTCTCACAGTTAAGATCATGAAGGCCCAGGATTTGCCAGCCAAGGACTTCAGTGGAACCAGTGATCCATTTGTGAAGATTTATCTGCTGCCGGACAAAAAGCACAAACTAGAGACCAAGGTGAAGAGAAAAAACCTCAACCCTCACTGGAATGAGACCTTCCTCTTTGAAGGTGAGACACTGGTGGTGGAAGGGAGCAGAGCTTTTGTGCTTATTTTTCTCCAGCTTATTCTCAAGTCTATGGGCCACCAAAGGTCAGATATAGTACAAATTCATTAATACCAGTATCCTGCACTACGGCTCCGGGACATCTGCAAAGTATCAATTGTCATTACTTTGCGGCATGTGTCGCAGATGCAACGAAACATGAATCAGACCCCCATGCAGATCAGGATTGGACATAACACCCAGACTCCCGTACATGCCAAAGCTGGACAAAACGACTACGTACCTATCCACATTCTCCTCTAGCCCTTATTATGGAAATCCCAAGTCATTTTAGATGATCTGAGGACAGAAATGTGTATAGAAGGGCCGGTTTTACGCATATGCTGGGTACGTAGCTGGGTAAGGGGCCGTATAGCTGGGTCAGCTGCACCAGTGACATGCATAAAACCGGGAGACTTGCAGAGCAGGCAGTGCCGATGTTGGGGCCACCACGTCCTGTCCGACACTACATCCTGCACCGCAACACACTACAGAACTGTGAAGAAACTTAAAATAATCGACCACTCCCAGCAGCCCATGCTTCTAAACAACAAGGGATGCTGGGAGTGGTCATTTATTTTGCAATTCTTCACAGTCATTTAGTGCGACTATGGACAGTGATGATCGGTATTACCGCTGCAGGGAAAGCCGCTCAGTGCATACACACTGAGAGGCTTTCCCCCTGCCCGGCGCCGACGGAGGAGGGAGGACAGCTTTGCATAGCGCAGAGCTATGCAAAGCCATCCTCTACGCTGCTCATCTGGTATTACCAGCAGATGAACGGCTTTCCCGTCAATGTTGCGGGAGCACGCAGCAGAGCTCACCACTCGTCGCCGGTCCATACACACTGGGCAGCTTTCAGCTGAAAGCCGCTGAAACAGGCTGTTTTGAGCGGCTTTCAGCTCAAAGTCACCCAGTGTGTATGGGCCTTAATAGGTTGACGATATCTTATCCAAATGCTTGGGACCAGGAGCATTTTGGATAAGGGATTATTCTGGATTTCAGAATATTTTTATACTCACCTTTTTCACAGGCATTCCTCTGGCTCTTGCGGGCAGAGCGATCAGGCGGGCGGTGCTTGCTTGCGGACAGAACGTTCAGGTGGGTTGTGCATGCGGGCGGTTTTTATGAGCGGGCAGAAAAAAAGGGGGGGAGGGATCCAAAACCCACAGTTTTTGGAATATTTGGAATAAGAGATATACAAATAAGGGATACTCAACCTGTATTCCCAATAGATGTCTACATGGATATTGAATCTAGCAAATGTTGGGACAGCATGGAAACCAAAGCCAAAAAACATGTCGATCAAGTGTGTGTCAACCAATGCAGTTCGTCCAGTGGTTCCCAAACTGTGTGCCGTGGCTCCCTGGGGTGCCTCAGGACACTTGCAGGGGTGCCACGGTTGGTGGTCCAGGACCAATTCAAAATATTTATGGTCAATTATTTATGGACAAAACCAGTGCTGGTGGCTGCCAATCATAAAATATGTGTACAAATAGAAGCAAATCCTGTCCCTCACCACATAACTGAACCGAAGGATCACATATAAACACAATCTATTTCATTTCATACATTAAATTCATTATTTATATTTTTTCTACATTTTTGTTTTTGGCCTATGGGGGCTGCGAAAAAAATTCTGATACTCTAGGGTGCCGTGACCCAAATAAGATTGGGAACCACTGAGTTAGTCATTATATTACTGTATGCTGTATGTTGCCAACTGAATTCATCGCACTCTCTGGGGGAGATGTATCAAACTGTGGATAAAGGACCTTATTCTGGTCTGTTCACAGCCAGCGTTCATTCGCGTTTGGCGTATGCGCAGGTGCATTTCTGCACATGCGCCGGGTGCGTGCAGCCATGGGTGTGGGGCGGCAGCAGAACGCTTGCTTTGCCCATGGTAATCAGGCCGTGACGTTGGTGCTAAGGGTGCACGCAAATCTAAGTGACCTGACAGTCACTTAGATATTATGCGTGCACGTTTCACAGCCTGTGGGTGAACACCCCCATCATTCCATGGTCGCCGACCATTCGAATTATGTGGGTGTTCACCCACAGACTGTGAATGGATGTTTGTGTTAAACATCCAATCGCAGGCCCTGCATGCGAACACATGCTGCAAGGGGGGGGGGAAGGGGTATACCACCATTCGCAGAGCTGGTTCTAGTTGACTCTCAAGAGTGCTCATTCGCATCTGAGCGAATCAACCAGAATAAACCCCAAAGTATTGAGCAATCAGCTTCAAGCTGGTTCTTTCCTGACGCAGTCGGTAACATGACACTGAGCTGAATGACTGATAATGTATCTCTCTCCACTGTACTGTACCTCTCTCCACTGTACTGTACCTCTCTGCAATGCTTGATAGATCTCTCCCAGTGTAAAACAATCTTCGGTAATGTTGTTAGTGACCTCAGTACCCAAAACAGGAAAGTGACACTTGTACTCCAAGGCAGGGGTCCTAACACATTATTGTGTATCATTTATCCCCTCCGGAGCTCTGTAAAGTACCAGATCTTCTCCTTTTAGAAGCTATTACCTACTATACATTATTAATGGTTCTGAGAGACAGCAACGAGCTACCTTCCCGCACTTACAGGATTTGCGCATTACTGTAAATGATCTCCGTTACGCTATGTACGGCTTCTCTTCTAAAGCATAGCTAAGGAGCGGTCTCAGGGATCAGATTTCTAGAAGAAAAACACTGGGAAAGTGTAAAAATACTCATTTATTTGGTGCAATAAGTGACACCATTTTTGATGAGTGTGATGCACAGTACAACTAGCTGCTTGTGGCTCACGCCTGATAGATACTTGTGCTTATATGACTCATGCACCATTATGGCTGTTACTTATGCTGCTGTTTATATACAATTATTAAAGTCATTTCCTAATCCCATGACCAGTATTGGGTTTTTAGCCTGCAAATTTCTTCTTCAGTGATGTCCAGGAGGGTTGGGATCATTTGGTCTACAGCATGATGGTCGACAGTCATTAGGTCGACATGGGGAAAGGTCGACATGGGGAAAGGTCGACATGGTTCTAGGTCGAAAGGTCATTAGTTCGACAGGTCATTAGTTCGACAAAGTCTATGTCGACAGACAAAAGTTTGACCTGTTTTTCGACCTGTATATCAACACAGTCGACATGGACATAGTTTCAAGTGCACCGCATCCCCTCGCATCGCTCGCTGCGCTATCTATGCGTCAGGCACAGGGCATGAAATACCGCCTGTCGGCACATGTTGGCTCAAAAAACAGTGAAAAAACCCATGTCGACCTTTTGACTGTCGACCTAGAAATTGTCGAACTAATGACCTGTCAAACTAACGACCTTTCGACCTAGAACCATGTCGACCTTTACCTATGTCGACCTTTTCACATGTCAACTAATGGTGTTGACCTAATGACTGTCGACCATCATGCTGTAGACCAAATAACCACATACCGTCCAGGACAGGTCTGCTAATTGGTTCATAAGTTACAGCAGTGGTTCTCAAACTGGCAGTCCTGACCCCAAAGTGGGTCCCGACCTTCTCAGCATGGGGTCACGACTCCATGTTGCTGACCATCAGGCTGATGACTTTTCTAATCTCAGTCAGTTATTCAAGGAGTCCGAAAAATCTGTTGAACTGTCTGTTATTTTGGACTCCTCCCATCATTTTGTGCCTCCACAATGCTGCCATGTATGTGCTGTCTGCTGACTACACATGTAAGGGGCGATTCTGGTTGACATACAGCGCTGCGAAGTTCACATCGCTGCGTGTCATTTTTAGCCCGCTCGCCGCTCGTACATGCCGCCACCCCCCTTTGCAGGGCAAATACCGCTACGAATGGATCATTTGCATAAACATCCATTCGCAGCCTATGAGGCAACACCCACATCATTCGATGGTCGCCAACCATCGAATGATGTGGTGCGCACACACAAATCTAAGACACTCTCAGGTGTCTTAGGCTTGCGTGTGTCCTGGAGGGGAACATGGCGGGCAGCTTACGGGCGAGATTCTCTATTACAGAAATGCGGTAAAAACCCCGTTATCGGGGTTTTTACCGCATTTCTGTATTCTCTAACCCCCCTCCGCAGTGTCACCGCTGCGGAGGGAATCGCCAGCAAAAGCTGGCGGTTCCCTGCAGAAGCCTATGGGCTTCTTACCGCAGCGGTGTGTGAGGGATCCGTCACGGATCCCTCCCAGCATGCCCTGCGGCCGACGCGTCAGTCTGCGCATGCGCAGACGGACTCCCGGGTCATAGACCCGGAAGTCCAGCAACGGCGCCGCATCGCAAGGGACAGCTCTTACCGCAAGAGCTGTCCCTTGCGTTAATGACCGCATATTTTAGAGAATATGCGGTCATTAGAAATGCGGTGGCCGGCGAAGAGGGCTGCGGATTTTAGAGAATCCCGCCCTACATCTGCCCCCTGCACCCGCGTTATCAATCCATTAGCATGAGAATGCCCATAAAACGCTGGCCATTCCCGTGGGTGCAACTACCTGAATTAACATGGGTGCGCATGGATCAGAATAAGGTCCTTTTTTTTTTTTTTTAAAGGCCCCCATACACTACTGTCACTTCTCCGAGGAGAGAAGTCACAGTTGATCCCCCTTGGTAGGTTCACATACAATATAGTATGCGGTCCTTTTGCATACGATATATCATATGAGTTCCCATTCCCTGCTGCCAGGAATATGTTCACATTCTCCGGCTGCCACCCAATTGGATACTAACCATGTGATTTGGCCACTTTTAGCCCAATTTCTCAGCTTGATCGGTCAGAATCGGATGAAAAGTGGCTAAATTGCACTAGTGAATGACCTGCCTTGGGCTCCCACTAATCTGCTAAAGAACCGAAGGATGTGGTCATTTCTGAAGCCGAAGACCCCCTGAAATCTCCTTGGCATGCCTGCGTTTTCACAAACATACCCAGAAAATGCTGTTTTACCCCCAAACATTGACTTCCTGGCAAACTACAACTGCTATGTGTACAAACATTAATCACAATGGGGGAGATTCTCTAAGAATCTCCGCCCCCCTTCGCCGCCCATCGCATTTATAATTATCGCATATGTTCTAACATATGCGATAATTAAGGCAAAGGACAGCTCTTGCGTTAAGAGCTGTCCTTTGCGGTGAGAGTCGCCGGGTCCCAGCAGGTCCCGGCGGCTCCCCCCTCCCTCACACACCCGGCGCTGCTGCTGCTGCGCCGGGCTCTCCTCCTCCCTGCACCCGGAAGAGGATCAGTGCAGGGAGGAGGTCACAGGTCCGGGCAGCACAGCTCTGTGCTGCCCGGACACAGGTGAGGGGGCGATGCAGGGCGGCTGGGGGTCGGCGCAGGGCGGCGGAGGGTTGCGGTAGAAGCCCATTGGCTTCTATGGGGCATCGCCAGATTTTTTTTTAGAGCATTCCAAAATGCGGTGAAAACCCCGATAACGGGGTTTTTACCGCATTTCTTGTTTAGAGAATCTCCCCCAATATGCGTACGCACCGGCACAGTTCCATCGTGAATTCTCTTATTACCGATCCATTCTGAATTAGGCCCTGTGACTGGTATTTTCTCCCAATCTTTCTGACTTCATTAGGAGGTAGGCGGTATTCCAATAGATTAGGTGAGTATGAAATAAGTAGCTTGTCACATGAAGATATTGTACATGCACTTGAGGGCCACACTATTATTCTATTTCTGGGGCCACATTTCGGTCTAGCTCTGGACATATTGTAATACTAAGTGACTCTTGTTTTGCAGGATTCCCATATGAGAAAGTGGTGCAGAGAGTCTTATATCTTCAAGTCTTGGATTATGATCGATTTAGCCGTAATGACCCGATCGGAGAGGTATCAATTCCACTTAACAAGACAGACCTGACGCAGATGCAGACGTTCTGGAAGGAGCTGAAACCGTGCAGCGATGGCAGTGTAAGGCGGCATCAATACGTAGAGTGCATATAAAAAGTCGCTGCATTTAAAACAATAAAGTTCAAGTTTTTTAAAGACAATTATTAATGATAAAAGTTAAATACAAAACGTATAATACCCAGATTGTAGAAGTGTGCCGATCCCTATTTATAATGGGTCTGTAGTCGTGTTTAGAGTAATCACATTCAAAATCACGCTCAGTGACATCACAGGTCCCCCCTGCTGAGCCTGCAGTCATAGATGGGGGGGGTTGTTATGAGCTGTATGTGTATATGTATTCTATTCAGCTGGGACAGGGGGCTAAAGGAATAATGATTACCTCCAAATATCAAAATATTTTTACCTTTAATCTGCTGGTCTCTGTCACACAACTGAATATTATGGTATTTCACCTTCCAAAAGTCTAAAGTAATGATAATTATTGGGTCTAAAACCTGGGAATTAATAAATATGACCCAACGGGCATCCAGGTCCAATGACTTGGCAGGTTGTTAATGTATCTTAACAATCAAGTGATCCTCTCCTGCCTAAAGCCCTAGGGGGGGGGGGGTATTTTGTGCGCATCCTGAAAAAGTGGGTGTGCACCCGCTACAAAACAAAAAAGAATGCCACATCCAGGACACATCCTAATTTTCATCACCCTTCCTAACCCATTCACCAGCTCATGGTTTGTGGAGCAATTGAATTGTGTATGTGGTATATGCACTGAGCACCTGGACGTAACACTCTGAATTTCATGTTCTCTCGCTCTGCAAACTTGAATAACCATAATTATTATAAACCAAAGCAGAGAGCATGGAGTGGAAGTGCTGAGGCTTATGTGCAGTAATAAGGGGCTTGGGATGGGGATGACGTAAATTAAAATTGTATTGAAATAAGTCAGCTTTCTGAGTGCTGTATAGGTGAGGCAGATCATGGAGATTAAAAGTAATAAAGGATTATTCACAGTTACAGCAATGTGAGACGGGGGATTTATAGCAGAGAAAGAGAATAATAAAGTATTATGCAGCTGGAGGTCAGATGGGAGAAGATGGTACACGAGTCAGATGCAGAATCTGCAGTGTGGAATTGGGGAACAGGTGACTGGAGGCCCTCACCGCTTCGCCTACAGTAAATAGTTTCAAAACGAAAATTTCCATCTGCGTACAAGGCCCCGAGTATAGAAGCCTCTATACCACATTTTAAGGCCCATACCAGTGGCAAACGCAGGATTTTCAGAAGGGGGTTTCCAGAGGGGCGGAGCAAAGCACGGAGATGGACACTTAGGTGACCCAGTATATGCCGGGTCAGTTAAAGTATTATAGATAGACCAAATGTATATAAATAATAAAAAAAAAATATATATATATATATATATATATATATACATACATACATACATAAAGGGGCGTCAACAGCAGTGTATTACCCGTGGGCATAGCAATATATTGGGGCCCCTACCGATCCTCCAGCGGTAGGGGAAGATTTGATGTCCTGCGGGTGGTAGGGGGTATTATATCAACCGCTCAGCATGTAGGGCCTGGATAAGTAATTTCCACTAATTACCCCTTTACTGCACAGATGGTGGGAGATGGGGTGGGAGAAGGGGGCATTGGGCTGAATGAAGGGGCACTGATACATAACTTCCAGGGTGGTAGAGGATATTTAATATGCAGAGGAGGGGTGTATAGGGGAGTGGGCTTATTATTCATAATTTTCTGGTGAGAGGACAGCTTGCTTGACTGCAGATATCTCCAATTCCCGGAAATAGATTTCTTAGATTTTAATGGAATTAAAAACTAGAGAATCCCACCTACCAAATGGTATTGGGGACTAGGAGATCAGATTTCAGGAGGCAGAGCAATCCGCCAACGAGTATATAACACTACATACCAGGTGTGTGGAGCTGGAGCAGTAACCAGCTGCTGGAAGGCTGATATCTCTGGTTCTGGGAACAGTAGAGACAAGCTACTAGTGTCCATCAAAGGGGGAGAGTCCCAGCTTTTGGAATATACCCTCAGAAAAACTCTGTCAGACAGAAACTGAAATATCTGACTGGGAATAACAATTAACAGACTTGGATGGGGACCACTGCTTTGAAGTCAGATATCTCTGGTTCCCAAGGGCCGATTTTTACAATTCTTATACCCATGGAAAGAGGGCACCATCAGCTTTCAGCTGAGGGCCCTTAGACTACTGGGGGGGTTTCTGGGTACTCAAAACCCCCCCTGCGTGCGCTACTGCATACACACGGGCTGAGTTTGTTACCTGTATCTGCCCTACCTGGTACAGTATCTGTGGGGAATGTGGTGTTCTATGAGGTGAGTGGGGATTTGCGGCCACGGTAGTATGAGGTGGTGGAGGGGAGGATGTTGCTACTGCAGAGGTGATTCGTTTTTCTGGGAGGTTATGGAATTCCAGGTAGAGCTCCTGTCTGCTTGGAAGAGTATACCAGTCTCCCGGAGCAGCTGCCATCTGAATGGATCCGCTCGCTTCTTGAGTCAGCCAATAGTGCAATTCACAATGAATCACTATTAAAATATTGGACATGTCCACTGATCATCTGTGGATTGGGCCAATAATTGCATGATATATGCCCAGCAGTACTACATAGGTGAGAGGAGGAAATGTGCAGTGGATTTGTGGGGGGTGAGCCCAGGTGCAACCCCAACCGAAGTTCACTATATGCAACATGACAGTGGGTTACAAGGAGAGGCAGAGGGTTAAAGGCAGAGGGTGACAGGGAGAGGCAGAGCGTAACAGGGAGCGGCAGAGGGTGACAGGAAGAGGCAGGGAGAGACAGAGGGTGTCAGGGAGAGGCAGAGGGTAACAGGGAGAGGCAGAGGGTGACAGGGAGAGCAGAGGGTGACAGGGATGGGCAGAGGGTGACAGGGAGGGGCAGAGGGTGACAGGGAGAGCAGAGGGTGACAGGGATGGGCAGAGGGTGACAGGGAGGGGCAGAGGGTGAAAGGTAGAGGGTGACAGGGAGAGGCAGAGGGTGACAGGAAGAGACAGGCAGAGGCAGAGGGTGACATGGAGAGGCAGAGGGTAACAGGGAGCGGCAGAGCATGACAGGGAAAAACAGTGGGTGACATAAAGAGGGTACCAGGGGCAGCAGTGAGCCCCTTAGTCCCCAGGGGCCCCGGTGCACGGCACCTGCTGCACCAATGGTAGTTCTGCCTCTGGAAGTGTGTAAAGGTGAAGTGGGGATATTTGTTGCTACAGAGGTGAGAGGAGATTAGTTGGTAGAGGGGTTATAGTGGGAAAATGTAATAATATACATATGTGAGAATGAGTAATGGGACTCGTCTCCTACCCACACACTCATTAACTAATACAATATGCATTTTTCATTCCGATATATAAATGATGGCCAGTAGATATATTTAAACAAGTTCGGTTGTTGCTTTAATTGGCAGGTCCATTATTTTACCATTATTTCTAGCTCCCTCCTCCTCTCTCTCTCTCTCTCTCTCTCTCTCTCTCTCTCGTCCTTTGTCCACGCCACACACATTCATTCCTCAGATCCCCATTGTCCTAAAGGCAGACATCCAGTATCATAGTACATAATTATAGCCACTCAAACAGCCAGCAGACTGATAGCACCAAGAAAGCAGAGTATACTTTGTATCCTTGTGGCTTCGCTAATGATATAATTGTACGTTCTCGCTGCATATTTCTGTCACCTGTATAATATGTGTGAGCTTGTAACAAAGCCAGGATTCTGGGGAGCTGAACGCACGCTTTGTTACTAGCCAACAGTGGATGAGAATTCTCATTACACACAGCAGACCCAGGGTGACACAACAGCAGCGGTACAATTAGCAGGACTTCACGCTTAATATTCACCAGCAACACTGACACCAGAGAGCATCATATAAGACTGTGCAAAGCTATGATAAGTGGTTCTTTTTGCCCCCAAACGAACACCGTACCGACCGACAAGCATCTGTGTATGCAGGAATTACATACAGAGGGGATTATTACTAAGGGCATACCTCCCAACTGTCCCGCTAAACGCGGGAACGCCCTGGTTTTTGGGGATGTTGACCTTGTCGGGATTTTGACCTTGTCGGGATTTTGACCTTGTCAGGATTTTAAATGTGAGGATTTTGACCTTGTCGGGATTTTGACCGTCGGGATTTCAAACTGAATCCATGCAGACGTATGGCTGTACACCATGGCTCATAGAAGCACTATCAGGGTGATTCTGGTTTAATCAGTCTCTGGCGCATTTGCATGAGGGTGTTATGTGCATGTGCAGCTGCTGTGTGCGAGCGGCCATGGTGAATACAACAGTGTGAGCGGGGGGAATCACCCATGGCAATGTGCAATGTTTCGTGGGTGTTCCCATGAAAAAATATTGGGCGTTGTCATGGTAATTCCCCGATGGTGTGGGGGGCGGGCAGCTGACATCAGCTGGTGTCAGCTGCCATCCCGCTCCCCGCACAGGGCGCCGCAGATCTGAGACAACACAGAGGTGCCTCAGATCTGCGAGTGCTGGATAAATCTATCGATGGTCGGCGACCATTGAATGATTTCTCACCCTCACCCAAGGATGCGAATGGATGTTTATGCAAAGCATCCATTCACAGCCACGTGGGGGATTGCGTCATGCGAGGGGAAGGTGGGCGGCCGAGCGGTGGCGTCTGGTGGACTCACAAGGCTGTGAAATTTACAGCCTTGCGAGTCAACCAGAATAACCCCCTATATGTATAAAGTCACAGGCATGGACTGGCAAATGCCAAAGACAAAGCTGCAGCGTAGTCAGGAACAGGGATAGAGTATGTCCCAGCAGCTACATGTTATTAGCCACATAGATTGAATAGAGGCTTCTGTCTCACTGTTGCGACAGCAAATGCACCTGTGTATAACACAAAATGTGTGTCTATAGGATACCATGGGACAGATGCAGTGTCAGCCCCCCAGGTAAAACCCACCACTCTGTGAGGCCAGTATGTGAGACTGCACTGGCTTCACTGTGACTGGCAGTGACTTCCTATTGGAAGTCCGACCTGCCAGTCACCAAGGCAGTCCCATTGGGAGGTGTTCCCTCCCTCCGGGGATGAGCAGTACCAAGGCCGATACTGTGCATGCACCGGACCCGGGACCCTGAATATGCCTCTGTGGACTGCTGCCGAAGCAGTCCATAGAGCCCAGGGGTCAGCGCATGCGCAGTACCGAAGAAGCTACTGCACCTGCACCGGTCCCGCGGCTGAGACCGGGACTGGTGGCGGGGACCAGCTCCCCAATACACACACTTTAGACTTGTGATTTCTATTTTTGCTGTCAGTGCAGATGGAACATTAAACAGCCTCATAGTTATAGAGATTAAAAAAAAAAAAAAAAAATCTATCAAGTTTAACCTAATATAAATTATAGATATGTTGATTTAGAGGAAGGCAAAACAAATCCCTCAGAGATGTATACGTCAATTCAGTCTCTGGGAGAAGAAAAACATTTCTTCCGGCAATCCCGTTCCTTCTCCGGATAAATCACCCCAGCTGCTTGTACATTAGAGGAGGTGATACTCTTCCTTTCATAACCAGCATCCGATCAATGTGTGACCCATGGAGTGGACCTCAGCCCCCGTAACTGTGCTGCAAAGGGCAGTTCAGCTGACAAATGACATAATAGTGTTTTCTTCCTATACTGCATCAAAACCAGTCATTTCTCCCCATCTCAGAACGTGTGTTTGTAGATCTGCAGTCTTATTCTGCGCCAGAACAATGTAGGAATGAGGGCGATATATGCATGTGCCAAATAACCGAATAGGTTGCGGCGGTGGTTAGTTCCACAGTGTCTAGATAGGTCTAACCCCAGAAGGTCCGCATGCAATAAGTCGACACGGTCAAAAGATAGACATGAAAAAGGTGGAGGCGCAATAGGGTGATAGGGTCAAAATATCGACATGAAAAAGACACAAGACAAGGTTTTTTCATGATTATTTTTTTAACCGACTTTCTCTTACTTCACCGTTCCTGTTGGCATGGAGGGAGAATATAACAATGCATCCGATATATCGGGCGCCGTGAAACTACACAAGTACCCAATGTACTAAGCACGGCGAGCCAAGCGTTCGATATTTTTACCCTTTTCACCCTGTTAACTTTTCCCATTTCGACTCTTCCGATCTCGACCTTTCCCAGGTCGACCTTTTAACCTTGTCGACCTTTTGGGGTCATCCTATCGACTGTCCATCTAGACACTATGGGGGAAATTTACGAAGATGGGAGTTCTATTTCACATGGGATTTTGCTATGGGCAACCAATCAGAATCTACTTTTATTTTATTTATTCAACACCTTCTAGAAGATAACAGAGTGGCCCTTATTCAGATCTGATCGCAGTACAAATTGGTTCTCAAAATGGGCAAAACCAGGTGCACTGCAGGTGGGGCAGATGTAACATGTGCAGAGAGAGTTAGATTTGGGTGGGGTGTGTTGAAACTGAAATCTAAATTGCAGTTTAAAAATAAAGCAGTCAGTATTTACCCTGCACAGAAACAAAATAACTCACCCAAATCTAACTCTCTCTATACATGTTACTTCTGCCCCACCTGCAGTGCAGCATGGTTTTGCCCATTTTGAGAACAAATTTGGGTACTTGTTTCCTAGCACGGCGCCACCGATTTTGATTGTATCCATCGGGTCGGAAAAATCGCGTTGATCGCATCGCATGCCAACCAAATCGCATGCGATGCGATCGACACGATCGACCCTATTTTTACATTGGAATCAATGTAAAATGGTCCCTGAGACCCTATTTTACATTGATTTCAATGTAAAAAGCCCCAAAACCCCCCATTTCAATACCAAACCCCCCCTCATGTTTGAAATGCCACCCCATTGTTAACGCCACCCCACTATTGACGCCAACCCGAAGCGTGGAGAGCGCAGCGAGCCCGCGAGGGGCGGCGGTACACGTCCTCTGACCTTTTTCATACCCCCACTATCCACGTGGAGTTGATTTTATAAAGTGTGGCGAGCGCAGCAAGCCCCGCGTGGGGACGCACATAACTTTACAGGTATACGCGTCCGCTCGCCTCGCTGCGCTCGCCACACTTTATAAAATCAACTCCACGCCGACGTGGATAGTAGGGGTATGAAAAGGTCGGACGACGCGTACCGCCGCCCCTAGTGGGCTCGCTGCTCTCGCCACACTTCGGTTTGGCGTTAATAATGACGGGGGCATTAAACATACTTTACAACCATATTTAATGTGAAATTGGCCATATTGGCCCATTTCACATTGTCACCTATGTAAAATCGCGTTTATCGCATCGCGGGCCATTATAATGGCCCGCGACCGACACGATCAACCCGATTTTCACTTTAAAAATAATTTAACATTAAAGTCTATGGAAAAAACACGTCGGTCGCATCGCGGCCCCTTATTAAGGGCCGCGATGGATGCGATCAACGCGATTTTCTCTTTCACTGGCAAATTAGCTGGTGATTGACAGAAAATCGGGTCCATCGTGTTGATTGTATGCCTTAAGTACCTTAAAGATAAGGAATACAATCAACGAGATGGGCGCCGTGCTAGGAAACAAGTACCCAAATTTGTCCTGTGATTAGATCTAATTAGGGGCCAGTATCTGATTGGTTGCCCATCTGAAATATGACTCCCATGTTAGTAAATTTACCCCAAACTATCTAATAATCGGCACTTGTCAGTGTTTGGAGGCCTATAACTCAGTGTGTTCAGTGATTACTCTGGCCCCGGCCGGTTCTCAGTGACACTTTATTACCGTTCCCTCCAACAGTAAAGGTAAACCGAGCTGTTGGTTGCGTTCATCTTGAACAAAATAAATAGGAATCACAAATAGCCCATTCACTCATGTTTTCTGTGTATTCCAGGGAAGCCGAGGTGAACTGCTGCTGTCTCTGTGTTATAACCCCTCAGCAAACTCTATCATTGTCAACATCATCAAGGCTCGGAATTTAAAAGCCATGGACATCGGGGGCACATCAGGTCTGTGCTAGGCTAGAACACAATTCTTTTCAGACTTGCTTTTAATGAGTTTCTCTAAAGCCTGTAACTATGGCAAATGTATCAGCTTCTAGAACATAAAGGCAGACTGACTACACTTGGCTTAACAACTAACGTACATAAAATGGCTGCTACCGGTATTCGGAATTGTGCGTTTTAGTGGGAACCCGACACACTGTACATATTTCTGAGTGGGATACGGTCACTAGGGCGACAAGGGGAAGGTTGATCCACAACCACTGAAGGTCGGCATGCATCAAGGCTGACATGGGGTTAGGTCGACAGGGTCATTAGGCACATGCATTAGGTCGACATGGGCTTGATCAACAGTCAAAATGTCCTCATGAGGTTTTTCACTTTTATTTTAGCCGACATGTGCCGACAGGCGTTCTATCATGCCCTACCATCAACTAGGGTGTGGTGGGAGAATAAAATAGTGTGCCGAGCATAGTAAGGCAACGTGCCCGAAGCATGGCGAGAGCAGTAAGCCATGCAAGGGGACGCGGTACACATGTCGATGAAAAAGTGAAAAACCCCATGTCAACATTTTGACTGTCGACCTTGCCCATGTTCACCTAATGCTTGTGTTGACCTAATGACCCTGTCGACCTAACCCCATGATAACCTTCAGATATGTCAACCTTTTTGCATGTCGGCCTTCAGTGGTCGACCCAATCACACAATGGAGCGATTATCGCTGGAACGCACTTGTGGGGTGTTTGCCGCCGTCACAATGAAGATTTCACAGAGAAGTGATTGGCAGCGAGTGATTATCTGGAGCTGTTAACGGAGCATTTATGGGGAGGCTGTGAGTTCGTATGTGCAAAAACATGGCATCTGGGCACTGGGATCCCACCCAACTGCAGGTATTGTGACTGTATCCCTGCCAGAGTAGTAGCGCCATAGCAGCTAGCTAGTGCTACGGCTGCTTTCATGAGCAGGACTAAGTACTAATTAGGTACCGGTTACAACTTGGCAGCAAATGTTTTTTATTGGGTACAGTATATTCATGTTATCACTACTGTCTCCACTTCTCAGACCCATATGTAAAGGTTTGGCTTATGTGCAAGGACAAAAGGGTGGAGAAGAAAAAAACAGTGGTTATGAAGCGGTGCCTAAATCCAATCTTTAATGAGTCGTTCATCTTTGATATTCCCACTGAGAAGCTTAGAGAGACCACCATCATCATAACTGTCATGGACAAAGACAGGCTTAGTCGTAACGATGTTATTGGCAAGGTAAGTGGCATGAAGCCAGTTGTTGGGGGTGGCACTGGTGGTATTGTAGATATTTCCTTATATACAGATATGTCCTTCTTCTTATATCCTCTGTACGTAATGCGGCACGTCGCAAAAGGCCTGTGAGAGCCGGGTACTCTGCCGCTTGGCATCTTATTGGTATTGCTATGTAATATACAAGCAATGTACCTGAGAAATCTGCTGCGTTCAATGTTTGGTGTATCAGTATAACTGCCCAATGTGTGCCTGTAATAATCATATGAGTAGTGACAAGAGAAACCAGGCATGTCCAAACGATGACCCTCCAACTGTTGTGAAACTACAAGTCCCATCATGCCTTGCCACAGTTTTGCTATTAGGGAATGCTAAAACTATGGCAAAGCATGCTGGGATGTGTAGTTTCACAACAGTTTGGACATGCCTGACGTGGACAAGGGAAAGGTATTTTACTAAACTATACACATGACTACAAAAACATAAATCACATAAAACATGCATGAACAAAAAGAATGTGTATCTCTTCAGTAATAAATTCAGTGTAATGATAAAGTCAGTGTGCCTACTGCCATCAGCTGTGGTAGTCAAAGCTCAAAGTTAATGAGCAGTATATGGATGTGATAGCTGGTGAGGGATAACACAAAGAGATTGGCGTCCCAACCTCCATGTACCCTTTATACTCCCTCGCTGACTCTGAACCATTTCTCCAACTGGGCTCCTGGGAGTGCTGGTGAATCCTGTGGTGTTCATCTGGTAGTGTCCCGTTTTGTCCCCCATTCTGCTGGCTCCTGTATTCTGTGTGGTAGTCTTTAGATGCTCCGGTCACAGGCGGCCATTTGCAAATATGCGTTCACCTCAGGGTGTCTGTGTCTCTGATGTGTCCCTTCCTCAGGGATAGACATCTTTGCCTAGGTTCTGTTTTTTATTCTACATACAGTATGGTGATGATGGGTCTGGCCTTCACTAACAGACACTCGGTTGAGGCGGACCTCTGAATACACAGCCAATCCCCCGTCACCAGGGCCAGATCAACAATATGGGGAGATAGAGCTGCAGCACCAGGCCGCCATATGAAAATACTAGGTCCATCATCATGATGAAGACCACAAGACAGTCACCAGCTGGCCACATGGTCAGCCGTAAATCAAAGTATTAAAATGACATTCCTATTTTACACATTTATGCAATTTTTGGACTTTTATATATCGGCGAGACACTGGGGCTTATAGTGTATGATGTCTACATGTCTACATGGCATTGTCCTCACCTCCACCACTTCCCATAATAGGCCCTTAGACATTTTCAGCTCCAGGCCCATTAGGCCCTTAATCTGGCCCTGCCAGTCACACCATGCCAAGATTACAGGCATTGGGTGGGATGTACTAAGCAGAAAATGCGGTAAAAACCCGTTATCTGGGTTTTCACCACATTTTCAGATGCACTAAAGCCCCACCGTTGGACCTTTGCCTAGCTGACGTAACCCCATGGAAGCCTATGGGCTTCTTTTTGCATCCCCGTTGCCCACCACCGCCCCACACTACCCATGTCGCCGTCCTTACCTGATGTCCGGGCAGCCTCCTGTCATTATGCCTGGACCAGTGACCACCTCCTCCCTAACACCGGAATATCCCCCTTCCGAGTGCAAGGAGGAGCAGGAACCTGGCAGTTCCTGCAGCCGTCTGAGCAGGAGGCTGCCGGGCACAGCAGGAGGGGAGGCCCGCGGGGACCCACTTACCACCCCGTTGGCTGCTTCGCAAAGGGCAGCTCTTATCTTTGTGATACTAATCGCATAAGTTAGTACATATACGATTAGTATCACTGCAAATTGTGGCGGGATGTACCTCAATTGCTTGATACATCCTGCCCATTGTGAGCCAGGAGACGGGACAATTCCAGTACAATTCCCATCTGTGGGAGTGATGCCGGGGGCTGTTGAAGAATACAGCCGGTGCCGACTGGCCAGGCGAAGTGCCCACTCTTCTGGGGGGGGGGGGCACCCTATTTTCACAGTATATCTGTGATGGATGCTAGCAATTCAGCAATGTGAAACACTGCACTTTTGTCATTGTGGCAGTCGCCCCTGTTAAACAGCACCCGCACAGAAGATCTGGTACCACATGACTACGTGGAGTAATGAGGAGAATCAATAGACTACTTTCCTATGAATATTGGCTCAGCCCACAAAGCAGCTGCCTCCTTGTATAGGTGATTTGTGCACGTAATGGTCGTCATGTGCATTTTGCATATGCCGGTAATTGGACCAGAAGGATCAGGAAGGGGAATCTGAAACATGTTACGGGATTTAAATATAAGATTGTGGGGTTTTACAGTGACTCAGAAGTCATGGCAAGGCTGTGAAGGGATTTGCATGGCAGAGTAATACACTAGGAGACCAGCAGCAGCATTTTGCAGGGATTGGAGGCCAGGCGCATTAATTAGATGCCACATATGACGGAGTTGTAGGTGGATTAGAGTCAGCAGATGTATTTAACAACTTGAGAGATCTAAAGCCTGTAACTGGATGGATGAAAGTGAGAGGCGGGGATGAGTTACAGTAGTGCCTATAAGCCTGCTATTGTCAAAGAAGGGGGATCGGAAAGCACAGAACCTACAGCTCATTCCAGTTTACAACTCCCATTGATAAAGTAGTTAATTAACACAGGAACCTTTTGACATGGAACAAGATGCACAGCCTGGTATGGGCTGAAGAAAGTATCATAGTTGCCTACCCACCTGCATTCTGCGGGAGACTCCCTGAAATAGCAGCAATCTCCCTCTCTCCCTCATTAGTCAAGCAATCTCCCTTATTTCACCTAGCCCCCATTACACTGTTACATTTTTGTGGAAAAAAGGAATGAAATATAGATACAGTTACATTGAATCATCAGCACCATTTCCCAGCACTTTACCTGTATATTAGCTCTTACTAACTGCTTTGTGGCTGATCTACATTTGGATATAAGTCATTTTACAAGATTCCTCTCAGTACACACCCACGCTTCTAGGTGCCACGTTCCCAATCTCTCCATATATGGAACTAGACACGCCCTTTGGGTGGAGCATGACATGCCCCCTCAAAGGGGCGCTGTGCAAAATTCTACCACCTATAAGATCCCTGAAAGTAGTTTTCAAAAGTAGGCAAGCATGAAGTATAAATAGGGAGAGCAGAGCAATGTAGTTTTCATCTATTGGACAATATAAATGTAAAAATCAGGTGTAGACTCAATGGTGTCACTAATAGGAGACGCCGAGGAGTTAGTGCACACCTATGCTGCATATACAGTATGGGGTCAGTTACAGACGATGCTCAGGAATTAGATCACACATATGCCGCACATACAGTATGGGGTCAGTTACAGACGATGCTCAGGAGTTAGATCACACCTATACCACACATACAGTATGGGGTCAGTTCAGGGGCTGGCAACTATTAACCTGGAGGGGCAAGTCTACAGCACTGGCCCATAAGTAACAGCGCATCATCGATTTCTGGTGATCCACCCACCCAAAAATAATTAAAATTATATATATATATTGCTGCAAGTGGGCAAGAATAGTCAGTAGGAGGACGATGCTACGATCTCAGACCAAAAAAAAATGAAAACATTTGCTCTATCAGAGGTAAGGTGAGGTAGAGGTCTGGCTGAGGGCTGATAAAACCCCCTGCTCCCCCTGTATAATAATAATAATAATAATAATAATAATAATAATAATAATAATGACAGGACACCACATGCTGCTCCCCCTGCATAATATCAGCACACCACAGGCTGCTCCCCCTGCATAATACCAGGACACCACAGGCTGCTCCCCCTGCATAATACCAGGAGACCACAGACTGCTTCCCTTGCATAATAACTGGACACCACAGGCTGCTCCCCCTGCATAATACCAGGAGCGCACAGGTTGCTCCCCCTGTATAAAAACAGGCTGTACAGGCTGCTTCCCCTGGCTGCTACCACAGGCTGCTCCCCATTCGTAATAACAGGAGGACAACACAGGCTGCTCCCCCTGCATAATACCTGGACACCTCAGGCTGCACCCCCTGTATAAAAAGACCAGGTCACCACAGGCTACTCCCCCTGCATAAAAAATCAGGAGACCACATGCTGCTCCTCCGTATAAAAAGTACAGGAGACCACAGGCTGCTCCCCCTGGCTGCTACCACAGGCTGCGCATGGCAGAAATATGATATATTTGTTTATTTAGATAATGCATGTCACCTGTCCTGAGGTGTGGTGGCATTTCCGGGTCTGTGCTGCTGCGGCTTCCGCCTCTCTGCACTGACCTCCGACCTCCGCCTGCCAGCTCTTTCCGAATCTCCACACATCAGACGACAGGTGGGCAGCGTCAGCCTCATGACGTCACCTGCACTGGGGACATGTCCTCAGTGCAGGGGGCCGGTGGCCATATTCCTGTAGCCACGACCATGTTCTGAAAGACGCGGCCAGCACCCCTGACAGGCGGAGGACTGGAGGAGGCAGACAATGCGCTAAATCACCAGGTGGCCTACAGCTGTAACTGGTAAAGCAGCCCGGGGGGCATATGGCACTCTGCCCCCTGGGCCAACTCGCCACTGGGTCAGTTACAGGAGATTCCCAGGAGTTAGATCACACCTATGCCGCACATACAGTATGGGGTCAGTTACAGGTAATGCCCAGGAATTCAAGCACACCTATGCTGCACATACAGTATGGGGTCAGTTACAGGAGATTCCCAGGAGTTAGATCACACCTATGCTGCACATACAGTATGGGGTCAGTTACAGGCGATGCCCATGAGTTAAATCACACTTATGCCGCACATACAGTATGGGGTCAGTTACAGGCGATGCCCAGGAGTTAGAGCACATCTATGCCGCACATACAGTATGGGGTCAGTTACAGGTGATGCCCAGGAGTTAGATCACACCTATGCCACACATATAGTATGGGTTCAGTTAGAGTAGACACCCAGGAGTTAGATCATACCTATGCTGCATATACAGTATGGCGTCAGTTAAAGGCGATGCCCAGGAGTTAGAGCACACCTATGCCGCACATAGATACAGTATGGCGTCAGTTACAGGAGATGCCCAGGAGTTAGATCACACCTATGCTGCACATACAGTATGGGGTCAGTTACAGGAGATGCCCAGGAGTTAGATCACACCTATGCTGCACATATAGTATGGGGTTAGTTAGAGTAGACACTCAGGAGTTAATCATACCTATGCTGCATATACAGTATGGGGTCAGTTACAGGTGATGCCCAGGAGTTAGACCACACTTATGCCACACATACAGTATGGGGTCAGTTACAGACGATGCCCATGAGTTAGATAACACCTATGCCACACATACAGTATGAGGTCAGTTACAGGCGATGCCCAGGAGTTAGATTACACCTATGCTGCACATACAGTATGAGGTCAGTTACAGGCGATGCCCAGGAGTTAAAGCACATCTATGCTGCACATACAGTATGAGGTCAGTTACAGTCGATGCCCAGGAGTTAGATCACACTTATGCCGCACTTACAGTAAACCTATGGGGCTCTGCACAAAATATACAATTTTGGTGTGAAATCAGAATGATTTGGAGAGAACTGAGTCAGACCTTTGAGCACGGCTGGTCCCTCGATATCAGGATAAATGCTTAGCTTAGCACTGCCTACTACTGAGCATTTTGAACACAGTGCTGCCTTTTATTCAGAATGCTAAATAATAGGCTAATGTTATTTATTCAGAGAAGCAAAATGGATTGAAACCATCCATCCTGCCTTCTCTAGCAGTATGTCTGATTCGTCTCCGTGATTGATCCCATTTGTTTAATGCAACACAGTTTCGGCACTTGCAGTTGCTGGAGACCTCTAGTGATCAACCTCTGTAATAATGTTGAAGAGCTGGAGAAGGAGATCGAATGCACAGCGCGATGTAACAGCTGGCTCCTAATTGGAAGTGCTTCGGGAGCCAGCTGTCATTCTGAGCACGTGTAAAGATCCTCCAGAGCTCAATGATCATTACAGAAAGTAACCTGCACAAGTCCCTACTAAGAACAGGACGCAGTTGAATTGAGGAAATGACGGAGATCCGCCTTTGCCACCATTTCCAAATATTCTCCGCTGACAATTTTGTCAAAATTTACCTAATTTTCTGTACTGAACTGAAATTCCATTCCATTAGAAGGAGTTTATGGGAAGTAGCTTCCAGATTATAAGTAAGATGTTAAAAACCTTTTACCGTTCCCAAACTATCGATTTAATGCTTCTGAGCATAAACTAGAATTGTCTGGGGGACGATAGATGTATACTGTGTTCCTAAAACAATGCCGTAAATGTTTATGCTAAGAAACAGATGGGCAATAGAACAGAATAAAAGAAGGTGGGCAACAAAATAAAAATTTTTATCTGCTGCAAAAATCTAAGGGGGGAGATGAATTAACACTTGAAGAGAGAGATAAAGGGCCTGATTCAGTCCTGTTTGCTAGGCCGCGTATATGTGCCGCCTAGCAGGTAGGCCTGCCAAAAGCCTTGCATGCGGCCGAAGCAGAGAGAATTCATTAGATGGTTGTCAACCATTGATTTTACTGGCTTTCGCTAATTAAAGTCAGGCAGAACCGACTTTTATTACCGTCGGAGATCACTGAAAAGGGAGCAGGCATCGGCCCACCTGCGTTCTCATGGGAACGCTCATAAAATGATGTTCCAGATCCCTATTCCCCCTCGCCTGCTCCCCACCATTGGACAAGGCCACAAAGTACCGGCCAATCAGCTCCTATTATTTTGCGAACATGGCTGATGATATTGTTCTATCATTCATTCTAGATCAGGCATGTCCAACGTTGGCCCTCCAGATGTTGTGAAACTACACATCCCAGCATGCTTTGCAATAGTTTGAGCATTCCCTAATAGCAAAACTGTGGCAAAGCATGCTGGGATGTGTAGTTTCACAACATCTGGAGGGCCAACGTTGGACATGCCTGTTCTAGATGCTCTCATAATGATTGCAGTGCCAATATGTGTCATGTAGAGTTTATAACACAAATGTGATGTCATCGATACCAAGCATGTGATTTCACCATACTAGGCAGCAGGCACGCGGTCGTGATCCCAACAGTCAGAGGGGTACGTTTACTAAGATGGGAGTTCTATTGAAGATGGGATGTTGCCCATAGCAACCATTCAGATTCTATCTATTGTCTTCTAGAAGGTGATAAATAAATAAGAAGTAGAAGCTGGTTGTTATGGGCAACATCTCATCTTCAATAAAACTCCCATCTTAGTAAATTTACCCCAGAATGCCAACAGCGGCATCCCGACGGTAAGATTCCTTAACCCTATCCCCAGAGTAATGTAGGGGGGGGGGGGCACCAGACTTTGCCCAACATCACTGGAGATAAATATACACAACTTCTATTCCTCCTCTAACTGATTCCATCTTCTCACCAGATCTACCTGTCTTGGAAGAGTGGTCCCGGGGAGGTGAAACACTGGAAAGATATGATTTCCCATCCAAGAACAGCTGTAGCACAGTGGCACCAACTCAAGGCCTGAGCTGATGGCTCCTCTGCATTCTGTGATCTCCTGCAGTCTTCGGTTACCTCCAACTAAACCAACGCATTGGCCACGCTCTTACTGTCTGCACAAAAACAGCCTGCAGGCTTGTATAAGGAACCGCCAGCTTGGAACTCTGGGTAACAGGATGCTCTAGGGCCAGATTGTGCCACCTGCAGCTCCTTCAGAAGGATTGTGATCCAAAACTGTCCTTATATTTGTCATCCCCGACACAGCTGCAGTTTTCCTTCTGGCCTCGCGAGGAGCGGCACCTTCCAATGCAGTGTTACAGAGACGCTGAGAAGGTCAGAGCGGGGTCATCCCGCAAGAAACCTCTCAAGGCTGCCGAGCCCGCAGACTTTCCATGGCTTCTACAAATACATGGCAGCCACAGAGGCACCATAGAGTGCGTACAGTGGTTGTCAATGTAACAAGTCACTTTTTGTAGTGGTGCGAAGGTGCAATGAACCCTATAATATTTTTTTTAGGGTTTTTTTCTTTATAGAAAAAGATTAAGAGCAATACCTGTGTTATTGCGAATTAGACACCTCCTTGGTGGTAAGAGGAGGTAGATTTAGGGTGGATTCTGCTCCACAGGCTCTTTGCCATATGTGTGTGGTTGTTAGTGTCCAGTGTGTGTAATGTGTGATTGTGTGAGTGTGTGTGTGTGTGTGTGTGTGTGTGTGTGTGAGAGTGAGTGTGTGTGTGTGGTTTTTTCCTCGCAGCTCACCTCTTTACTTCTCTCTTCCCTTGGCGGGCTGTGAGGATGCTCTGATGCACCTGCGTATCTTCGTGACGTGATTCTTTGTAGCTTTTTTTGATTGTTGCCTTTTTTGTGTTATTTTCAATTCTGTTTTTCACTGATTCAGTCATTCTTCGGAGTTTCGCTAAAAAAATAATAATAATTAAGGGGTTTTTTTGTATTTATTTTTTAAAGTCACAAACAATATTATGTTGAAGAGGGACTGAGGTTATTGTCTCTGACCTGAGGTTATTGTTGTTGTCTAGATTTATAGAGTGTTGGTTAGCCATCATTTTGCTGCCAGCGGAGGCCCACGATGCATTGCGTCCAGCCCTCTCTGGCACAGAGAAGTTTATTGTCAGAGGCAAAGAGGAAACTGCCCCTGTCCACAGCACACGGAGCTGAGTATTTCCAGACTCCTGGAGGGATGGATGGATGAGACATTGGTACAGTCCCCTTCTCACCTGGTGATCGTGTGGTGTAACCTGTATGTACCGGGGCCCCCTTGCCTTCTGGGCATCACCAGCCATTTTGTCTTCCAGGATGAGGCCTTGGATATTCCCAGGGTCTCTTGCTCTCCAGGCTCCAGAGTCCCATGAATAAAGCTAAAACTAGCTGGGATGTAAGTATGACGGGATGATTATGGTGTCTGTGTGGAAAACAAGGGGGGATACCATATGTACCTGTCAAAAGTGAATTATTCTCACCGGTTCTCATTCTGTTTGAGATAAAGGATAAAATTAAACAAATCTGAAATAAATGCTGTAAAGTTTATACACAAGATGACAGAAATGTCTTTCATACCACCAGGTTTCTGCTTTCAATGTATTGGCATTTATGGGTACACAATGGCATCACAAGCCTGGGAGAGGGTGACACTAAACTGCCGACTCTTCTGCAGTGTTAGGAGCCAGATGCTGCAGTGGGATGTTCTCCTGCAGCACCTGACTCCTATCACAGAGGAAGAGCCAGCACTACAGGCAGTTTAGTTTCCGCAGACAGCCGGCATCTCCGGCGATGCTGGACACACCATTGAAATAAACGATCAGAGATCAGAGAGGCCATGTCTCCTTATAGAAGGGGGCACACTCTATTCAGACAGGCGCGCCTCCAGCGCGCGGGGGGGAGTAATACAGAGTATGCATCGGATGTCACCTCTGAGCATATCATGTATATTGTAAATTATTAATGTGTAGAACTGTGGATGGTAAGCAAGAAGACCAGTTGTTCTCATGTATTAGTGAGTGTAACCCCTACATTGCAAGTTTTTCTACATACCTCTATGTACCGTCATGCCGAAGTGATTTCCCATCTAACTTCCCATGGTGAGCATTTCAACACATTCAATTCATTTGCTGCAAACTGTTTGCCAAGAATTACAATGTGACCCTGCCCTTTACTCCAACCCCCAGCATGCATTAGCACATGATGGATGATGGATGTGGTTCTGCACTTAAAAAAATCGCACTAGCATCTGCTGGATGCGGCTCTGCACTTTACTAATCTCCAACTCCCAGCATGCACTAGCACCTGCTGCTGGATGTGGCTCTGCACTTTACTAATCTCCAACCCTTGTCATGCACTAGCACCTGCTGACTGTGTCTCTGCACTTTACTAATCTCCAACCCCCCTCATGCGCTAGCACCTGCTGCGGGATGTGGCTCTGCACTTTACTAATCTCCAGCTCCTGGCATACACTAGCATCTGCTGGATGTGTCTCTGCACTTTACTAATCTCCAACCCCCGTCATGCACCAGCATCTGCTGGATGTGTCTCTGCACTTTACTAATCTCCAAACCCCATCATGCACCAGCATCTGCTGGATGTGTCTCTGCACTTTACTAATCTCCAACTCCCAGCATGTACTAGCATCTGCTGCTGGATGTGTCTCTGCACTTTACTAATCTCCAACCCCCATCATGCACCAGCATCTGCTGGATGTGTCTCTGCACTTTACTAATCTCCAACTCCCAGCATGTACTAGCATCTGCTGCTGGATGTGTCTCTGCACTTTACTAATCTCCAACCCCCATCATGCACTAGCATCTGCTGCTGGATGTATCTTTGCACTTTACTAATCTCCAACCCCCGTCGTGCACTAGCACCTGCTTAATGTGTCTCTGCACTTTACTAATCTCCAAGCCCCCCGGCATGCACTAGCATCTGCTGGATGTGACTCTGCACTTTAGTAATCTCACACCCCCGGCATACACTAGCACCTGCTGCTGGATGTGGCTCTAAATTTTAGTAATCTCACACCCCCGGCATACACTAGCATCTGCTGGATGGGGCTCTGCACTTTACTAATCTCACCCCCCCCGGCATGTACTAGCATCTGCTGGATGTGTCTCTGCACTTTACTAATCTCAAACCCCCGTCATGCACTAGCACCTGCTGCTGGATGTGTCTCTGCACTTTACTAATCTCCAGCACTTGGCATGCACTAGCATCTGCTGGATGTATCTCTGCACTTTACTAATCTCCAACCCCCATCGTGCACTAGCATCTGCTGCTGGATGTGTCTCTGCACTTTACTAATCTCCAAGCCCCCCGGCATGTACTAGCATCTGCTGGATGTGGCTCTGCACTTTACTAATCTCCATCCCCTGGCATACACTAGCACCTGCTGGATGGGGCTCTGCACTTTACTAATCTCACACCCCCGGCATGTACTAGCATCTACTGGATGTGTCTCTGCACTTTACTAATCTCCATCCCCTAGCATACACTAGTACCTGCTGCTGGATGTGGCTCTGCACTTTACTAATCTCCAGCCCCTGGCATACACTAGTATTGGCTGGATGTGTCTCTGTACTAATCTCCAGCCCCTGGCATACACTAGCACCTGCTGGACGCGGCTCTGCACTTCTGAAGCTGTTATGTCAGCAACAAAATATCTGGTTCTTGATGTACATGAGTTGAAGCAGCTTCACCCGTCTCTTGTAAGGAGAGAGTTAAAAAAAACAATACAAGAACATTTGTGTTAGCAGCTTTCAATGAATAATTGAATAATTCACATTAAAGATGGATCCCAGCCATAAATCTTTTCTTTGAGAGAGCAATTCCACTGATTTAATAAATGAACATATAGCTCAGGAAGAACAGAGTCTCCAGAAACAACCACTCCTAATAAACCAGAGGATTTTACACTCACGTGACACAATGTTCATCTCACTACCATATATGTTCCTACTGTGCGCACATACTGAGTCGGTCAAAGCAGCAATACAGGATACTATGGGGGTTATTCTGATTCACTCGGAAAGGCACAATCACTCTCTAGTGGACAAAACCATATGCACTACAGGTGGGACTGATGTAACATGTGCAGAGTGCTGTTGGTAGCTCTCGAGGACTAGGGTTGGCTACCCCAGCTCTAAGTGGTTTAATACACAGGAGACTATACTCAGAGGACCTGCACCTCCCATAGGGCTATGGCCGCTGATAGCAGGTGTCTTACTCATTGCACATTCGTACAGATGAACACCAGGGAAGGACAGGGCAGCACCATTGGCAAAAAACGACGTAGAATCAACTGCAGCAAAAGAAGCAATCTGGCTGCACCTGTGTCCGGACAGGAGGGCTGTGCCGTGTAAGCTGCTGCTGCATGTTTACGTGTCGGATTTTGGATTTGGCTGTGTTTCCGTCAAAAGCGGCTATTCCGTCAATCCACCTTGTTTTCGGCAGGCCGAAACATTTCGACCTGTCGAAAAAAAAAAAGCCAGTACTGAATAGGTCGGAACGCCTTCCGATCTATTCATGTCGAAAACGACATGTCGACAGTTTCGACAGTGATCGAATATTCTCCTATGCAAGCTAATAGCAAAGTACCGTCCTTTATACGAGGATGGTCTGTGTGTCTGGATATGTAGAAAGGCCATACTGGTCCAGGAGGCATCTTCATTGGGTTCATTGTTTACAAAGTGCACAATAATATATTATTTGCGTGCTCTACCGATTAACCACTGGGTGATGGAGGCAGGATTGTATTATTAAAAAAATGACCATAATCTGGAACAAATGTGGATAATTACAGTGTATAATTACAGTGGATAATTACAGTGGATAATTACAGTGGATAATTACACCCCCCCCCCCCACCCCCCATATGTACCATCCAGGCACCAACATGCCATCTAGGATTGACTTCTTATAATGATTCTTACTAAGCTAATTGTGCATTACCTACCACTGAATTGATAATAATATTTTACCTTTTTTATTAATTACTGTTACCCAGGACTTCGATTTCCCATTTACTGATTCCACCATAGAGTACCTTGACCCTCCAGCTGTTGTTGAACTAAACATCCCAGCATGCCCTGCTACAGTTTTACTATTTGGCCATGCTAAAACTGATGCAGGGCACGCTGGGATGTGTAGTTCAACAACAGCTGGGGTGTCAAGGTTAGCCATCACTGATCTAAGGCGTCTATATTATATATATATTATTTATTTATTCTTTATTACCAGTTATTTATATAGCGCACACATATTCCGCAGCGCTTTACAGAGAATATTTGAACATTCACATCAGTCCCTGCCCCAGTGGAGCTTACAATCTATATTCCCTCCCCCATCTACACACACAGGCATTCTAGGGTTAATTTTGTTGGAAGCCAATTGACCTACCAGTATATTTTTGGATTGTGGGAGGAAACCGGAGTACCTGGAGGAAACCCACGCAAGTACAGGGAGAATATACAAACTCCACACAGTTAGAGCCATGGTGGGGATCGAACCCATGACCTCAGTGCTGTGAGGCAGTAATGCTAACCATTACACCATCCGTACTGCCCTATACATTTATTGATTTTGACCCTTAACAAACACTTTAAGCTTATCTAATATAAATCACACGGATGCAATAAAGACTCGGACACCAAATGATTAGATGTAAAGGTCATTGATATTTATTACTTGGTATGATCCCTCTTCATAAAGGGCTGGCAATAAGGCGCCACATGATGTCCAGCTCTAGTCACATAAAAAATGGCGGCAACTTACACGCGCCAACTATTAAATATGGTAACGACTGTGACGCCATCTGACTACAACACAACCTGATGCTGGGAGCTCTCACCACTCCTTATCTGGCCGCTGTAGACACTCCCGTAAAGGAGTGCCCAAATGTACCCCCCCGCAAAGGCAGGACACAAATGGCGTCTTTCCAGGGGCAGTGCCTCCCAATGCCCACTTATGCCACAAGATACCGCTGGACCGTGACACCATACCACCTAGAATCTGAAAAATGGTAAATGTACCAAAACTGACTATAAATGTATATGCCTGACAGGATAGGGAGGGTGGGCGGAGGCTGAAAACTTCTGCAAGAGGAAGTACTTCCTGAAAGGACCTGCATATATACCCCTCTCCAAAGATCACGCCCCTATGCTCTCCCATAGGCTACCAACAAACTGCAACCAAACTTTACTCGACTAGCAGACATTAACTCCTTCCTGCAAACACACATATGTAAGCCTCTTAACTACGCTCTGGCTTAGGCAGCACGCGCTTAATCTAAAGGCCCATACACACTTGACGATTTTCAGCTGAAAATCGCTCAAAACAGCCGTTTTGAGCGATTTTCCGCTGAAAATCGCCTGGTGTGTATGCCCCCCAGATTGCCGACTAGCGAGGATGTGCGCTCCCGCATCCTCGCTAACGAGGTGGGCAATCTGCTGGTTTTACCAGCACACCTAGCGATGATGGCTGGTTTTTCAGCCATCATCGCCAAGTGTGTACAGCAGCCGGACTGAAAGCTGAAAGTCTTTCAGTCCAGCTGACAGCCCGCTCCCTCCCCCTGTTCATACTCACCCCTCCCCGCTCCCCACGCTGCCTGTCTCTTCTCCTGTCCTGGCTCCAATGCTGCTGCTGCTGCTGCTGCTGCACAGTGACAGGTTCTCCTCCACTCCCCTGGCCGGACATACAGCTCGGCAGGACGCCCCGCCCCCAGCAGAAAGCCCCCCACCCCCAGGCTCACAGGCTTGCTCCCTGCTCCTGCTGTGTGGAGCATAACCCCACTGACCACCAATGAAGGTTTTTTAAGGCAGTGATATAAACATTGCTGGCACATGCCAGCAATGTATATATTACTGCACCAATGATTTTGTTTTAAGGCAGTGATATATACATTGCTGGCACATGCCAGCAATGTATATATTACTGCGCCACTGGGCACCAATGATTTTGTTATGAGGCAGTGATATATACATTGCTGGCACATGCCAGCAATGTATATATTACTGCGCCACTGGGCACCAATGATTTTGTTTTGAGGCAGTGATATATACATTGCTGGCACATGCCAGCAATGTATATATTACTGCGCCACTGGGCACCAATGATTTTGTTTTGAGGCAGTGATATATACATTGCTGGCACATGCCAGCAATGTATATATTACTGCGCCACTGGGCACCAATGATTTTGTTTTAAGGCAGTGATATATACTTTGCTGGCACATGCCAGCAATGTATATATTACTGCACCACTGGGCACCAATGATTTTGTTTTGAGGCAGTGATATATACATTGCTGGCACATGCCAGCAATGTATATATTACTGCGCCACTGGGCACCAATGATTTTGTTTTGAGGCAGTGATATATACATTGCTGGCACATGCCAGCAATGTATATATTACTGCGCCACTGGGCACCAATGATTTTGTTTTAAGGCAGTGATATATACATTGCTGGCACATGCCAGCAATGTATATATTTATGCACCACTGGGCACCAATGATTTTGTTTTAAGGCAGTGATATATACATTGCTGGCACATGCCAGCAATGTATATATTACTGCACCACTGGGCACCAATGATTTTGTTTTAAGGCAGTGATATATACATTGCTGGCACATGCCAGCAATGTATATATTACTGTACCACTGGGCACCAATGACACATAAGCCAGTAATATATACATTGCTGGCACATGCCAGCAATGTATATATTAATAGCACCACTGGCCACCAATGATACTTATAATGCAGTACATATATATATATATATATATATATATATATATATATATATATAAAAATATATATAATGCAGTAATATATACACAGCTCTTAAACTCCCCCGTGGCAACGAGCACTTCACCCCCACCCATGGCATCGATCACGAAGGGCCCTGGGATCGAGCATGAAGCCCCTGGCATTATGGTATGTGGCTTAATGGGCATCATGGTGTGTGGCATAATGTGTAATGGGCATTGCGGTGTGTGACATAAGGTGTACTGGTGTGTATAGCATGTAATGGGCATTATGATGTGTGGCATAACGTGTAAGGGGCAATACGGCTGCAAGTAAAATCGTAGCTATGCACATGGGCGGGATTTCCCTGGGCAGGACAGCATTTACCTGATAGCTGGGCTACGAATATACGCAGCCCAGCAATCAGTTCTGAATCAGGCCCCAAGAAAAGAAATACACTGAATAAAATGGCCCCTGCTCTCACCCTTGGAATTTTAACCCCTCCCATTATGTAAATATCCTTTTATATGAAAGATTTTCAGCAAAGTCTTTCGCCTCCTGAAAATCTGTTGCTCTTTGGGGGAAAATAGCTCAGTGTGTACGCACTACTTTGGTGATAGATAAATCCGTCAGAGATTTTGGCAAAGTCTTTGGAAACGAAAATCTTCTAGTGTGTATGGGCCTTAAGTAACCAACAATGCAAGAAATCTCAGGTGATGCACTAAACGTCCAATTTAACCCAGTGCTTTCATAATCTCTCTGAAATGCTTTTTCCAATGTAGGTAAAGTGTGCAATAAACCTTGTACAACTTCCTGCATCAACTGACCCCCCTGCAGCATTTCCCCCCCCCCCCCTCTACTGTAGATGCCCCCTGCAGCATTATCCCAACCCAGTGCCAGACAACAGATTTAGTATTTATAGGTTATTATCACTGAAGCATAATGCCCCTTCCTCCACACTATGTGGCAATGCACACCCCAGTGCCAAAGGAAGCTCCCCCCCCCGAAAATGTTGTCAGCGCTCCACAACATCCCTCTCTCTCCCACTTCCCTCCAGTAAATTTGAATCTAACTCTCTCCTCCGGTCCTCCACTTGCCGCGGCTAGGTCTTGCTTGCGGTCCCGGCGCTCTTCCTGCTGCTACTGTATAATGCCTCCAACAAAATGTCCGCCCCCTTACAGCAGATTTTAAGGATGCTAGTTCGCCTCCTCTAGCATCCTCAAAACTTGTCTGCTGTAAGGGGGCGGACATTTTGTTAGAGACATTTTTAATTAGCAGCAGCAGGAAGAGGAGTGCTGGGAGTCGGGACTGCAGGCAAGTAGAACTGCAGGTCCCGGCAGGCAGTAGCAGTTCAGCGATAGCCCCGCAGACCCCTGGCTCCCAAATTTACTCAGTGATTGTTACGACACTGGCTACCGCCATTCTGAGATAGCAGTAGCCAATTGTAGCTTGCCAGGACAGTTCGGTCAGCGGGGGGTGGGGGGGGGGGTATCAGCGCTAAACACGCATGTACAGGCCTCCGTCTGAGCACTTTGCAGGGATGGGCTTGTCCCTTGTCCCTGCAGGTTGATACATCATTGCAATATGATCCTGGGCAGTAAAATTCCGGCCACATCGTATTGTATATGCGATCAGGACTGCCGAGACAGGGGGTGGGGGGGGAATACTAATTACCCGGGCCCAGGCTTGCTGGAGGGGCCCTGTCACATACCTCCCAACTGTCCCGCTTACCGCGTGAACGTCCCGATATTCGGGGACGTTCTCATGTCCCGCCCGGGGCCGCCATTGTCCCACGGTGGGGGGGGACAGTTGGGAGCCCTCCCCCCCCCCAGCCTGCCAAGAATAGACGCTGTGCGCATGCGCACAGCGTCTATTCAGTGCAGACGAGCGGCGAAAACGGGGGCGTGGCCGGTGGATGCGTCATTCCGCGAGGCCACGCCCCCTTTTCTCGTGGCTGCGCCCCCTTTTCGGGAGCGCGCGTGGCGAAAGTCCCGACCTCCCAACTACAGAAGTTGGGAGGTATGCTGTCAGCACAGCACATGCTGTAGGTATGTGGTTCTGCTGCTGCTGAGGAGGCGGGGGGGAATACTAATTACCTGGGCCCAGGCTTGCTGGAGGGGCCCTGTCAGCACAGCACATGCTGTAGGTATGTGCTGCTGCTGCTGCTGAGGGGGGGGGGGGGGGGGGGCAGACAATAGCACCCTCGATGTTAAACTGTGTTTTAACCCCCCCCCCCTTAATGTTTTGGGGGTGTGGCCCAATCATGGTAGGTGGCCACGCCTCCCGTAATTAGGCCATGCCCCAAAATTTTACTGGGGCCCGGCATACCTCTCGGCTGTCCTGTATGCAATCCTTAATAAATGGGCACCAAAGTGTCAATGAATCTCTAAGTGGCAAGACATGCAGCAGGTACTGTACATGTATTTGTATAAAGTACCAAACAGTAATTACATCGCGAGGTCACTTCGTTGTTACAATAAACAGACAAAATGAACTCCTTATCTTCAGTATCTCTGCCTGAGCACAGGTGAGATAAGTAAGAACATTGATCCCCTAGGAAACAGCTCTGTTCATGGACACATGCCCAAATTCTTTTTGAGGCCATCTGCTGGCTAGACGTGTGTACTCTGTACATAAATAACCTCTGAGAGACAGGAATCTATCTCACTAGCTGATGATGTGCAGAGCAGCCTGTCACCGGCTCTATGAGGAGAGATATGTCATATTTCAGGTGTTTTATGTTGTTCTCCAGTTGTTTTATGTCTGTGATTGGGAAGACATGGGGTTTTACCCTTCGCTATAAATAAATAGCATTTCAGAGTGACTGGTGTTCTTACAGCAGCTTGTGTACGGTACACAAGTGAGTTGTGACACAGCGGAACAAGCTGTTACCTCTGCTGCAGGATACCTGCCGCCTACACCCAACTAAAGGTGCCCATACACCTGCGGGCTCAATCCACCGATCTCCCAACCTGCCGTTCCACCATTCCAGATGCGCCAATCAGCAGGAAGTTCTGATTCTGCATGTCTGGATCAGGGAATCAAGATTTTGACATATGTTTAATATCCCCAATTCTGCGACCACTGTATGGGCACCTTAATGGGTACATAGTGTATTTCTGCTTCGATCCTGGAATATTCAATGCAGTTACATGCTCTATGCTCTGCCCCTTGCACCCTCCTCACTTGCCCTCCCTCCTGTTCGATTCAAGCAACCCGCCGGGTCCTGTCGGCCTTCGATATGAATCGTATCCACAGCCACCGGGATCGAACCGTGTTTATTGGAAAAAGGTATATACAGCGCTTGGGTTTGACTGAATAATTTGACAGTAACACTTAGAAAAATGAATTAAACATTTAATAAATGATATTGACATGTAACAAATAAGAATAATAATTCGAGAATTCTCTAAAAGAATTCCCCCCTTGGGGGGAGTTATATATGAGGGACATGGGGGACAGCTACAGTATATACCAGAGATTTGGGGTGCAGCTATATACTTTAACAATGACTTGGGGGTATATATACCATGGATATGGGGTGCAGCTTATACCAGGGACATGGTGGTGAGGCTATATACTTTACCAAGCACTTGGTGTGGGAATATATACCAGGGGGTATGGATCATTAGGTCCCCAGCATTATGGTCAACACCATTAGGTCAACATGCATTTAGGTCGACATGAGTTAAGGTCTACGTGCAGGAAGATCAATGTGACTTTAGAGTGACAGGGTCATTAGGTCGACATGGGTAAGGTCGGCATTGAAAAAGTCGACATGGGTTTGTTTTTTTACCGTCAACACAATCAAAATAAACATTAAAATGTAGCAGCGCTTACCCTCGCATGGCTCGCTGTACTCGCCATGCTTCGGGCACGGTGCCTCGCTAAGCTCGGCACACTATTTTATTCTCCCACCATGGCTAAAAAAAAACAGTAAAAAAACCCATGTCGACCTAATGACCCTGTCGACCTAAACCCATGTCGATTGAACCCATGTCGACCTTAAGTGATGTCGACCTTCCTGCATGTTGACCCTAAGTCATGTCGACCTAAATGCATGTCGACCTAATGGTGTCGACCTAATGCTTATCTACCATCATGCTGGTGACCCAATGACAGTATCCCATACCAGGAATATGGGGTGCAGCTGTATACATTACCAAGGACCTGGGGGGGGGGGGGGATATATACTAGGGATATGAGGTGCAGCTATATACCAGGGACATGGTGGTGCAGCTACTTTATATACTAGGTACATGGGACATACTGTACTTGCCTACTCTTCTGTTTTGATTGCAATTTTTAGGGTATTCTCCTGCACCCCAGGAAGAGTGGGCATCTCTCCCACCTTGTGCCAACTTTCTCATTAGAGCTGCTCTATCGCCGCTGTTCGCCATCCGCCAGAAGGGGGCGTGTTTGCACCAGACGGTTCTGACAGAGCCTGCCACCCCCCTCCGCCACCTCCCCGTAGCTGCCTGCACCCCGCACTAACCCTGCCTGTCTCGCTGAAGTGGAAACGGGCAGGGAATCCGCACCCCGCTGTCGTGTGAAGGTGACGCGCGTGCGTGTGAAACGCTTGCGCGTCCCCCGTCAGAAGCAGCGCCTCTCCGCCAGCCTGGGGAATCTGGCGACTCCATGAGCTGGCTGAGATGCGCTACATCTGTACATGGGATATTTATCTGGTCACTGCAGAATACATGACATCCATACTGAAGTGATGCTTTTTAGAAACAATTATTAATTAATTAGTAGAAACTGCTTTTTAACAGATGGTGAGAGGACAGCAGATGGGAGGGAGGAACAGGTCTCCTGGAGATATTACAAAGAATAGTTTTCCAGAACCACTCTCATAAGGAGAAAAACAGATTTATTATCAGAGAGCTAGAACAACACAGAATCCGGACTGACAATGTTAGCTGAAGGTGCAAGAACGGAAAGGAGGCCCATTTATCATATAATATTTGCAGCTAATTCCCCGAAAACACCCATTTTTGGGGGGTTAGCCACAAATATTAAGTACTAGTAAGCCCGCTCGAAGCAAAAGCTTCGAAAGCTAGTCTGCTACCTATTGTGCATGTGTGAGAAAGAGATGTAGTTTCACTCTCTGCCAGCAGATGGCAGTGTTTCGGAGACCCACGAACACTAGACATATATAGAAGATCACCAGCATGTATGTAGGAGGATCCCTTGTGCCCGACTTGTGGCCGCATCCCCCATAGGTTACAATGGGTTACAATGGGGGATGCAAAGCTGCCCGATGTATCAACATATTATTATATGCCAAATATTATTATAACTCCAGAAAGATAATGGAGAACAAAAAATTGAAGGATAAAATAGTGAAAGAACAAGAACCACTATCTCCTAGTGCTGAAGCTGCTGCCACTTCATGACATAGAACATTAAAGGCCATCAACGTCATGTGCCAAGGACGATGCCCAATGTCCTCGTAGAGGGCATGTAAAATCCAAAATGCCAAAGTTCAGGAACACAAAGAAAATAAATAAATGTAAATCGGTTTGAGGAGAAGCCTAAGCTTGCCAATATGCCATTTACATCACAGAGTGGCAAGGAACAGCTAAGGCCCCGGTCTATGTTCATGACTAGTGGTTCAGCTTCACACATTGATCTAAGCCCTCCTACTCCCCCCACTAGAGTTAAGCTGCCATCAAAAACCGAGCTAACAACTGTGCTTTCTAAAGACATGGTATCATAAATCCCCAAGGTGAGTCCACTGTCATGACTGTCTCCTCTTCTATCCAGTATTCCTCCAGAGGATCCTGCAGCACCAGGGCCACCGACAGGGGGGTGCTGTGGGTACAGCTGTCCTGGGCTCCCGGCCTCTGGAAGGGCCCGGGCAGCTCATTTTGCCCACTGCAACCCTCCACTGTGCTGCCTGCGCTGCGCTCAGTCCTTGGGTCTCAGCAGATCCCGAAGCACAGGCTTCTTCAATGCAGGACACCGGTGGCCAAATGCTTCACCAGCTTTTGGGCCAATCAGAGCTTGTGGTACCATTAGCCAACCAGAGCGGCTGCTGGTACGTGAGATCTGATTGGCTCACCAGCTGGTACTGCATTTTAATTGACCACTGGCGTCCTATATTGAAGAAGCCAGGCTGTGCTTCGGGAGCTGCTGAGTCGGGCGGAAAGTAAAGGGAGGGGGGGAGATGGGGGTCTACGCGCACCAGCACTACATACTGCAAGATATGTACAAAGAAATCTATCTCCTGCAATGACAGCTCATATGCCGTGGGCAACTCCATGGTGCCCAGCATGGCAGCTTCTGTCCTGGGAAGGTCAGACTACTGTGCAAGCGCAATGGGGGGGGGGGGGGGGGGGGGGCGGACTGGAAATTAGTCCTAGGCCCCAAAATTCCTAGTGGCAGCCCTGTGCAGCGCTACGCCTACTGCTGCCGCTGCTGCTGGGAGTCGTTCATCATCCCAGAGGGGAAGTTGGAACACCGTTAATTCACTAAGCCAGTGGTTCCCAAACTGTGTGCCGTGGCTCCCTGAGGTGCCTCGAGACACTTGCAGGGGTGCCTCGGGTTGGTCGTCCAGGACCAACTCAAATTATTTATGATCAATTATTTCTGGACAAAACCAGTTCTGGTGGCTGCAATCATAAAATGTGTACAATCAGAACCAAATCCTGCCCTTTACCACATAACTGAACCTAAGAAGCACATATAAACACAATCTACTTTATTTGATATATATCTTTTGGGGCCTAGGGGTGCCGTGGAAAATATCTGATACTCTAGGGTGCCGTGATTAGAAAAAGATTGGGAACCCCTGCACTAAGCAATTGACCGTCCAACAGTCGTTTGTGATGAGAACAAATTCCACAGCAGTCATCCTATAGCAAAGCGGATAACTGCGACCTTGACAGCTATATTGGTGTTAGACGTACGTCCAGTGTCCACCATTAGTGGAGTGGTATTTAGACGATTGATGGAGGTATTGTGTCCCCAGTACCAAATCCCATCTAGATTGCACTTTACTAGGCAGGCGATACCCAGGATGTACAGAGATGTCCGAAAAAGTGTCCTCATTGCCCTGAAAAATGCAGTTGTACCCACTGTCCACTTAACCATGAACATGTGGACACGTGATTCAGGGAAAACTAAGGATTATATGACTGGGACAGCCCACTGGGTAGATGGATCGCCTTCCACAGCAGCAGCATCTCTGAAATACCAGCTCCTTCCAAGGTGTATAACCAGTTTCAGTAAGAGGCACAACGCTGACAACCTCTTAGAGAAACTGAGGGCAATCATCTGGCAGTGGCTTACCCCACTTAGACTCTCCTGGGGATTTGTGGTATCGGACAACAGCAGTAACATTGTGCCGGCATTACATATGGGCAATTTCCAACATGTCCCATGTTCTGCCCACATAATAAATTTGGTGGTGTAGCATTTCCTAAAAAGTGACAGAAGTGTGCAGGAGATGCTTGCAGCACACTTTGTCCATTCTGCCAATGCCTGCCGAAGACTGGAGCGACATCAAAAACGCCTGAACCCGCCCTGCTGTCACCGTAAACAAAAGGTTGTGACTTGCTGGAACTCCACCCTCTATATGCTGCAGAGGATGGATGAACAGCAAAAGGCCATTCAATCCTACACAGCAACCTATGACATAGACAGAGGAGCAGGGCTGCAGCTGACCCAAGCGCAGTGGAGGCTGATTTCCATGTTGTGTAAGGTTCTCCAGCAGTTTGAACTTGCCACACGTGAAGTCAGTTTCAACACTTCCAGCTTGAGTCAGGTGATTCCCCTGATCAGGCTGTTGCAGAAGCAGCTGGAGAAAGTGAAGAAGCAGCTAAAGTGTTGCGAAAGCATGTAGCTCTTGTGGATGAAGCCCTCCATACTCTTTGCCAGGATACACGACTATCTCCTTTTTGGCGCAGCTGGTCAGCACTGGCTTAGTGAGCCCAACCAAGGGGCCGTCACGTGATAAATTATACTCAAGAGGTTCAGTGCTCTCGTGCGGACCAGCCGTGTCACCAAAGGGGTACACCAAAGATACTCTCCTTGTTTACTGAACTATAGCAGAAGTTAACGTAATTAACTATCAATCTGTATAAATACAAGGCGATTTGCAATCACATTAAACAATAACACATAAAAAATGAATGCACTTAACTGTATCACTCTATATAAACCACAGTGCAATTTGCAACAGCAACAATAATACTACTTTACTGGGTACCCAGATACCTATAACTAAACACTGTCTCTGAGACAGATCTGTGCACAGAAAATTGGAATAAGGTCGTTGGAGGCCTCTATTCTGCAACTGCACAGTGTCTGTGGTGTGTGGAATAACAGTCCTCTTTGGTTAGCAAAGGGGCAAAAGTCTGATTGAGCAATATCATAGCTCCCAAATGTCCCGCTTATCACGGGAACGTCCCGATATTTTGGGACATTCCCGCATCCCTCCCGTCGCCGGCAGTGTCCCGCGGCGGGGGGGGCAGTTGGGAGTCCCCCCCTGTAGTCCGTGAATAGACGCATGCGCACAGCGTCTATTCTTACAGGCAGGGGGGCTGGGGGCTAGCCAGCAGCTCATAGAGCTGCTGGGCATGCCCCACAGCGGCGAAAAACGGGAGCGTGGCCTCACGTCAGTGCCGCAATTATAGACCACGCCCCCTTCCCCGATAGGCCACGCCCCCGAAAATTGCTGCGCGACTAAGGCGCGCACCCTCTCCCAGCCCGGCACGTCCAAAATTTGGGAGGTATGCAATATCCCAAATAAGGGGGAAAAGGATGTAATGTCCTTTTGTAGAACAAGCAAGGCAGAAGCACTTTCTAATTTACACCACGAGATGGCGGTGTTGGCCTGTTGTCTCCTGATCTTGTTGTGGCCTATGAGAGCAGAAGACAGGGACCCTTTTGCTGGTACTCAGTGTCCCAGGGTGGGTGGTAGAATCCCTGGGGTGAGATCCGGTGCAGGCTCTGCTAGAAGAGTAAGGGGCACTTATAGCAGGCCTTCACCTGACCTACAGAAGTATAACTGGTAGAGTCAGGGCAGTTCATGGGGTGGCCAACACTAAAGCCTGGGGAGCATTGAATACCCTGGTCCGGACTGTGACATAGCCCGCTGTGCTCCCTGGGTGAGTGGGCTGGCCCCTGAGTGGCCTGCGAGAGTGCTGTGAGTGGAGCTGTCAGTAGCAGTGGCGTAACTATAGAGGGTGCAGGGGATGCAATTGCTATGGGGCCCGGAGTCTTAGGGGGCCCGGCAGCCCAGCAGGCTATCCCCTGCACCCTCAACCCTTTAGTTATGCCACTGCTGCCTGCCCCGCGTATGGTATCCAGTGTGTACCTGCCACCTGGCTCCGGAGCTGTCTATTGTTGTGAGAGAGACGCGAGATGATGATGATGATGATATAATGATGTCATCATCTCACGCTGGAGACCGGAGGTAGCTCCGCAGCGGTGCGACTGCTGGCGGGTGCAGTAGTGTCTCTCTCAACTGTCTCTGATTCTCCATTTCCCCGCGTCCTCCTTCTAGTGAGATCTGCAGCGGCAGTCCCGGTGAGTCAGCGGCACAGAACAGTCAGCCCCCTTCTACACTGCTCTTTGTGCACATCAGGTTTTGAGGGGAGACGGCCAGTGGAGGCTGTATTTTGTGGTTTAAATCTTACAGCAGCAGGGGCATAGTCTATTTAATTAACCCAAATGTTGGCTCCTCCAAGCATGCTGCGAGTCCCTCTACTCCTCCAATGCCTCCCAGCTCCTGATGATTCGCCCCCCCCATGCTTGTCTCCATACCCCCCAATGCCTGTCTCCATACCCCCCAATGCCTGTCTCCATACCCCCCAATGCCTGTCTCCATACCCCCCCAATGCCTGTCTCCATACCCTCCCATGCCTGTCTCCATACCCCCCCATGCCTGTCTCCATACCCCCCAATGGGACTAAGTAAAAACCGGACCCGGATAAGACACCGGAACGCCGGACCAGACATCAAACTCTGCATTCCGGAGCTTATAGTGTCTGGTCCGAGGGGTGTCCCATGCGGGGGGTGTCTTGTCCGGGGGGATGCCTGTGATTGCTCACACCAGGGACATGGGGAAGGGGAGATTACAGCCTCCCCGTGTGGTCTGGACCGTTCCAGTTTTTATTACACCCCCGGACCATGCGGTGAGGCTGTATTCTCCCCCTCTCCTCTCCCAGGTGACAGGTGCGAGAGCAGCCCCATCAGATGGAGCACCCCCGGACAGGACACCCCCGGACCGGATACTACAAGCTCCGGAATGCAGAGTTTGATGTCCAGTCCGGCATTCCGGTGTCTTATCCGATTCCGGATTTTACCCATACCCCCCCCCCCCCAATGCCTTTCTCCATACCCCCCAATGCCTGTCTCCATACCCCCCTATGCCTGTCTCCATACCCCCCTATGCCTGTCTCCATATCCCCTATGCCTGTCTCCATATCCCCTATGCCTGTCTCCATATCCCCTATGCCTGTCTCCATACCCCCCTATGCCTGTCTCCATACCCCCTTATGCCTGTCTCCATACCCACCTACGCCTGTCTCCATGTCATCTCTGCATCTATCTCCATGCCCCCTATGCCTGTTTCCATAGCCCACTTTGCACCCATCTCCATGCCCCCTCTGAGCCCATCTCCATGCCCCAGTCTCCGTCTCTATGTGTTGATCTGAGTTTATGTGTTTATCTGAGTTTGTGTTTATTTTTTTAATGTGTTTATCAGGCTGTGACCATTGGCATAGCTTGTAATGGGCCTTGCAGTGTCTTGCATAATGTGTAAGGGTATTACAGTGTGTCACATATTGTGTAAGGGGCATTGCGGTGTTTTGTATATTGTGTAATGGCCATTGCATAATGTCTAAGGGTATTGGGGTGTGTCGCGTACAGTGTAAGGGTATTGCTGTGTGTCACATTTTGTGTAAGAGGCATTACGTTGTGTTGCATAAGGGGCATTGCGGTGTGTCGCATAATGTGTAAGGGTATTATGGTGTGTAGCATATTCTGTAAGGGGCATTACAGTGTGCTTAATGGGCATTGCCGGGGGGCCCCATTATAAATTTTGCTATGGGGCCCGCAAAGTTCTAGTTACGCCTCTGGTCAGTAGAGTAGTACCTGGGTACCCAGTAGCGCACGCAGGGGGGGTTTCTGAGTACCCAGAAACCCCCCAGGAGTCTAAGGGGCCTCAGCTGAAAGCTGGGGGTCCCCTATTTCCATGGGTATAATAATTGTACAAATCGTCCCTTGGGAACCGGAGATATCTGACTTCAAAGCAGTGGTCCCCATCCAAGCCTGTTAATTGTTATTCCCAGTCAGATATTTCAGGTTCTCTCTGACTTAGAGTTTTTCTGCGTTTATATTCCAAAAGCTGGGACTCTCCCCCTTTGATGGACACTAGTAACTTGTCTCTGCTGTGCCCAGAACCAGAGATATCAGCCTTCCAGCAGCTGGTTACTGCTCCAGCTACACACACCTGGTATGTAGTATTATATACTCGTGGGCAGATTGCTCTGATCCCCTAGTCCCCAATACCATTTGGTAGGTGGGACTCTCTAGTTTTTAATTCCATTAAAATCTAAGAAATCTATTTCTGGGAACTGGAGATATCTGCAGTCAAGCAAACTGTCCTCCCACCAGAAAATCATGAATAATAAGCCCACTCCACTATACACCCCTCCTCTGCATATTAAACATCCTCTACCACCCTGGAAGTTATGTATCAGGGCCCCTTCATTCAGCCCAATACCCCCTTCTCCCACCCCATCTCCCACCATCTGTGCAGTAAAGGGGTAATTAGTGGAAATTACTGATCCAGGCCCTACATGCTGAGCGATTGATATAATACCCCCTACCACCCGCGGCGACATCAAAGCTTCCCCCACCCCTACTGTTGGAGTATCGGTAGGGGCCCCAATACATTGCTATGCCCAGGGGTCTACACTGCTGTTGACGCCCCTGTATGTATGTATGTATGTATATGTATATATATATATATATATATATATATGCAATCATCATTGGCCCCATTCCTGATGACGGTTTTGTGAATAAAATCGAAACGTAGAAATTCAGCACTTGTACGCAGTGTAATTTCTTCTTTAAAAATCCAGAGAGTGCCGCACAAAATTGCACTATATATATATATATATATATATATTTTTTTTTTTTTTATTATTATTATTATTATTATTATTTATATACATTTGGTCTATCTATAATACTTTAACTGACCCGGCATATACTGGGTCACCTAAGTGTCCATCTCCGTGCTTTGCTCCACCCCTCTGGAAACCCCCTTCTGAAAATCCTGCGTTTACCACTGTGGGTACCAGCACCTGTCGCCGGCTCCCGCCAGTCACGCTCTCTGCCTCTTGCCGTGGTGTGCTCTGGTCCACTACAGCGGCTTCTCTCCTGGCGGCTCGCGGAGGTGTGGGGGTCTCACTGTGCCAGGTTGCCGCTGCTCCCGCCGGGTTGGGCTGCCAATCACCACCGCCTCTCCGGCTTGATCATGGTAGTTGGATGCAGGGTCACAATTCAGTAGACGGTGTGCGCTTGCACTCCTATGCCGCCCACTGTCTCTCCTCGCTCTCTGTTCTCCCACCTCCCTTCTTTATGCTCCTGTGCTATCCATCGGGTGTGGTATATGGTTCCAACAGTCGAGCTTCCGACAATCATTAGCCCGACGTCGAGATCCCAACTGGCCGGACTCAGACAGCATGGCAAATGCAACAAAGCCCCTTGCAAGCTCGCTGCGCTCACCACGCTGCGGGCACAGTGGCTTGCTACGCTTGCCACACATTCTATTCTCCCTCTATGGGGGTCGTGGACCCCCAAGAGGGAGAATAGCCAGTGGCCGTCGGGATCCCGGCTGTCAGTGTTTTAACAGTCGGAATCCCGATGTCTGGTAAAGGACTGTCGGTATCCCGACTGTCGGGACCCCGTCCGGTACCCCTATCCATCAATTTGGGGTCAGTTGGAGGACGCTGCTGCAAGATGCCACAGCGCTTCCTCTCCCGCGTCATCAATCACGGGCCTCCTCAGGTCATCCTCTGTGGCTGCTGGGTCCTACTGCCCCATGTGTTGGTTGCCTAGCAACCAATCTGATGCGGGGCACTGGGATGGTTGTGCCCTGGGCAAAACAGGGTACCTCGCCGGGCTGCGCAGCGTGGCGTGATGTCAGGGGTCACACTGCGCAGCCTGGGCGCTGTCATGCCTGTCATCACAGCACACTGCCCTGAACAGCAGAACCAACCGTGACGCGTCCACCGGGGGTCAGCTGCAGTCAGCCGGGCAGCATCTGAGCTATTAGGTGCTCATCGCTGCCCGGCTTTAAGCACTGGGGTACTAAACCCGAAATCCCGGGATTGAAAGCTTCAATCCCGGGATTCAAATCCCCACGATTTTAGGCCAAAATCCCGGGATCCAGCCAATGATGTTCTGGCTTGCACTAATTGCTCAAGAGGGTTAAAAATTAGAGAAAGGGCAGTGAATACAAATGAAAATAAGTGGAGAACAATCTTTGAAGCCCAAGGGATATTCCTATGTACATATACTTTGGTTGTCTTAAACAGGAGCGCCCCCTTCTGGTGGAATTATTTAAAAAGGCCTCTACAGTGAATATAGCTAGTGAACTTGAAAGCAAAGCTCTAATGCAGGGGTTCTCAAACTCGGTCTTTAGGACCCCACACAGTCCACGGTTTCCAGGCGGGTGCACAGGTGCATTCATTACTCACTGACACATTTTAAAAGATCCACAGGTGGATCTAATTATTTCACTTGTGATTCTGTGAGGAGACCTGCAAAACATGCACTGCGTGGGGTCCTGAGGACCGACGTTGAGAACCTGTGCTCCAATGTGACCATTTATCAATCAATGCAAATATTAATATTAAATATACTGGATATGATTAAATATTAATATTGAATAATTACAATAATTCTTATTAAATATCAATAATAATAAATACCAATATTAAACATCAATAATACCGCAAATATTTATTGATAAGTGGGTGCTTTTCACATACCCAGAAAACCAGCATATGCTGATTATGACAGGCCTCATCTGGAGGTGGGGCTAAGGAGGAAGGAACAATCTAAACAGCTTGTAAGGACATGGAGGCCCATGTATCATGGATCGCATTTACAATGTGATCTGGGCGGGATGTTACCGCCCAGGATGGCATTTTACCATTGGTGGTATGTATCATGCCTGAGGTGCAGGGACAGGGCTCCGAAAAGCCCACCCCTGCAAAGTCCTGTGCCGGAAGCCGGGGGTCTGTGCATGTGCGGTTAGCGCTGACCCCGCTGACCGCACTGCCGTTTGTTTGATAAATGTGCCCCATGGTCATGTACAGTCATTTTAAATCATACCTCCCAACTGTCCCGCTTTCCGCGGGAATGTCCCTTTTTTTGGGGACGTTCCCGCATCCCGCACGGGGCCAGCAGTGTCCCGTGGCTGGGGGGGGGGCAGTGGGGAGTCCCCCCTGTCACCCAGTGAATAGACACTGTGCCCATGCGCACAGCGTCTATTCCTGCAAGCAGATATGCTGGGAGCTGGCCAGCAGCGCACAGAGCTGCTATGTAGGGAAAGAGAACTCACTGCTTGTGCAGCTGCGTCTCTCCCCAGTCATCACACAGCAACCTGTGCTGGGGGGGATGCAGTTGAAATCCCGGCGGTCGGAATCACGGCGTTCAAAATCCCGACGCCGAAATCCCGACACTTTCTTCCTCCGTGGGTGTCCACGACACCCATAGAGGGAGAATAAATTAGTGTGCTGAGCGTAGCGAGCCCGCAAGGGGGGGGCGATCCATGTCCACCCCTTGTCGGGATTTTGGCGGTCGGGATTTTGAACACCGGAATTCCGACCGCCGGGCTTTCGTACGTATTCCTGCTGAGGTGGGAATAGGTGCTGCTGCAGTTGCAGTCAGTCTTCTCTATCACTGCCCATAGTCCTGCTGTGTGTAACAGGGTAGGGGTGAGGGAGGGCTACTGCGGAACCGGGGCCTCTCCAACAGGCCCAAGCATGGGTAAAGAGTACCCACTTCCCCCTCTTGGTGACACTGCATGCAAGTGGTAATAGTGTATGTGTACAACTCTGGGAGGAGGCAGTTAGGTTGGCAGTGTGGGGAGTGGTGTGGCATTGATTGGCAGTATGGGGGGGCACCATCATTGAGGTTACACCCCCTCTATACAATGCCAATATTGTACAGTAGGTGCAGAGCTCTGATGGGACGATTCAGAATTAATCATGTCTTCACCCGCCAAGTGATGTGGGCAGTGCCTGGCATACACGACCACGTGCAGGAGACTTGAATACTCTCAGGACCACTTCAAAAAAATTTGGAGCCTCCTGGCTATTACAGGAGAGAAGGCTAGTAGTGCCCTTCTAATCTAAAATGACCCTCCTTAGATGGCAACATGGGCAACCGATCATTATTAAGAGCTCATTATATTGTACAATCAGTGGTTCCCAAACTGGGTTGCCATGGAAACTTGTGGCACACCTGCAAGTGACCATGGTTCATGTTACAGCAAACCCAGAGCCGGTGGTTGCTAATCAAAAATAATGTGACACAGAATCAGGACCCTGTCCACACCAACACACAACAGACACTAGGATTGACAGGAGCGCAATTTACTTCACTTCATGTATTGATAAGATAGGATTGGCCTAGGTTGTGCTGTGGAAAAAAATGCTGATACTTAGGGCACCGTGATTCACAAAAGTTTGAGAACCGCTGTTCTACTGTAAATAGTTCATTTAATGATCACAATATCTTGTGGTTGTAACAGATGCATACCTCCCAACAATCCCGATTTCAGCGGGACAGTCCCGATTACCGGGTCCTGTCCCGCTGTCCCACCCGCGGCCGGAGGTGTCCCGCTGCGGGGGGGGGGGGGGGGGGGCAGTTCTGAGCCCCCTCAATTTCAAGAATAGACGTTATGCGCATGCGCACAGCGTCTATTCGCGGCCGAAAACGGGGACGCGGCTAATTTGCATAAGCCGCGCCCCTCATTTGCATAAGACGACCCCCCTTTTTGTCCCTATTTCTGCGGCCGGAAAGTTGGGAGGTATGCAGATGTGACAGATAACAAAGTGTTTCCCACAATGCAATATGTCGTATCATTAGTCCTTTTTATTTTGCAGCTTAGAATAAAAGAGGAATATAGATGATACTGTAGTATGTAGGTCACCCAGACGGTGTATACATATATATATATACTGTGTATATATCATATATCTTGCATGAGTTTACAGTGAACTAACCGGCACTATATAAAAACCGGACCGGACAAAACCCCGGACCGGACATCAAAATCTGCAGTCCAGAGCTTGTACTGTCCAGTCTGGGGGGGTGTCCCGTCCGGTCCGGTTTGTACCCATACCCTGAACTAACCTCCACTTAGAAAAAAGTGGTGACTCATGAAGAAAGTTCAGCAGGCTTGTGTCTCATTTTTTATTCCTGTACAAGATATAGGGCCAGATGCACTAAGCTTCAAAAGTGATACAATTTAGAGTTATAAACAGCCAGCCAATCAGCTCCTGTCTGACATGTCACAGACTGTGTTTGAAAACTGTCAGGCAGGAGCTCATTGGTTGGTTGTTTATCACTCTTAATTTTATCACTTTGGAAGCTTAGTGCATCTGGCCCATAGACATTAATAGTACTGCTTAATACTAATTGGGCCTACACACTGGGCAATTTCAGGCCATTTTCTAAGCGCTCTCACTAAGCTTCAAAAGTGATAGAGAGTGAAAAACCCACCAGCCAATCAGCTCCTAACTTCCATGTCACAGACTGTTTGAAATATGTCAGGTAGGAGCTGATTGGCTGGTTGTTTATCATTCTCCATTTTATCACTTTTGAAGCTTAGTACAAGTGAGATCACTTAGAAAATGCCCCTGCATCGCTCCATGGGGGGTCATTCTGCTTGACTCTCAAAGCTGCAAATTCGTCAGGTTTGTAAGCCAGCTAAAAGCTGCCCGCAAGAATGCCCGACGCTCGCACGCCAATTTTCCCCACACGCACGCGAAACAGAAATCATTCGATGGTCGCTGACCATAAAATGATTTCTAAAGCACTCGCAAATCTGTCACTCTCTGCCTGGTTCCTCAGATTTGGTACCTGAACAGGGCGGGCAGCTGACAAAAGCTGCCCGCCCCAGGCACCCGCATCACGGCCGAATCACCATGGGAACGTCCAGTGTCCATGATGCCCATGAAACGCTGGGCGTATCCACTGCCGCCGCCGCCCATGCCCCCCACCAGGCCAGTGACTATGCAAGTTGCCGCGTCCATTCCCACAGATGGCCTGCACATGCGCATAAGTGAATATTAATACCATCGCTCCCCGTGAGTATGAACCACAATGACCTCCTATGTGTAGTAGGGGCCGTAGCGATAGCGATGCATGGTTCCGCGAGTTGCTAACGCCAGGCGACTAAGATCCCAGTGTTCTCACCGGTGATTGAGCACAAATCGCTGACACATTGCTGTGCATCGCTGTGAACTGAGCGATCCTGAGCGATCTACATCAGATCGCTCAGCAACATATCCTCGTAAATCTCTACAGTGCAAATCATATATGCCTACATTTAAACTCTCCTCTCCGGGAGAAGCCCGGAGGGGAGACTGGCAGCATCACTTCTGGGGCGGGGGCCTGATTAAAATGTCATCAAGCCCCGCCCCCAGCACTGGAATTCCCACCGATTGCGGGACCTCACGGAGGGGCGGGGCTAAATGGCGCTATTTGCATATTTAGCCCCGCTCCCTCCTCGTGAAAAGCTGCGAATCGCGGTAATTGAACGAGGAGACCGGTAGCCACACGGGAGATGCGGGGGGGGGGGGGGAGGCAGAATCTGGGAGGATTGCCCACCTTTCCGGGGGAGGCAACCCTGGTGGGGTGTGGTATATTTGACTGACAGTCGGGATTCCGACAGTCATTACTCAAACGTCAGAATCCCGACTGCACAGCGGGGGAGCGCAATGAAGCCCCTTGAGGGCTCGCTGCGCTCGCCACGCTGCGGGCACGGTGGCGAGCTGCACTCACCACCTATTTTATTCTCCCTCTATGGGGGTCGTGGACCCCCACAAGGGAGCAGTCAGGGATTCCAACGTCGGAGTAATGACTGTCGGAATCCCGACTGTCGGGAGCCGTCCAGCTCCCCCTGGTGTAAATACGTAGTTTCCTTGTGTATGTGCCTATTCCCTGTCCCTTAACGTGGACAGTAAATGCCCTTGTGTGACATTGCCAGACATTCCCCTCATATACATGGGAAAAAATAATACATCTGGTGAATCCCCTGGAAACACTGTTTAGGTCCATACACACTGGCGATTTTGCGCAGCATGTATGGGCAGCTATGATTGGAAAATGCGCTCGGCTGAAAATCACTCAGTACATACACACTAAGCCATTTTCGCTTGTCTAAGCGATTTTCCGCTCATCTGATGGCAATACAGTCGATGAGCGGCAGTGGCCAGCGATGATGCGGGAGTGGGCATCACCCCTTATAGCTGCCCTGTACACACTGGGAGGCTTTTGAGCTGAAAGCAGCTTTAACAACAAAACTGAGCTGCTTTCAGCACAAAGTCGCCCAGTGTGTGTAATGTGAATACACATCATGTAGAGGATAATGCACAGGCTGAGCACGGCACATCATATTTCATAAGAGAAATTGTGTAAATGTCTATCGTACCCCTTCGAGATAATCCATTCATAAAACAGTGGGCCTCTCATATGACACAAGGCTTGCTCTGTCCATTATCCCCTCTCCGAGTTCTATTACTGAGGTCTGACATGGGCAAACCAACAAGTTAATGATTTCCTCTGACAACAGACAGTGCTGTAAGGTACAAACCATACTGCAGTACCCCCCCCCCACACCCCCCCCCCCCAAACACACACAACACACCCTGCTGGGGACTCTCTCGCTGTGCATATGACAAATAATATAGTTGACAGACGTTAGAACCAGAGGTCTGTTAGAGACATTTCTGACTCAATCATTGCAAAATCCCCTGTTGGGCAAATGTCACTTTTGCTATTTTGACATAGACACATTTGCAACACATATATAGCGAATGCCAATGCTGTGATTTGTTCTCTTCACACTTCACAATAACAGCTATAATCGATTAATAAATTCCCCTGACATAATAGTTCTCTCCTTCACTAGGGTAATAGCCCTCTTCTTCCTCATCCAGGTAATACCCTTCATCCTCTGGATAGTAATCCTCCTCTCCATCATCCACAGTAGTGGTCAGTATTATGGTTCTCCTTCTCTACCTCCTCCTCTTCCTCAAACTGTTCCTCTTCCTGCTGCCCCTCCCCTTCTCTGTCTTCTTCACCCCCCTCCACCTTTTCTGCCTCCTTCTCTTGTAGCTCCCGTTCGCGTTCCTCCATCTCCTCCTCCTCCTTCTGTTTCCTTTGCTCCTCGCGTTCCTCCATAAACTCCTGGGCGCCTTCCCCTACCAGGGTGACCGACTCTGCCACTTTAGGCGGCGAGTTCACAGGGTTGTGGTCATAGGACAGTAGGCGCAATCCCTTCATTCCACTCATGTTGGGAAACACTGCAATTTTGTTGCGATCCAGATCCAAAATTTCAAGTCCATGTAACGTAGAAGAACCTTTGGGACGCGCTCTAGTCTGTTTGCATAGAGCCACAGTCCCCTGAGGCCCGGCATACATGTTGCAATGTCTCCTGGAAGCGCCTTTAAACGATTGTCGCCCATCTGCAGACAGCGCAAGGCAGGCAAGCTCAGCAATACAGGTGGAAAGTGATGGAAGAAATTGCGCTCTATCCATAGAGTGCGCAGTGTTTGGAGACGTGCAAAGGCCGGCGGTAGTCCCTGAAGCCGGTTTGCCCCTAGATAGAGGCGACCCAGATGCGGGAAGAGAGCACACGGACTCTGGCAGTTCAGGCAGCCGGTTGGCATCTAGTGCTAGCGTGCGGAGGTTCTGAAGCTGATACAGGTCATCAGGTAACTCAGCCACCATGGTACCACTCATGTACAACTTGTATAGCTGATCCGAGAGGGTGCATACTGATGCCGGGAGACGTGCTATCTTGCGCCCGCTTAGTTCCAGGGTGCCATCACCATTACTCAGCTGTTCCTCTGTATCTTCAGGTAATGGCTCGTCTGCGCCTCCTTCCCCTGCCGCAGTGGGCGCTGACCCACATGCGCCACCCATCTGGATGTCACCAAGAATTGAGCGCAATTAACTTGACCACGGATGAATGGGAAGGTTGTATAGTGGGAAGGTTGTATAGTGTATGATAAATGGCACAGAGAGGGAATGGTAGAGAAGCAAGTTGCTGAGCGCTCCGCCGGTGCCGCGGTAACTGAACCCTTACCGTGCACTCTGTAAGCCTTTCTATCTGCTGCTGAAACTTTAGCAGATGTAGTTAAATATTCATGGATCCTCCTCACGTTTCTCTCATTACAGTACATTAGCAAATAGCCATGTGCATCCCTAATAACAAACCCTCCAATTTCAGATATTTTCAAGGAGATCTCGGTTTTGCCGTTGTTTTCTGACAATTAGCACAGGGCTGAACTATCCACTTAACAATCCACCAAGGTCTTCAGACAAATATATTGGTGAGATGCCATGGTCCTCGTCATACTATGAATCTCTATTAATTATATACACACTATAGGCCTCATTCAAACCTGTTTGCTATGCTGTGTGTAATTGCGGTCTAGTGAGCAGGTAAACTCCGCCCGGCCTAATGCCCGCCCCCTCCACACACACACACTGCCAGTTCCGCCTCTGATCTAGCAAACCTTTGCCAGCACAGCATACATTACCCAGCAGCACAGACCCCAGCAGCGGCCAGCAACAACATCACCCCCCCCCCCCCCCCCCCCTTCCATAGCAATTTATATCTACAGAGATATAACTAGCCATTTTGTTGCCATTTGAGACAGCACGTTGTTCCTGTTTTAATATAAAATAAAAACATTCTGGAGATGATTTAGAGGTGGCAAAGTGAACAGCTTCGGAGCCTTTTTAAGTTACTGGAACCAACATCCCCTGAATTTAAATTAAATACATTTTCAATGAATAACAGGGTTGCCGACCCTCCCGGAATTACCGGGAGTCTCCCGAAAATCGCGGCATATGAATGCCGCAATCCGCGGGTCTCATAGGAGGTGTCATTTTAGCCCCGCCCCCTCCATGGAGATCAGTGATTTCGACTATATCCCATAATGGGGGTGGGGCTTAATGATGTCACAGTCAAGCCCCGCCCCCGAACAGGTAATGAAAGTCTCCTCTCCAGGCTTCCCCCGGAGAGGAGCATTTGAAAGTCGGCAACCCTGATGTATAAGCAATCAAGAAAAAAAATAACTGATTGGGGATCGATCTCACATGGATTTCACAACGATATCTACAGTGCTCGATTCACAGACCACTCTGCCGATGAGTCGCTTATTCATTTCTGTTTGCCAAAAGTTTTGTAGAATGAATAATGTTTTACATTTAATGGCCCCTTATAGGCCTTTAGGGGTTCACTTAAGTGAGTCTGTTTATTGTGTTGTATTCAGCAAGTCATAAGCTTTCCAACTGCACATAACAATGCATGGAGAAAAAAAAAACAGAATAGTATGGACCCTAATGACAGAACCCTTCAGGGAACTTAGAACGTCCCTTAAGATGATAAGGTAGTGTGCAGTTTAAAGACGATAAGTTGAAGTGTTCGAGAGTTATCGTGGAACATTCATACACACACACACACACACGCACGCACACATACACACACGCACACGCACACATACACACACGCACACACACACACACACAAACATCTTTAATTATACTTATGTAGATTGCTAAACTCAACTACTGTATGTAATAATTTATCAGCAGTGCTCTGTAGACATTTCATGTCTTTAATGTTGCAGGCATACCTTCCAACTTTTCTGAATCCTAAATCGATGTCCTGCTAGGTCACCCTGGTGTGTACCGTTCCACTCCCTTTGATAAGGAAAGGCTAAGACCTCTGGCATGCCACCAGCAACCTCCCGGCACTGAATGGAAGCCAAGCACTTCCAGTCACTGCTGCTCTGCAGCTCGAGCAGTGGTGTGATAAGCTTTTGCATGAAGGCCACAAATGTTAGACATCTTTAGCTTTACTCTGCAATTTAGATTTCAGTTTGGACACACTCAACCCAAATCTATAGCTCTCTGCAAGTTACATCTGCCCCATCTGCAGTGCAGCATGGTTTTGCCCAGGTTCACATTTATTTCCTGATTGTCAGTCCTAGCCTGCAGTCCAGAGAAGCCAGAGTTTTGCCAGATCCAACATGCATGTGCCGGGACTCATCTGTCAGGGGCTTGCTATCTCCTACTATAGGAGTATGGCTAGCGGCAGCCTCTACCAGGGCCATCTTAACAGCATTGTGGGCCCTGGGCAAAGCAATGCATTTGGGGCCCCTCCACAGCCATTCATGGGAAACAATGTAAACAAAAAATATAATAAAATGCCCCTGCTGTGGTCTTAAGCCATCTCTCCACTTGCTTTCATACAGTGTATGTCTGTCAGCACACTGATTGGTGGATAGCTCATGCTAGCTCATGCTATCCACCAATCAGAGTGCTGACAGCCATTCACTGTCTGGCTGCAGGCTGGGAGACAGGTAGAGAATGCTGGACTCTCATTGGTGAATAGCTCCAGCCATCTGCTAATGAGCATGCTAAAAGTCATTCACTGTCTGGCTGCAGGGTGGGAAGCAGGAAAAGATTGTGGCCTGGCTGCTCTGCTGCCTCCAAAGAACCTCAGGAGGCAGATGCCCACAACCCAATCTGCCCCAACTCAAAGGACCCTAGAACTGGGGGCCCTTGGGAAGATTAGGGGGTATGAATACAAAGCGCTTATAATATGGGTAAGACACACAAGGGTAAGATGGGGGAATATTGGGATACAGAGTATAAAAAAGAAAAGTAAAGAAAAAAAAAACTAAAATAAAAATAAATAAACACAAATAAAGATAAAATTAAAAGAATAAAAAATTAAAAGAAAAAATATAGCAAATATGGGGGAGTGTTTGACCTAACTGTCCCTTACTTGTTGGGGAAGGTTGTAGTAGCAAACGATCTTCTTCTGCCGCTGTGGTGTACTCGCGGCTCTCCTCTCTCCACGCTAGCGATGACTTCCGGTTTCGGCTCCGTGTTTCCGGTCCCGGCTGTGTACGTACCCAACGCGTTTCGAGCTGGGCTCTTAGTCATGGATGTGACAGCGGCAGAAGAAGATCGTTTGCTACTACAACCTTCCCCAACAAGTAAGGGACAGTTAGGTCAAACGCTCCCCCAGTGCCTATTGCACCCACCACGAACATTATACTTCCATACTGAGCATAGCTCCGGACCCGGTTCAAACCAACCACAAATACTCAAAAGAGTGTAAACATTTATTGCATTGCTTTTTTTTTTCTTTTTTGCTATATTTTTTCTTTTAATTTTTATTCTTTTAATTTTATCTTTATTTGTGTTTATTTATTTTTATTTTAGTTTTTTTTTTCTTTATTTTTGTTTTTTATACTCTGTATCCCAATATTCCCCCATCTTGCCCTTGTGTGTCTTACCCATATTATAAGCGCTTTGTATTCATACCACCTAATCTACGATATTCCAACAGAGCAGCTATACATAAACCCAGGCGCGATGAGCATAATTTTTACGTGCCCTTGGGAAGATGCCCATTAAGCCCATATGTAAAGACTAGGTGATTCATCGCCCTATGGACGCTCTTCACACTGTCGTAAGGGGCTGCGCCCCCTTAATTTGTGAACGTTTGTATTGTGAGAAATATGGTTAGAATTGTATGAAAGATGCCCTGTATTGCAACTTGAGTTATAGGTGAAATGTGTTAAATAGTGAGCCTATGATTTGGAAGGGGGTGTGTATTGTTTTGTTTAATTAAAAAGCGGTTACAGAGTAAGATGTACATTGATAGTGTGGAGGGTACAGTGACATTTGTGGGTGTGGGGGGGGGCTTTGTGTGCATGTTGTTTAGGTGTGTGTGTGCGTACAATAGTATAGTAGGGTGTTTTTGAGTCAGCGGCTCCCCACTGGCGGAGGTCACGACACAGGAAAACAGGAGGCTGGGTAGTGATAGGGGTGTGTGGGCATAAGGGGGACTAAAGAGTGAGGGTCCAGCGTGGCAGCACAGGAGTACAGGATGGTGGCCCTGAGTCAGTGTCTCCTCCTACTGGGTGGGAGTTAGGGTGCATGAGAGCAGGAGGCTGGGCTATGAGGCATGATAGGGGCATGTGGGCAAAACAGCGTCAGCGACTCCCCAGTGGTGGAAGTTACGGTTCAGGAGAGCAGGAAGCTGGGTAGTGATAGGGGTGTGTGGGCATACGGGGGACTAAAGAGGAGGGTGGTGGACACTGTGCAGCTTCTGCCAGTGGGTGAGAGTCCAGCGTGGCAGCACAGGAGTACAGGATGGTGGCCCTGAGTCAGTGTCTCCTCCTACTGGGTGGGAGTTAGGGTGCATGAGAGCAGGAGGCTGGGTGATAAAGCATGATAGGGGAATGTGGGCAAAACAGGTTGAGCGGGTCCCCAGTGGCAGAAGTTACGGGTCAGGAGTACAGGAAGCAGGGCAGTGATAGAGGTGTGTGGGCATGAGGGGTAGTAAAGGTTTTTGCCTGTTGCAGAGTAGGGATGGGCATTGGTGCAGACACCATTGATGGTTGGCATTGATGGCGATTTTGCACCCTGCCATCGATAGTAGTAAAATATTACTTGGATAACCATCGATTGTTGTAGCTATCGATGGTCATCCATTATATCTGACTGAATAAGCCGTGGGACAATCAGAACTTGGTAGCAGGACTGTCGGGTGTGGGTGGGCGGAGCTATACTCTGTGTCCCGGCACCATAAAAAAATGTGAAACTTGATCGGTTCTCCTTTGCCATCGATTTAGGGAAACCATCTGGTCCTCCCACATCGATGGCAAAGTATTCAACATCGGCCATAAACCATCGATGATTTGAAATCATTGATGGTCAATGGGCATCCCTAGAACTGGAGGAGGGTGGGGGACAGTATGCAGCTCCCGGCAGTGGGTGAGCGTCTCCTCCCACTGGGAGGGAGTGAGCGTGCATGAGAGCAGGAGGCTGTATAATAGTGGTATGTGGGCAAGACATTGATAAAAGTTGTGGCGCTGGTGCAGAGGACCGTGGGGACACTTCTGGATGTGGGGGGAACCTGCAGCGCGGCAGATAGGGCTGGATTTCCCACCTAGGGGCGGCACCTGCTTGTGGCGGTACAGGATGCCCCATTCTCACGGGGGTACGTGAAATGAGGGAGCGGGGTCGCGGGGGTCCGCTGGGGGGTGGAATTGCCAGAAGGGGGTCAGGGGGTCTGAAAATTGCGGGAGGGGGGGACGGGGGTCCGCGAATTGCGGGAGGGTGTTGCGGGGTGGGGGCGTGAATTGCGGAAAGGGGGGGTCTGCAAATTGCGGGAGGGGGGTTGTGGGGGGCAGTGAATTGCGGGAGGGGGGGTTGTGTGAATCGTGGGAGGGGGCGCGAGGGTGCCGTGAATCGCAGGAGGGGTGCGCGGGGGGTGCCGTGAATCAAGGGAGGGGGCTAGAATCACGGGAGGGGGGGAACGCAGGGGTCCGCGAATCGTGGGAGGGAGCGGGGGTCCCCAAATCGCAGGAGGGGGGCTTGGTGGGGGGTGGTGTTAATCGCAGGAAGGGGGGGTCGCGAATCACGGGAGGGGGTGGGGGTCAGCAAATCGTGGGAGGGGGGCTTGGGGAGGGGTGGCGTGAATCGTAGGTGGGGGGGTCGCAAATCGCGGGGGGGCACGGGGGGTGCAGCGAATCGCGGGAGGGGTGGGCGCAGGGGGTCCGAGTATCGCGTGAGGGGGTTGCCGCGAATTGCAGGATGGGGGGTGCCCGCAAATCGCGGGAGGGGGGGTTGCAGGGGTCCCGCGAATGGGGGGGCTGGCCGCGAATCGTGGGAGGGGGGGAGGTGCCGCAAATCGCGGGAGGGGGGGTTGCAGGGGTCCCGCGAATGGGGGGGCTGGCCGCGAATCGTGGGAGGGGGGGAGGTGCCGCAAATCGCGGGAGGGGGGTTGCAGGGGTCCCGCGAATGGGGGGGCTGGCCGCGAATTGCAGGAGGGGGGGTGCCCGCAAATCGAGGGAGGGGGGGGTTGCAGGGGTCCCGCGAATGGGGGGGCTGGCCGCGAATTGTGGGAGGGGGGGGGTGCCGCAAATCGCGGGAGGGGGTCGTGGGGGGGGGTGGGTGCCGCGAATTGTGGGAGGGAGGGCGGGTGTGCGAATTGCGGGAGGGGGGGCGTGGGGCCCCGTGAATCGCGGGAGGGGGGTTGAGGGGGTCCAGGGTGGGGTGCTGGCGGGGGGGGGGGGGTGCGGGCAGACATGCCGCTCACCTGGTGGCTGTGGAGCAGCAGTGTCTTTGCCTGGGGAGGCAGAGGGTGTCTGACACTGTGGGCTGGTTCTATGGCTGGACTATGTAAGTATGTGTGTGGGCGGAGTCAGAGGCTCTGATAGGCTATTAGCCCATGACTCCACCCAGCGTTATAGACACACTCACACATTGAGTGACAGATGTAGCAAAATATATAAGAGATGGGGCCCGGTGGCCAGGAGGGGGACACGATTTTTCAGAGCCTCCCGGCCATTCCAGGAGGGTAGGCAAGTATGGAGCAAATCCTAAAACAACATTGAAGGTAAACATCCAATTTAACTTCAGGGCAATTGTTGCATTAAAGGGCACATTTAGCAGATAATATATCACATGTTCGGTTCGCTTGCAGAATGGATATTGATTTGCAATAGAACAGTGCTAGGTTTGCTTGCAGTCTCCTTTATGACAATTCAATAAACCTGTGACCTGCCTTAGGGCCTTATTTTGGTTCATTCTTTCTGACAAAATCCTTCTTAGATGGGCAAAACCATGTGCACTGCAGGGGGGCAGATGTAACATGTGCAGAGAGAATTAAATTTGGGTGAGTAATTTTGTTTCTGTGCAGGGAAAATACTGGCTGCTTTATTTTTACACTGCAATATAGATCTCACTTTGAAGTAAAACCCCACCCAAATCTAACTCTCTCTGCACATGTTACATCTGCCCCACCTGCAGTGCACATGGTTTTGCCCATCTAAGAAGGATTTTGTCAGAAAGAATGAACCAGAATAAGGCCCTTAATGCCAAACAGCGTGTGCGCCGGAGTTATGTGATTCCAGCAGCAGGCAGCGGTTAGACTGTCTAACAGCCGCTTTCCATGGAGGGAGAACTCAATGTCTGAAAGCTTTGTTGCTTCTTGAAAATAGCTGTTTATTAGTCATCATGCTGGAGAGAAGGGGACCCGCGGAGTGCATGTTGTGTCATTTGTGACAATGGCATTTCTATGGCATGTGATGATCGTAGCATTTCTCCAGACTTTGCATAGTGCATTGCCCCTGACTCAGATTATGGGCCTAATTCAGACCTGATCGCACAGCTGCGAATTTGCAGGCAGGGTGATTATCGACAGACTATGCGTGTGTACGGCTTGTAGCACACATGCGTGAGGTCACCCTGTCATAAGATCCTGCAACTTTTTTTTTTTTCAACACTGGCAGTTGACAGCATGCTTGCATTTGGGGGTGGTAACCAGCCGCTTCTGGGTGTGCCCAGGTGTTTTAGGGGAAGGCGCACAACGTCTTTCTATCACAGGTGCCGAGTAAGTCCTGGGCTACATACTGACTGCATACAGAAATCATTAATTCGTGAGTGGGTTGCTAAGCAAATCGCCGGCATGCATGGGGGAGGGGGGAGGTTCCTGAGCAGGCAACAGGATGGAACAGAGTGGAGAGGGGTAGAGCATTGAGGGATCAGAGATGCAAGGGGTGTGGATCATTTGGTCCACAGCAAGATGGTCGACAGTCATTAGGTTGACATGGGTTTAGGTAGACAAGAGTCTAGGTCAACATGGGTTGAGGGCGACATGGGCAAGATCGACAGTCAAAGGGTCAACATGGGGTTTTTCACTGTTTTTTTACCTGAATATCGTCACAGTCGACATGGACACTGACATGTAGCACCACGTCCCCCCTGCGCTCCCCATGCTTCGAGCACAATATTTTATTCTCCCTCCACACCCTAGTGGATGGTAGGGCATGAAATACCGCCTGTCGGCACATGTCAGTTCAAAAAACAGTGAAAAACCCCATGTCGACCTTTTGACTGTCGACCTTGCCCATGTTGACCTAATGCTTGTGTCGACCTAATGACCTGTCGACCTAGACCCATGTCGACCTTTCAGCATGGCGACCTAATGATTGTAGACCAAATGAAAGTTTCCCGATGCAAGGGGGTGGACAGTGGTGCACAGTGGCGGCTCGTACCTTATTGGGGGAGGGGGGCTGCCTCTGGCCACAGCAGGGGTACAGCAGGGGTACCGCGATTCAGGCACCCCCCTCCCCCTGTCACTGCCGCTGCTGCCGTCTCTCCACCCATCCCCCGCGCCTGTGCTTTGATGACAAGCGCCGGGACTGGTGCATGCGCAGTACAAACATATGTACTGCGCATGCGGCCAGCTTCTATGGGCTGCTTGGGCAACAGACCATAGAAGCAATCTTGGCCCCAGCACCTGTACAATATAAGTTACAGGCACCGGAACCAGCGCCTGTACAATATAAGTTTATATTTATACAATACCGATATAGGTACTGCACATGCACAATCGCTGTTTTTGCACGGCAGCCCGCAGAAAGGCGTCCCGGAGGGAGAGAACACTTCCCAATGGGACTGCCTTTGTGACTGGCAGGTCGGACTTCCAATAGGAAGTCACTGCCAGTCACAGTGAAGCCAGAGCAGTCTGACAGACTGCACCCTGGCTTCACTACAGTGGCGGAATTTACCTGGGGGGGAGGTAAAAACCGCCACTGGTGCCTAAACATCTGCTTTTATTTTATCATTCAGAAATGTTTGTGTAAGTGCCCCCATACATTAGGCCGACTTGTCCTCAGGGCAATTCGGACCCAATTCTCCTGTGAGCCGCCCCGGGAGCTCCCCGGGAGGCTCACATACAAATTGGCACTTGATGAGCCAAATTTGACATGTGATAAATCGCTTGCGATTTATCACATGTCGGGGAGCAGGGGGCGGGCGGTGAGGTGCAGGGGGGGCGGCGGTGATCCTCATCAGGGGGAGCAGTGAGGCGGGCAGCGGGTCCCTGAGCGCTTGGCTGGCGGCGGCGGCGAGTGCTGACCTGGCCGGGTGCGGTGTGATGATCACAGTCTCTTTCTCATTCAGCAGTGCTGCGGGAGCAGCGGGAAGGGACGCGCAGGTGGCGGGTATTAGATTTTTAAAAAACCTGTCAAATGACTGGCCGTTCTCTGATTGGCTGAGAGCTCTCAGCCAATCAGAGAACGGCTAGTCATTTGACAGGTGTTTTAAAAATCTAATACCCGCCACTGCGCGTCCCACTCCCGTCCCGCAGCGCTGCTGAATGAGAGACTGTGATCATCACACCGGCCAGGTTAGCACTCGCCGGCGCTGCCAGCCAAGCGCTCAGGGACCCGCTGCCCGCCCCACTGCTCCCCCGGTGTCTGCATGCATATGCCTGTCAGGTGGGCAGGCATATGCATACAGGGAGGTCGGACGTGATCGTACATGCTGACCGTCCGACCTCCCTGATCCGGTCCGATGCGCACGGGACCACGCAACGGATCGGATCAGATATCCCACACCCGAGATTTTGGTCCAATTTCACCCGGTTATCGGCTCAAAGTGCCGAAATCGGATGAAATCGTCCCAAAATCGCATAGTGTATAGCCTTAACATCAGCTTTATCATTTAAGAAGTGCTGGCAATATAGATGTAAATAACATCTAAATCTTCCAATATGAATATATGCTTCACATAATATTTACCTCCACAGACAAGGGCCCTTATTCAGATCTGTTTGCAGCACAAATTTGTTCTCAAAATCCACAAAACCATGTGCACTGCAGGTGGGGCAGATGTAACATGTGCAGAGAGAGTTAGTTTTGTGTGAATTATTTTGTTTCTGTGCAATACTGGCTGCATTATTTTTACACTGCAATTTAGATTTCAGTTTCAACACACCCCACCCATATCTAAATCTCTCTGCACATGTTACATCTGCCCCACCTGCAGTGCACATGGTTTTGTCCATTTTGAGAACAAATTTGTACTGCAATCAGATCTGAATAAGGGCCCAGATTAACACAACACAAACCAATCACAGTTATCTCCTTTATCCATTCACTGGAATCACTGGACCGATTTATAATTATCTGCATCCTTAGATGTGGATGTGCTGTGATATTATCATTCCAATTCGCAATGGGATAATTAATTACATTGCAAGGATGTATCAATTATTGCACGCAGGAACAGACATTGTGAGTAAGCTCTTTCCCTAAGATGCCACAGACAAATCAGGGAAGTCGCCTGCGCCATACCGAGACTGCACCCTGCCCCCTCCTCTGTTAATCCGCCACTGGTCATTACCCTTACAAGGACTGGCCCTACTGACTAGTTTAACACATTTAGCACCAAGAAGACAGACATGCATGACAGGGTATTGTCTAATCGCTGTGCCCATATATCCACCCAAAAATGACACAACCCTCCTGTTGGATAAAATTGGCCACAGCGGCCATCTTTATTAAAACAATACAAGTTTAACAATAACCAAAACATTCCCCACGGAGGTGGTCCCCGAGGCCCCCAATAAATTTATCCACACGTTCAAGCACTTCCAGGAGTTCTTACCCCCAGCCGATAGCGATTGGCTCGAGGGCACCAATTGTCAACACCCAGTGCTCATTACTTAACCTCACCCAGGGGAGTCCAGCCCCCTCATGGGGCCCTCCCCGCCGCATAATTAAGCCTCAATGCCACTAACCTCGAGGACCCCCCTCCGCACAGGCCACTGTGACAAAAAGACATTCTATCAATTATTGTACCTAAAACCTACTAAAAATAGGGAGGGTGGGTGGGAGCTGTTGAAAAATTCTCCCAGTGACCCCTATTTCCCACCTGAACCCTGCTTATAAACCCTTCCAACACCCCGTTAAGCCCCTCCCCCTATGACCCTCTCCTTTGACACCCCTTCTATGACTATCCTGCTAATCAGCTCCCTACAAACCCTGTCAGGGGAGCCTACCCCTAGGCTTTGCCTCAAGTCCGGCTCCTACATGACAGGGTATTGTCTAATCGCTGTGCCCATATATCCACCCAAAAATGACACAACCCTCCTGTTGGATAAAATTGGCCACAGCGGCCATCTTTATTGAAACAATACAAGTTTAACAATAACCAAAACATTCCCCACGGAGGTGGTCCCCGAGGCCCCCAATAAATTTATCCACACGTTCAAGCACTTCCAGGAGTTCTTACCCCCAGCCGATAGCGATTGGCTCGAGGGCACCAATTGTCAACACCCAGTGCTCATTACTTAACCTCACCCAGGGGAGTCCAGCCCCCTCATGGGGCCCTCCCCGCCGCATAATTAAGCCTCAATGCCACTAACCTTGAGGACCCCCCTCCGCCACCAAGCACGGGATTAAACCCTTAACCCCGTGCGCCCCCCCCCACATCCGGAACGCTGTTTCAACTCCCTCTTGTAGTACCAAAGACCAAATATCTATCCCTACAGCATTCAGGTGCACACCGTCCCCTCTCCAAAATGCCCCGGCACCAGACTCCAGTTCCCTGTGCCTCACCACCACAGCCCCGTTCCTGGCCATAAAACGCCCAATCGCCCTGTTAACTTTAATCCGTGCCTTATTGAGCTTGTCAGCCGACCTTGCATCCCTCCAATATTGGCGTGGCACAATGTCCGACCAAACCGTGATCACTTCCGGAAACATTGCCCATAAACGCAGGAGATCAAACTTGATATCCCGTATCAACTCCCTAAATGGTCTGCCCCCAAGGTCATTCCCACCCACATGCAACACTAATATATCGGGAGCCCTATCGAGTCGAACAAAACGGTGAAATTCCTGCAATACTCCACTCCATACCATACCGCGCTTCCCCAGCCAGCGGACCAATGCCTCCTCTCTATCCAAACCCAGCTGGCGGCCGTTCGGTCTGACATCCGCCCGTAAAGCTCCCCAAAAGACATATGAATGTCCTAAAATCCAAATCAGGCACGGAGACTGCCCTAAAACAGAAAAACACGCAGTCAACCTCAACAATCCCCTAAGCGAAGATAAGAACGAAAACGAGACGATTCCCACCGCCCAATACGCTTAATTAACTCATCTCCAAACCCCATTCTAGCAGCCTCAGTTGCGGCCCCAATACGGAAAGAGTGACCAGCGTATTCCTCCCCCTTGAGGCCCAACGTCCGCAGGACTGCTCTAAACACACTTGTGAACTGGAACCGTGACAAAAAGGACCCATTTGCATGCACCAACAAAGGATCACTTCCCCTGCCCACTCTGACTTCCTTAAACCTCCTTAGCCGTGCCACCGGGCACATTTCCGACCCTGGTACTGAGAAGAGAACTACCCTCTTCCCCCTCCCTAACTGATCCGTCTTTGACCTCCTCACCAATAGCTCCACCCTATCCGAGTATAAATCTACATCCTCTTCCAACAAGCCCCCCGGCCTGGACACACTTGGACTCACGAGCTCACCTATCCGCAATGCGCCGAAGAAGGCAAGCGAGAAGGCTACCCCGAACAACCTTTCCTCGAAATTGGAACTACAAACCGCCCCTAACTTCACGCCCATATTCTGCAACAACTGAAAGGAAACCGGCCTTCTCTTATCCTGTACCACATGGCCTCTCCTCCAACCTTTCAAAGCTTGCGCAATCAGGAAATTCTTAGTGACATCAGGCCTACCGCCTGCACGAAACCCAAAAGCCAAGCCCGCCATGCAGCGCGTGATTTTTGCCACTGACCAACCAATCTCCTTACAATGGCCTATATATAACAGAACGGCCAACTCATCGTCATCCTCCCTCAAACCTGCTACCTCACGCCATTCCAACCAGCTCCGCCAATCCTGATTATACGCCGACCATGTATTCGGGGCCAAAGATTCCCTGATGAGCTGGTCAACTACCCGTCCAGCAGATCCCAGAGCCGACTCGGGAACCCGGTCCCCTCCCTGTCCGCCTCTGGCGCCAACTCCCGGAAACGCTCCCACTGTGAACGAGATAAAGAATCCGCAATACCGTTAGAGACACCGGGGACGTGCCTCGCCACCACCCACAAATTCAACGCCAGACATTCCAATACTAACTGCTGCAAAATAGTGACCACTGGTGGTGAAGATGCCGACAATTGGTTAATGGCCATGACAACCCCTAAATTATCGCAGTGAAAACAAATCTTCCTATTGCGGAACAACTCCCCCCAAACCACTACTGCAACCAAAATAGGAAACAACTCCAACAATGCCAAGTTTTTTACCATGCCCCTCTGCACCCAAGACTCAGGCCACCGGCCTACACACCAATGTCCCTGGCAATATGCCCCAAAACCGCCACTCCCGGCCGCGTCTGTGAAGAGGTCTAGCTCCGTGGCCACGCATGCGTCCGACATCCACAAAGCTCTGCCGTTAAAAGCCTCCAAAAATGTTGCCCATACCCGCAAGTCACCTTTCAATTCACTACCTAATCTGACAAAATGATGAGGAAGAACCACCCCTGCTGTCGCTGCTGCCAGCCTCCTGCTGAATATGCGGCCCATAGGCATAATGCGACACGCGAAGTTTAATTTACCCAGCAAGGACTGCAATTCCCGCAATCTAATTTTCTTCACCAGCAATGCCCTCCCTACCTCAGCCTTCAAACCCAGCAGTTTCTGCTCGGGCAAGCGGCACTCCATATTCTCGGTATCAATGACAATACCCAAAAAACTGATCACTGTCGCCGGGCCCTCCGTCTTACCAGGTGCAAGCGGGACCCCAAAGTCTGCCGCCACCCTTTCAACCGTCCTCAACAACAAGTCGCATACCCCAGTCCCCCCAGGACCAATACATAAGAAGTCATCTAGGTAAAGAATAACTGAACTGCACCCAGAGACATCCTTAACCACCCACTCCAAAAAGGAACTAAAGGCCTCAAAATAAGCAACCCATCGGTAAACATCGATCAACAAAAAACTCCCCGTCCCAACAACATCCTAACAAACGCAAACGAAATGCCAATTCAATATCAGTTTTTGCCAACCGGGCCCCTTTCCCAAACCGCTTCACCCACTGAACAGCCGCGTCAAACGATGTATAAACCACCGAGCAGATGTCGGGGTCAATGCCATCATTGACCGACGCCCCTTTTGGAAAAGATAAATGGTGTATAAGACGAAACTTGTTCGCCTCCTTTTTAGGCACCACCCCTAAAGGTGAGACTATCAAATCTGACCATGGTGGCGACCCAAAAGGTCCCGCCATACGACCCAGCTGTACCTCCTTAAACAATTTATCCTGAACCACTTCTGGGTGTTCCCTTGCGGACTTCAAATTCCTCCTAAAAACCCCTGAAACCCGCACGTCGGAAGGTATCTTAAAACCTTCCTTAAACCCCTCCTCCAACAACGCGGCTGTCTGCTGGTCGGGATATCTACGTAGATAGCCCAGCATCCTTTCCAGCCGAACCGGCGTCTCCCCCTTTTGAATTACCGTCCCGTGACTTCCCCCTGAAGCATTTATTTGCACCATGGGTCCCTCCACACGAGGAACATTCATGCTTAAATTTGCATTTTGCCCCAAAACCGGCATGACCCATCGTTGAAGGCAAAACAGAGTCCCTTCTGCATGGCCGTCCCGTTTGTGGCCTCCCTCGGCCCCCCCCCCCCCCCCGTCCCCACGAAAGGGCTGCCCGCTTTTCATGGGAGCCGTCACCTTTAACCATAAAGCAATATCCTTATGGTCCCAACGTATGTTAGGGCGCACCGCCTTCCTCTGTCTAAACTGTTCATCGTACCGGAGCCAAGCCAGGCCCCCATACACACGGTACGACTCCCCTATCGCATCCATGTAACAAAACAAACCTGAACAATTGTCAGGTGCCTTTTCCCCAATCACGCTAGCTAAAATAGCAAATGCTTGTAACCAGTTCGTGAACGACCGCGGTATCAGCCGATACCGCCGACGTTCCTCCTCCTCCTTCTTCTCCTCCTTACGGGGCCTATCCAGATTAAAACGCTCCAAAGGGAGCAGTGAAAATATATCCACGTATTCCCCTTTCCAAATCTTCTCCCTCACTTCTTGCTTCAGGTGGGCCCCCAATGGCCCCTCAAAACAGACATACACCTCCCCTTTTGCAGTGTCACTGAGCCTCCCACTCTCTTCCTGCGTCTCCCCACTGCTCCCTTGTGCCCCTGCACTGCTGCTGCTTTGCCCACCGCCGGCCGCCGGCACCCCGCTGCTAGCCGGCACCCCGCTGCTAACCGGCACACTACTGCTGACTGGCACGCTACTGCTGGCTGGTGTGCCCGCATTCTGCGGCACCCACGCGCCGCCGGGGACGGCCCCGCCCCCTGCCGCAAACCAGCCAACCAATCTGCAAAACCACTCAACAATTCAGTAAAACCCCTGCTCATCTCCCCTTGGAGGGCTAACCCTCCCCCCCCCTGACTCTGCGCTAAAGCATTAACAGACATAGAGACAGACTCACCAGGCTGCCTGGGGGCTGTGAACCCAGCAGCCGCAGATCCAGCGTCCTGACGGGCCCCAGCCAATGTGGAAGGACCAGGTACTTCTCCATCATCTGCTGACGGTGGCATCTCTCTTCTCCTGTCATCGCGACCCTCAGGTACAGCGCCAGCCGCGTGACTTCACTGGAGGCGGAGCCAGATGGGCGCCGCTCGCTCCGTGTACCAGGCATGCGTTCCTCAGCCCGTACTTCTGCCCCCCTGGCACGACTCACCCCGCGCTGGGCAGCGGCATGCCCCGCATGCCCCGCCGCTCCAGGTCCAGTATCCCGCACCGCCGGATCTTCATGCACGGGGGGGGGGATCCCCCCCGCGCGGAGGGTTCCGCCTGCTAGCTGATTCCTCCCAGACCTGGTCCTGCGGGCGGAAGGTGCCCGGCCCGCAGCCCGGCCTGGAGGGTCCCTGACGGGGCTCCGTGAACGGCGCTGAACCCTGGGGGACACCGATGGGCTGAAGCGCTCCGGAGGCCTAGACCTCCGAGGCCGTGCGCCCGCTGAAGCCGCCTCTTGCGTTGCTGCTCCCAGTCCCCCCAGCAGACCGGACATCTGCTGCTGCAGCCAATCAGCCCCTCTAGTGCCCGCTGCCTCCCTAAGGGCAGCAAGCGCAGCGGATACCTCCGCATCAGCGTCGCCTGGGGAAGCATGGGAGATGCCAGAGCTGCTTAGCTGTTGAGCTGTTGAAAATTCTCCCAGTGACCCCTATTTCCCGCCTGAACCCTGCTTATAAACCCTTCCAACACCCCGTTAAGCCCCTCCCCCTATGACCCTCTCCTTTGACACCCCTTCTATGACTATCCTGCTAATCAGCTCCCTACAAACCCTGTCAGGGGAGCCTACCCCTAGGCTTTGCCTCAAGTCCGGCTCCTACATTATATGGATACAATACATGTCTTAGACAGGCTTGCCTCCCGAAAATCGGGTCCGGCTCCCAGGAAGGTGGGCAAGTCTCCTGGTTTTTGTTCACAGCCCCCCCCCCCCCCCCCCCCATGCCCGCTGGATTAATTAGCGCAAATCGCGGGTCCGTGGTGAGGGGGCGTGGCTTAAATGACGTGATCGCAGCATTTCACTGAATTTAAGCCCCGCCCCCTTGCCGCGGCCCGCAAATCAGAGTTTTTCCGACATGGGGACGGGGCAGAGTGATGTCAGCCTTGCCCCCTCCCCCCTGACGGGTTGCTCTCCGGGCTTCAAGTAAAAGTAGGAAAGTAGGGTCTTAAGCCCTGTACACACGTTTGCATCAGCGACCAGAGATGGTCGCTGATGAAAAAGAAACTGGTGGGGAGCCGACCAGCGATCACTACGGGCAGAAAACTCCATAGCTTTCCCGCGATATTTGCTATAATCGCCCCCATGTGTACGCACCATTAGACCCAAAAAGTTGTTCAGAACTGAGGAAATCCTTTTTCCTCCATATCATCTGTGGCTAACTGAGTTTCTGCATGATACAGCCTAAACCTGGTTTTGTGTAATAGGTGGATTTGTCTTTATAAAACAAAGCTGTTTCCACAGTCAGCTGAGACCCTGGTTATGGATTGGCATAGCGTTCTGGAAAGCGATATGATGGTCACATGCATAATAGTACTCTTGGAACCTTGTGATAACTGGGTAAAAGGGTTTATTATAAAGAATTGAATACATGTTTTATTGTAACAGGTTTCAAAAAAATGCCTTAAAATGATATTACATCTTTTTTTTGCTTTTTTTTTTTAGCCTTAACCAGTTTATCCTTGAGAGCCCCATCATCGATGGTTTATGGCCGATGTCGAAAAGTTATGCCATCGATGGGGGAGAACCAGATGGTTTCCCACCATGGATGTCAAGCTTAAACAAATAGTTTAGTTTTTGCTTTTTCCCCAAGGTGTCGGGACACGGAGCACAGCTCCGCCCCCGGCACCTGCGAAGCCCGGCCCCCGCATTTTGATTGGCCCACAGACCAATCAATCAAAGAAAATGGATGACCTTCGATATGTAAAAACATTGATGGTCATCCATTGAATATTTATACACTATCGATGGCCAGTTGCACTTTTGTCAACGATGGCAACCATCGATGGCAAAGGCAACGATGGCCATCCCTAAACAGCACCGCAGGGACCCCGCTGGCCACCCCACGCTACCCACCCCACGGATCCCACTGCTGCACATAGGTGTGTGCCAGCGGTGCTTCACCGCTGGCACACACCTAGGAACGGACCCAAAACATTGTGGGTGCTGAAAATTGTAATAAATATAATGTGCAGCCTGTCTGACCTCGTCACTCTGACCCGATGTGCATGGGATGCGCATGGGACATTGCATGGGGCCGCCCATCGGGTCGGAGGAGATGTCAAACACATCCAATATGGGCTGATTTCTCTCCCCGATCCATCGGAATTGGGCGAAATTGGGCCAAATCGGCCAAGTGTATGGGCACCTTAACATTAAATGGCTGTGACCAAATGGGGCCTGATTCAGACCTTTTTGCTAGGCTGCGTATACTCGTAGCCTAGCGAGCAGGTCAGCGCCGCCTGCCACCCGGCCGTGGGATTTCTCTCCCTTTTGGAAATAAAAGTCAGTCTGAACTGACTTTTATTTCCTCCACAGATTGCTGAAAAGGTTGGAGCGCGCTGCGCTATATAAGACACTGTGACGGAATCTGCTGCGCTATATAAGACACTGTAACGGAATCTGCTGCGCTATATAAGACACTGTGACGGAATCTAAAGCACTATATAAGACACTGTAACGGAATCTGCTGCGCTATATAAGACACTGTGACGGAATCTGATGCACTATATAAGACACTGTAACGGAATCTGCTGCGCTATATAAGACACTGTGACGGAATCTGATGCACTATATAAGACACTGTAACGGAATCTGCTGCGCTATATAAGACACTGTGACGGAATCTGCTGCGCTATATAAGACACTGTAACGGAATCTGCTGCGCTATATAAGACACTGTAACGGAATCTGCTGCGCTATATAAGACACTGTGACGGAATCTAAAGCACTATATAAGACACTGTAACGGAATCTGCTGCGCTATATAAGACACTGTGACGGAATCTGATGCACTATATAAGACACTGTAACGGAATCTGTTGCGCTATATAAGACACTGTGACGGAATCTGCTGCGCTATATAACACACTGTAACGGAATCTGCTGCGCTATATAAGACACTGTGACGGAATCTGATGCACTATATAAGACACTGTAACGGAATCTGCTGCGCTATATAAGACGCTGTAACGGAACCTGCTGCGCTATATAAGACACTGTAACGCAATCTGCTGAGCTATATAAGACACTGTAACGGAATCTGCTGCGCTATATAAGACACTGTAACGGAATCTGCTGCGCTATATAAGACACTGTGACGGAATCTGCTGCGCTATATAAGACACTGTGACGGAATCTGATGCACTAGATAAGACACTGTAACGGAATCTGCTGCGCTATATAAGACGCTGTAACGGAACCTGCTGCGCTATATAAGACACTGTAACGCAATCTACTGAGCTATATAAGACACTGTAACGGAATCTGCTGCGCTATATAAGACACTGTAACGGAATCTGCTGCGCTATATAAGACACTGTAACGGAATCTGCTGCACTATATAAGGCACTTTAACGGAACCTGCTGCGCTATATAAGACACTGTAACGCAATCTACTGAGCTATATAAGACACTGTAACGGAATCTGCTGCGCTATATAAGACACTGTCACGGAATCTGCTGCGCTATACAAGACACTGTAACGGAATCTGCTGCGCTATATAAGACACTGTAACGGAATCTGCTGCGCTATATAAGACACTGTAAGGGAATCTGCTGCGCTATATTGGACACTGTGACGGAATCTGATGCACTATATAAGACACTGTAACGGAATCTGCTGCGCTATATAAGACACTGTAACGAAATCTGCTGCGCTATATAAGACACTGTAACGGAATCTGCTGCGCTATATAAGACACTGTAACGAATCTGCTGCGCTATATAAGACACTGTAACGGAATCTGCAGCGCTATATAAGACACTGTAACAGAATCTGCTGCGTATATAAGACACTGTAATGGAATCTGCTGCGCTATATAAGACACTGTAACGGAATCTGCTGCGCTATATAAAAAACTGTAATGGAATCTGCTGCACTATATAAGACACTGTGACAGAATCTTCTGCGCTATATAAGACGCTGTAACGGAATCTGCTGCTCTATATAAGACGCTTTAACTGAATCTGCCGCGCTATATAAGACACTGTAACGGAATCTGCTGCGTATATAAGACACTGTAACTGAATCTTCTGCGCTTTATAAGATGCTGTAACGGAATCTGCTGCGCTATATAAGACACTGTAACGGAATCTGCTGCGCTATATAAGACACTGACGGAATCTGCTGCGCTATATAAGACACTGACGGAATCTGCCGTGCTATATAAGACACTGGCAGAATCTGCTGCGCTATATAAGACACTGACGGAATCTGCTGCACTATATAAGACACTGTAACGGAATCTGCTGCACTATATAAGACACTGTAACGGAATCTGCTGCGCTATATAAGACGCTGTAATGGAATCTGCTGCGCTATATAAGACACTGACGGAATCTGCTGCGTATATAAGACACTGTAACGGAATCTGCTGCGCTATATAAGACACTGTAACGGAATCTGCTGCGCTATATAAGACACTGACGGAATCTGCTGCGCTATATAAGACACTGGCAGAATCTGCTGCGCTATATAAGACGCTGTAACGGAATCTGCTGCGCTATAGAAGACACTGTAACGGAATCTGCTGCACTATATAGCTGACAGCTGTAAATAAATAATTATATATAGATATAAAGATATGTACTGTACAGCTCAGCAGGGCGACAGCAGAAGCCAGAGAGATTCACTTCCCCCCCTCCCCCCTCCCCTCCTCCGGGCTTCACGAATCCCCCAAACCCCAAGTTTATTACTAAGTTTATTAACATCATTAATTAGCTTTAAAAAAAAAAAATCCACCTTGAATAACGAGATAACAGGGCGGCAGCAGAAAACCTTCTCCTCCTCCAGGCTACAGCCAGCGCTTGGGAAGGCTGATGATAGAATAGAATCAACTTTATTGGCCATGTGTGCTTGCGCACACTAGGAATTTTTTGTGGATTACAGTGCAGCATCAAGCAGGGATGAAATGTGGGGGGGGGGGGGGGGGGGGGGCGACACATTACATGCTGATAGCCAGGGAGGAGGTGACTCTGGGAGGAGTCTGGAGTGCTGCTGCGCTGCGCTGCCCGGAAGCCGGACTGAGCAGCAGCAGCAATTTAGAGAGGACAGAGGAGTGAGTCAGCCACCCGGACGGTGCGCTTGGCGGCAGGGACCGCCGGGCGAGCAGGACAGGAGGCAGGCGCCGGGCAGGACAGCCGCCGTGCATGCTGCCTGCCGTTAATACTATTTAGTATGATCCTTGTGCAGGGATTCATTTGCGGAGGGGGGGCGGGCCGGCGGCGCCATTCGACCAATTGGTTTCCCGGAGCATGAGCTCCGGTGGCTCCGCCCTCCCTACGCCTCTGACAGGACATCTCTGTGTGGCTCTTGTGGCAGACGAAGCCTATTACAAAAGCCTTCATCACTCTATGGGACCTGAGCTCAGAACACTCAGCAAGATTCGCTCAGCACACAGTGATGTGGCAGCGCTGTGTGCTGAGCATCTGTCAGTGTCAGTGTTCTCCGCCTAGTTAGATCGCTTAGAAAATGCCCTTTATCGCTGCGTGTGTAGGGGCCATTAGGGTTAAAACACTTGTTTTGATGTTTTTTTTTAGTTGAAGATCTATGAAAGGATTTAGAGCCGCATTTATCAAACAAATATTTGCGGCTAAATCCCTGAAAACACTCATTTTCGGGGGTTAACCGCAAATATTAAGTATCACTGTACTGTACCAAAGGGGGACAGCAGCAGGAATCTCCAATCCCTGCTGCGATCCCCCCTGCACAGCCAAACAGTCGCATCCCCCATAGGTTTCTTTGAAGAATGCGATGCTGCCCGATGTATCAACATCAGGCAACAGCGTTTCGCATCCCTGGGCTATCGCCATTCTGAGGCATTGTAGCCTATGCCCTACTGCCGGGGCAGTGCTGTCAGCGGTGTCGGTGGGGGGGTCAGCGCTAACCGCACATGCGCATACCCCCTGGCGCCCATCTCGGCACATCGCAGGGACGGGCACCTTTTGGAGCCCTGCACTTGTGGGATGATACATCCCAGCGCTAGTATCGCATTTTCTGATCCTGGGTGGTAAAATTCCTCTCGGATCGCTTTGTAAAGGCGATCCATGATAAATTGGGCCCAATACTGTCTTGGTTATCAGCTAAATATGCTTTCAGTGTCCAGCTATTATATATTAAGCTGGCCATACAGTATTCTACTTGCCCACTTTTCTTAGAAAGGGACGAAAAAATCGGGTGAAAACCGGCCAAATCGTATGTGTTTGACATTAGATCCGATCCAATGCGCACAGGATAGGATCTGGGGATTGAACCTGCTGCACATGAGATAAATTGGAATTGCAGCCGTCAGTGCACATCTGGACTGCTTCTTACCAGCTGCGATTTACCACATCCAATTCCCCGGGAGTCCTTTTACATTTGATAAATCGCATGTATAATAAATGGCACATCAAGTGCCAAATCGGATGGAAGCACTCCGCGAGCCGCCAGGGGAGATCATGGGAAATCGGATGCGACTTGTGCCGCAGAAAAGTTTACTCTAATGCTATTTACCGGTTTGTTGTTTTTTAAGGTGCCCATACATGGTACAATTGGCAGGCGCAATAAGATGCGCGCTCCCATGCACATCCTCACACATGTGCTGCACCTACTTTTGGACACTGAAACGTAGCACCGTGTCCCCTCGCATGGTGCCCCGCTATGCTCATCACACTATTTATTCTCCCTCCACGCCCTAGTGAAATTCCACCTGTCGGCACATGTCGGCTCCAAAAACAGTAAAAAAAAAACATGTTGACCTTTTGAATTGTCGACCTTGCCCATGTCAACCTAATGCAAGTGTTGACCTGATGTCCTGTCAACCTAAGCCATGTTGACCTAGACACATGTCGACCTAAAGCCATGTTGACCTAAAGCCACGTTGACGTAGTCCAATGTTGACCTAGACCTATGTCGAACCTTACAGCATGTTGACCTAATGCTTGCCGACCATCATGCTGTAGACCAAATGACCATATCCCCTTTGCCCTGGGTGACAGTAAGGCTGGCTTCACCCTTCCCTGTAGATCCAGACAGTGGAAGCATGTACTGTAGGTTTGTGTGTGACTGTGAGCGTGTCAGAGGATTTGTCAGGCGTGAGATGTGTTCCTGCTCTACCGGAGTGCCTGTCAGGTGGTGGTGGATCACACTTCCTGCCATCCTTCTATAATGGTCACTGAATACAGCTGCCTCATAGACCTTAATATAAGCAGTGAGACATGAAGTTCTAATATTTTATTATATAGTATATGTGGACAGTAATCATATCCAGATGGATCCGTGTGACTGATCACACAGGCACCAGTAAATGCAAGCTTTAACAATGTAAGTAAGTTTAATTTATATAATGCGCTTTCTCCAACAGGACTCATGGCACTTTACAGACATAAAAACAACAACAATGCACATGACATGATGGATGTTGGCATACCTCCCAACTTTTGACATGAAGAAATAGGGACACTCACGCGGCGAAGCCGCGCGAGCGCCCGAACGGGGGCGGGGTGTATGCAAATGAGGGTGTGGCTTATGCTAATTAGCCGCGACCTCATTTTCATACGAGAATAGACGCTGTGCGCATACGCACAGCGTCTATTCTACTAGTTTGGGGGGTCTCCCAACTGCCACCCCCCGCAGCGGGACAATGCCTGCCGCGGGTGGGACAGCGGGACAGGACCGAAAATCGGGACTGTCCCTCTAAAATCAGTGACAGTTGGGAGGTATTGTGTGTA